>NC_057863.1:586041335-586344971 GCF_019393635.1 Dromiciops gliroides | reverse complement strand
ATATTTTAGTGAGATATGTCTATAGCATGCCCCTGACTACCAGTTGAGATTTGCTTTACCAAAGGAAAATGATGTTAGGCTAGGTATTCGTAAAGGATTTGTGGGTGTGGATGTCTCATCTCTCCTTATTCTTTCTTTGGATCCTGCCACCACCTTGATGCAGGCATTTATCAACTCTTACAAGGACTATTCTAATCATTTGCTTGTTGGTCTCCCTTCTTCAAGTCTCTCCTCTCTCCAGTCCATCCTTTGTTCATCTTTGAAATTGTTCTTTTTCAATCATTGGTCTGACCTAGTTGATCTATTATTTTGTCTCCCTCTTACCTTATTTCCCATCACAGTACCTATGATTCAGTGATATGGCCTCCTTGTTCTTCTTGAAAGAAGACACTACAGCTCCCTGCTCTACGCATTTTTACTGTGATCACCCATGTTTTGAATTATCGCTTCCCCCTCCTCTCCATCTCTTGGATTCCCTGGATACATTTAGGTCTCAGCTAAGCCCTCTTTTTTGGAGGGGCAATGAGGGTTAAGTGACTTACCCTGGGTCACACAGCTGGTGTCAAGTGTCTGAGGACAGATTTGAACTCAGGTCCTCCTGAATCCAGGGCCAGTGCTTTATCTACTGCACCACCTCATTGGCCCCTAAACCCTCTTTTTCCAAGATGTCTTGCATGATCCCCAGTAATGCAAGTGCCTTTTCTCTGAATTCACATTCTATTTATCCTTTATATAGATTGCTTATTGTCATTTGTTTGCATGTTGCCTCTCCATTAGACTATGGGACCCTTTGGAGCAGGTAGTGTTCCCATTCCTTTCTTTCTTTATCTTCCTTTGAATTGCTGTATGTAGCATAATGCCTGAAATATAACAGGTATTTCATAAATGATTGATTTGGATGCCTTTTCCAGTTTGATGAAACCCATGGATACCTTCTCAGAGTAATACACACACACACACACACACACACACACAACATAACAGATAGCTTTACAAAGTAAACCAATTCTACTAAATGGTAGTTAGCAACATATCATTTTTAAAAGTTCATGGCTACAGCCCATCAAATTAAAAACACTTGAAAGGGCTTAGTCTGATAAAATCTGTTTCTGATGAATAAATGCTTATTTTTTGTTATCATTGCTGCCTTTTCTAGATTTTTTCCTAATTACTCATTAAATAATTAACATTGAAAATTTTGTTGCTTGGTGCTGTTGTTTTTTCTTTTTTGAGGTTTTTCCTTTTTGCTCTGATTCTCTTCTTATAACATGCCTAATGCAGAAATATGTTTAATGCTATATAGCTATATCTATCTATCTATCTATCTATCTATATTTATATCTATATATCTATCTATATAACCTATATCAGATTACCTGCTATCTTGGCGAGAGGGGAGGGAGAAAAATTGGAAATTGGAAATCTCATATAAACAAATGTTGAAAACTATTGTTACATGTAACTGGAAAATAATAAAATACTTTTATTTTTAAAAAAAGAAAAGAAAAATTTATTGGAGTCAAACTCAATGTCCCCTACTGCCCACATTTTAACAACTGGGGCAGTACTTGCTCTCTTCTAGGTATGCTGTGCCTACCCCAATAACCATAGTCTTTCAAAGATCAATGAGAGTTACTTAACAATTGCATCTGAAAGTTCATAATATCATTGATTTAGAGCTTAAAGTGGCCTTTGTGTCCGTCTGAGTCTATTTCACTCATTTTACAGATGAGGATACTCTGGCACAGATTTATAAAATGATTTTTCCAACATGTATGGCTGTCCAACTTCTTTCAACCTGTATGCCTGATTTGTTCAGTTCTAGGAAAGATTAAGACACTTAACCCATTTGTTAATTGGATTTCATAAAGTATTATTCATTCTAGTGCTATTTTTTTTTTCAGTTTTGCAGGCCTAGGAAAAGCTGCTGGTTTCCTTTCATAATGGCAACTGGGAAATAAGTCCCTCCTCACACTCCCCTCTCTGCTTTCAAATTCTTCCTCTTCTACCCAAAATTTCAGAGTCCACAACTGTGCTTTCTAGATTCCTTTTGTCATTTTCATTTCTTCCCATAATAGTCACACAAGGAAGAAGTAATTATCATCTAGTGTGTCAAATCATTTGACATTCTCTTTCTCATTTCTTGGAAAAAGGGGCTTTCTGTGGTTATCACGTTGACATAACAATGTCTCAGCAAGGTTTCAACAGCCATCCCTACTCATCTTTCCTTCCTCTGAACCTTGTTAATCTCTCCCTGACACTACTTGGGGATTTCCATCCTCAATCTTTAACAGACATTCTCATCCTCCCTTCACACAGGAAGGAAGTGATTTTTTTAGGCACAGGTTTTATCACATTGCATCTTTACATAACTGAAACTTCTCTGCTTGTTATTTATAGCTCCTCACAACCTGGCCTAAATCTACTTTTTCCAGTCTTTTACCAAATTTTCCCACTGCATATATTCTAGCATCCAAGCATCCTGGTCTTATTAGTGACCACCTATGTTCTGTTCTCAATTCTCTCATCCTCCTGTCCCTCACATTCCTGAAATGTTGTCCCCTAACTCAGCTTTTTGGAAACCCTAGTTTTCAATTCTCAGGAACCTTCTTTTGTGTGAGGCATTTCCTGATGCCTCCAGTTCTAGTGCTCTGCCCTCCAAGGTTATCTTTCATTTATTTTATATGTATTCATTATACTCATGTGTAACTGTTTTATATATGCCTATATTTGTATATGCTGCTTCCTCCCTTTGGATTTATTCTCATTGAAGGCAGGGACTCTTTCTTTTTGATTTTTGTAATTCCAAGTTTTATTTCAGTTCCTGGCCAATAGCAGGCACTTACCTAAGTGATTGATTCTACTTCAAACGGTTCAACTGTATCCTCTTCTAGAACAAAAAAAAAAATTGTAACACTCCACAACATGATTTTATTCATCTTTTTTTAACCTTTCTGCTTTATTATGTCATTTTATCATCCCAAATCCATAAAAATGTCAGGAATCTTCTGTGGATCTTCAGAATCATTTTGATTTGTTTATTCTTAAACTGACCCACATCAACCTGTTGTTTTTATGTTAAAGAATGAATATTATTATATTTTCCCTGATAAAAAGTTCAATAGAAAGGAGACCTTCAGGAACACTGATTTCATTCAATTTTTGTGCTTCCTTTTCCAAGCTGTTGATTCTTTTTTTCATATTTTTTTTTGCATAACTCATTTCTTTCCCCATTTTTCTTCTACCTCTTATTTAATTTTTAATATCCTTCTTGAGCTCTTCCAAGAAGGCTTTTTGGTCTTGAGATCAATTCATCTTCCCCTTTGAGGTTTCAGATGTAAGCATTTTGACAGTGTTTATGTTTTAGTATTCCCTGTCACCACAGACGCTCTCTATGGTAAGTGTTCTTTTCTGTTTTTCACTCATATGTTGGCCTATTTTGTGACTTTTAAAGTTTAGGTCTGCTTCTGGGGCATAGAGGCTATGGTTGCAAGCTTCTTATGCTGGGGAATAGGGTCCTGGTTACTGGATTTCTGCTCTGAGCCCTCTGGGACTTGTAGCTTCCTCACTGCTCTGGGCTTGCTCCCTGTGCTAGTATGGCTTGGGAGTGGTTCTCTACCTGCCATTTTGCCCTCTCAGTCAGGGCTGTGGGGTCTCACAACTAACCTGCTGTGCCACCAAGACTGCTTAGCCAGGACTGAGGGGCCTCAGCTGCTGGTCTGTGCTGTGGCCCAGAGCCTCCTGTTGACTTGCTCAGACAACTTCAGTCCTGTGCTGTACTCCCTTTTCACCCAAGTGAGACAGACCTTTCCTGAAGTCTTATAAATTATCACAAAGAGAAAGATTGTTTATCTCTGTTGTTTTGGAAGTTCTGTAGCTCCAGAACTTGATTTAATGTTGTTTCTGAGGGAAACTCAGTAGAGCTCAGACAACTTCCTGGCTTCTCTAAACCATCTTGGCTCTATTTCTAGGGACATTCATTTCTATTTGAAGGGGGAGATACACTTTCTTTATGATCAGAGAAAATTATTTGACCATGCCTAGTAACCTAACAAAGTTTTGCTATTTTCCTTTTTTCTTTCTTTTCTTCCTTCTTTCTTCCTTCCTTCCTTTCTCATTACAAAAATTTCCTCTTTCTTTATTTCCCCCCATGACTCAGGTTAAATCAAAAACCTAAGTTCAGGAATATCTAGAAAATTAACACTCAGGAAGGTGATGCAATTAAGAGTTAAATTATGTGGCACAACAAGAAAGCAAATAAACAACACAATATATGGCAAAATAAAGAGCCAAAGATTCATCCCCACAGGTGCAAGAAAAACAGTGAGCACAAATAGGAGAGATACATGGCAAGGAGGTAAAATGATCAAAGCTGGAGGTCAGGTAGCAAAATCATATAGCCTAAGGATGGACTTAGTTAAGAACAGGTAATTGGTGAAAGATGTAGGAGGGGACACTACTACTCAGACTCAGCTGTGTTAAAGAAATTCTTTGAATAACTTATCAATGCCAGGCTTGAAAGAAACTTGAGTAGGGATAGTTTCCTTAGAGGGATTTCAGACTTGTGAGAGGATCTAACTTTAACTATCTAAGGCAGAAAAAGAGGGGACTAGCTCACATTCTTGAAGTCATTTAGGTTTCATCCAAACTAAAAACTGTGAACCTTATCTGCCCAATAAAGATTTAACAGAGGAAAAGTACAGACTGTATGTTTTGCCTTCATGCTTTTATGGGCATTAGGACCATTTAACCAAAATGACTCCATATTGGTGTCCTATCATCAAGTTTGTATCCCTTGCAAAACCAATAAATGACCGGGTGATGACAATGTGTCTACAACATAACACAATATAAAGTTTATAATTATTTTACCTGATCTCCATACTTTGTGGGGGAAATGTGACATTTTTTCTTCTTGATCATAACTCATACAATAAATGCTCCAGAGGAACTCTTCCTCATCTAGTATCTTCCCAACTTGAGAGCCACTTCTCACCGATAGGCCCAAGTTTCCCATAAGAACATGCTGCCTTAGACTTAGAACTGGAAGGGACCAGAGTGGTCATTTTATAGAAGTCCTGAGAAAGTAAATTAAACACATAAATTCATACAAATAATAAGAGAGCCGGAATTTGGAGTTTTGTCCTTTATATGCAAATCCAGAATGTGTTCCATTATAACAGGCTTTCTCCTTTCCTTTCTCAAGTTATGTTAACCTCTTGCTGAGTTTGACCACCTTGTATTTTTTATATTAGCAATTTGCTTCTCATCTTACTTGACACTATACCTAATTACTGATCTTGCCCTACCAATTGTCAGCCTTGTATCACTCCCACAATCAACTGCCTTTGTAGCAGTTGTGATACTCAACAAAGCTAAAGAAAATAATGCAGAATATGTCCAACCCAAATTTATGCTACATAATCTCAACTGGCCCATCCCCAAAGAAGAATAAGCCTTTTTTGGTTTCCTAAACAATTTGGAATCCCATGCAGCAAAGTAGCTTTTCTAAATCTTTTCCTCCCTCTTCCAATATCCTAAGGTTCCCTTTCACATTTCACTTAGCTGAGTAACTTGCCTCGTATTTAACTGAAAAATGTGAGGGCCATTCTCCAAGAGGTCCTATTTTTACTTCTCTTTTCACATAACTCACACACTTTCTTTCACTGTCTTCTTTTTCAAGTATTTTTCACATGATGAGGTATAAATTATCTTTGACAAAGCTATCCCCTCTACATTTGCAAGAGATCCCATTCTTCTTCCTTGCATTGTTCCCTCTCATCCCAGCTCTCATACTAATGTTTGATATTTATCTTTTGTTTGTTTCCCTATTGACTACAAATTCTCCTCTGTCTTCCCCATCATTAAAAATCTTCATTTATTCTGTACATGACTGTTAACTATTATCTCATCTCTCTTTCCTTTCTCAGGTAAAGTCCTTTAGAAGGCCATTTAAGGTGAGTCTCCTTTTCCTCTTATCTCACTTCTTAATTTTATGCAGTCTGACATCCACCTTAATTAGGAAACTGAAAATATTATCTCATTCTAACATGCTTATCTCAATTCTCATCTTTCTTAAACTCTCTGAAGCCTTTAATACTGTCATTCACCCTCTTTTCCTTAATATTCCATTCCATTTTTTGTGAAACTACCCTCTCATTTCTTTTCCTAACCATTTGCCTATTTCTTCTGAGTTTCCTACTAATTTTTTATCCAAATCATAACCTTAAACTGTAAGTGTCCCTTAAGTTTCAGTGCTTGACCATTTTTTTCTTCCAAATCTATAGTATTTTGCTTATTTGGTATATATGGGGTATTCAGAAAATACTCGCACTTCTGTTGTGAGTTCTTGTCAAGACCATCTCAGGGCTGCTTATCCACTGCTGGTGTCCATTTGTCACCCAACTCCCACCTATGGCTTTAAGAAACTGTCAAATGAGTTAAAGCACTGGCCCTGGATTCAGGAGTACCTGAGTTCAAATCCGGCCTCAGACACTTGACACTTACTAGCTGTGTGACCCTGGGCAAGTCACTTAACCCCCATTGCCCCGCCAAAAAAAAAACCAAAATACCCCCAAACAAACAAAGAAACTGTCAAATGGGCAGTGGCCACACCAGAGTAAAACAATCTTGGGAGAGATATTAAGTAGGTTGAGTCTAAGTGATATGCTTCAAAACTGTCAGTGAGTTAAGGGGATGTCTAGCCTGAACTTGGGAATATTTCATCCGGTGAAATGGGTGGATGAGAGAAATTTGTTCCCAGTGGGCCATGAAGGTTTAGGGAAAGAGGCTCTATGGAGAGTTTAATTGTTTTTGTTGTTGTTGTTTTTGGCTGTGCAATGGGGGTTAAGTGACTTGCCCAGGGTCACACAGCTAGTAAGTTTCAAGTGTCTGAGGCCAGATTTGAACTCAGGAACTCCTGAATCCAGGGCCAGTGCTTTATCCACTGTGCCACCTACCTGCCCCCCTCTATGGAGAGTTTAGAGCATGGTCAGATATCGAAGGAACTTAGGTCATCTACAGCATCCTAGGCCATCACCAATCATCTTGACTTTTGTGTTGCCAGTAGACTATTAACACTGGAAGAGAGAGTAAGTCCAATGAATTTGCCCAATTTTGCTTCACTTAAAATCAATTTACAGGCAACCCAAAAGGCATCACCACCACTACTATTTTATTATTTTTCCATGCTATAATTTTACTATTTTACCTACCTTGAAGTCCTGTGCTGATGTATAAGTGAGGAAACATCAGGTGTGGATACACTGGAAGGTGTAGTCACAACCCTGCACACAGGTAGCACAGGGCATAGGATCATCTTTTCCCAGGAAGCAGCAGAGGGATTCAGCAGCCCTCTGGTTGTCTTGACAGCTTTTTTAAAGGATCTCACTGCTCGCCTCCTGGTATGAGGAAGGGCTGGAAAGTGGATCCTAAAAATTGCTTTCCCCAACCCTAGCCTGATTACTATGACAGGTAGAAATCCCATCCTGTGGTAGAAAATTAAAAGTACAAAAATTTTTGCAAAGATGATTCCACTCACCATTGGTACATGGACAACATAAAATCCCATAGACCTGAAGGTTGGTAGGTTTGTTTTGTGTGTGTGTGTGTGTGTGAGAGAGAGAGAGAGAGAGAGAGAGAGAGAGAGAGAGAGAGAGAGAGAGAGAGAGAGAGAGAGAGATAGTGCAGAGAATCCAAATAGCTGTCTTGAGTGAAACAAGGCTGACAACTGAAGGCCAACTTACCTAAGTCAGAGTTAGATACACATCTTTCTGGAGTGGCATCTGTTATGAGGAATGCTTCCTCTGAAGATTTCACAATCAGATTTAACCTACTCAGCAAATCTATATCCCTTGCAAAAGGAATGAATAACAGACTGATGACAATGTGACTTCCAATTGCAGGAAAATGCCACTCCACCACCATAAGTATGTATGCTCCCACCATGACCCTGATGAAATCAAAGAAAAACTTTATGAAGACCTTCAGGGCTGCATCATCAATTTATTAAAGAGGAAAAACTTGTAATTCTGTGTGATTTTAATGCTAGAGTAGGAAGGCCTTCGGAGGAATAGAGTAAGAAACAGCAACAGCAATGGTCACTTATAACTGAAGACTTGTTCATCTCATCACCTTTGCATAAACAACACTGCCATTGGTTTACCTAATTGCAAGAAAATGTCAGGGGCAGCTAGGTGGCACAGTGGATAAAGCACCGGCCCTGGATTCAGGAGTACCTGAGTTCAAATCCGGCCTCACACTTGACACTTATTAGCTGTGTGACCCTGGGCAAGTCACTTAACCCCCACTGCCCTGCCAAAAAAATTTTAAATAATTCCAAAAAAAATTTTTAAATGTCATGGAGGGGACAGGTAGGTGGTGCAGTGGATGAAGCACCAACCCTGGATTCAGGAGAACCTGAGTTCAAATCCAGCCTCAGACACTTGACACTTACTAGCTGTGTGACCCTGGGCAAGTCACTTAACCCTCATTGCCCCACAAAAGAAAAAAAAATGTCATGGATGTGGTGTTGTGCAGACCCATTGTCCCAATAATACCTCTTTGTAGGGGAAAGAATTGGAAATTTAGTGGGATGCCCATCAATTGGGGAATGACTGAACGAGTTGTGGTATATGGATGTAATGGAATACTATAGTGCTGTAAGAAATGATAAGCAGGCAGATTTCAGGGGGAAGAAAACATGGAAAAAATTAAGTGGATTAATGCTGAGTGAAGAGAGCAGAATGAGGAGAACATTGTACATAGTAACAGCAACATTGTGTGACAGACTGCTCTTCTCAGCAATACAATGATTCAAGACATTTTCAAAGCACTTGTGATGGGAAATGCTCTCCATATCCAGAAAAAGAATTGGGGAATTTGAATGCATATTGACCCATACTATTTTTATTTTTTCTTCTGTTGTTTATTTTTCTTTCTTGAGGTTTTTCCATATTGTTCTGATTCTTCTTTCACAACATGACAATGTGGGAATGTTTAATGTGATTATACATATGTAACCTATATCAGATTGCTTGCTGTCTTTTGGAGCGAGGAGGGAAAGAGGTAAGGAGAAAGAAAAACTTGGAACTCAAAATCTTATTAAAATGAAGGTTGAAAGCTATTCTTACATGTAATTTGAAAAAATATTATTAAGGAAAAAACCAACTCTATAAAGATTAGGTGTCCAAAAAAGATTATGAGATCAAGTGTGAAACTGAATGAGGATACTTTAATTTTATAAATTATAAAACATGAATTTCAGTTGAAAACATATTAGATGAGAACAAGCTGGGGCAGCTAGGTGGCACAGGGGCAGCTAGGTGGTGCAGTGGATAGAGCACTGGCCCTGGAGTCAGGAGGACCTGAGTTCAAAATCCGGCCTCAGACACAACACTTACTAGCTGTGTGACCCTGGGCAAGTCATTTAACCCCAATTGCCTCACCAAAAAAAACAAAACAAAACAAAACAAACAGATGAGAACAAGCTTCATGGCAGAGGAAAGCAATTAGCAAAGAGGTAAAGAGGAAGTTTAGAGATTATACCATTTTTAAAAATCTGATTATTTTTAATTTCTTTAATTAGGAATGATTTTGCCAGTGCAAATTTTGCATTATTACCACTTGCTTTTCTGCATTTTGAAAACCTCCTTTTTATATACTTTGATGATTTATCTATTGGGAAGTGACTATTACAATTATTTAGGTAAGAGATAATGAGGGGTAAAACTTTAATGGTTGTGTTACCACTATTATGATGAGAATTCAGAAAGATCTCAATTGTAAGCTTGAGTGACAAGAAGAGTAATGAGGCTTTTCATACAGAGGGAAGTTGTGAGGTGAGGTACAAACAGGGAGAGACTCCAATATGTTCCCTTCTAGACTTGGTGAAGTTCACATTAGTATGGATCATCCAAGTTAAGATGTCTAATCTTTGTAGTTGGTATAGGGGCACTTTATCCTAGAGTAGTAGTAAGTACTGGATATTTAGATCTTGAAGTCATCAGCATGATACTTGAATGAATAGGAGATGATGATATCACCACAAGAGTACAGAAAAAAAGAAAGACCAGGAAGGAGGAGCAGGGAACATACTTGCATAGTATGTTGGACATGGATGATTACCCTTCACAAGGGAAAGGGGGAAAAAGGTTAGACAGGTAAGAGAGTGTAGAAATGCAAAAACAAAAAACAAAAACAAATTGTAACATCAATTTTTCTTTGTGTTCCAAATTTTCATCCTGATCTTTTATTTACTATTTGTTTTTATTTTTTTTTGGTGAGGCAATTGTGTTTAAGTCAGTTGCTCAGGGTCATGCAGCTGAAAAGTGTCAAGTGTCTGAGGCCAGATTTGAATTCAGGTCCTCCTGAACCCAGTGACAGTGCTCTATCCACTTCGCCACCTAGTTGTCCCCATCTTTTATTTTTTTTAGTAAACTACATTTACATGGTACTTTAAAGGGAGATTTCCTTGCAAAACACCTATGAGGTTGATTATTGCAACAAGAATAATAGCTAACATTTATATAGTACCTTCTACCTGACAAAGAATTTTCTTCACAATAGCCCTGCAAAGTATCATCATCCTCATCCTCGTCTTACATTGCTCTTGCCTCTGCTTCAATTTTTTCCCAATTACTATTGCTAACTGTGTTTCTCTTCATCTTATTATGTCCCCATGATTTTTACTCTATTTTCTATCTTCTTTAATCCTATCCCTCCTCAAGAGTGTTTTGGTTCTTACTGCCCCTCCCCCAATCTGCCCTCCCTTCCTTTACCCTTTCCCGCTTTATTGCCTTCCCTTCCCACTTTCCCACAGGGCACAGTATATTAGTATACCCAATTGAATGTGTATGTTATTCCCTCTTTGAGCCAATTCTAATGAGAGTAAAGTTCACTTACTCCCCCGCTCCTCCCCTGTCTTCCCCTCCACTCCATAAGCTTTTTCTTGCTATTTTTATGTGAGATACTTTGCCCCATTCCACCTCTCCCTTTCCCTTTCTACTTGTGCAGTCCTCTCACCCCTTAATTTTATTTTAAAGATGTCATCAAGGGGCAGCTAGGTAATACAGTGGACAAAGCAAAAGCCCTGGACCCACGATGACCTGAGCCCAAATCTGGCCTTAGACATAAGACACTCTCCAACTGTGCAACCCTGGGCATGCTCCCCAACCCTGACTGCCCAATGGAAAAAAACATATACAAACAATAAATGCTTTACAGTTATCATCCCTTCATAATCAATTCCCACCTGTGCCCTTGCTCCAAATTTATTCCTTTCATCTGCCTTAATACTGAGAAAGTTCTTATGAGTTAGAAGTATCATCTTCTCATATAGGAATGCAAACAGTTTAACCTTTAATATCCCTCATAATTTCTTTTTCTTATTTACCTTTTTATGCTTCTCTAGGGTCTTGTATTTGAAACTCAAATTTTCTATTCAGTTCAGGTCTTTCCATCACGAGTTCCTGAAAGTCCTCTTTTTCATTGAAGTCTCATTTTTTCCCTGAAAGATTATACATAGTTTTGCTGGGTAGGTGATTTTTGGTTGTAATCCCAATTCCTTTTCCCTCTAGAATATCATATCCCATGCCCTCTGATTCTTTAATGTAGAAGGTGTGATTCCACAGTACTTGAATTGTTTCTTTCTGGCTGCTTGCAATATTTTCTCCTTTACCTAGGAGCTCTGGAATTTAGCTATGACATTACTGGGAGTTTTCATTTTGGATCTCTTATAGGAGGTAATCAGTGAATTCTTTCAATTTCTATTTTACCTTCTGCTTCTAGAATACCAAGACAATTTTCCCTGATCATCTCTTGGAAGATGATGTCTAAGCTCTTTTTTTTTATCATGGTCTTCAGGTAATACAATCATCTTCAAATTATCTCTCCTGGATCTATTTTCCAGGTCAGCTGTTTTTCCAAGGAGATATTTCACATTGCCCTCTATTTTCTCATTCATTTGGATTTGCTTTATTGTGTCTTGGTTTCTCATAAATTCATTAGCTTACATTTGTTCAATCCTAATTCTTAAGCAATTATTTTCTTCAGAGAGCCTTTCCATTTGGTTTTTCAAGCTGTTGACTTTTTTCATGACTTTCCTGCATCACTCTCATTCCTCTTTCTATTTTTTCCTCTACCTCTTTTACTTTGTCTTCAAGGTCCTTTTTGAATGCTTCCATGACCTGAGACCAATTCATATTTTTCTTAGAAGCTTAGGATGTAGGAGCTTTGACTTGACTATCTTCTTGTAAGCGTGTGTTTCGATCTTCACTGTCACCAAAGAAACTTTCAATGGTCCACATTTTTTTTCTGTCTGTTCATTTTTTTCTAGCCCAATTCTTGACTTTTTAAAGTGGGGCACTACTTCTAGGATGCACTGTCCCAAGCTTCAGGAGGTCCCAGGTAGCACAATTTAAAGAGAAGCAGGTTCTGCACCTGCCTGGCCTGTGCTCTGGTCTGTAAGTAGCCCCATGCCTACTGCTCTTTAACCCAGAAACAAAATTCAGTTCCACTGTAGTTGCAAACTCCTGGTGAGCCTGTGTCCCTCCCCCACCTGGGCCACTGCCACTCAAGACTGCTTCCTGGTTCCCAGCAGAGGCAAGACAAGTGAGTTCTGCTCAGCACCAACAAAAACCCCTGTAATCTCCCCCCTAGCCAGCTGCTTGACCCTCTCACCAGACTATGAGCTGAATTCCAGAAAAAGCTGCTACTGCAGCCAATTCAGAGGCTCCAGGTGTCACTTTCTCTAGTGTGGCCTGCCTGGGTCTGGATCTCTGTCTGTGTGACTGCTGGGTTGGGCTCCACTCCCACCCCAGTACAGAAAACCTTTCCTGCCAACTTTCTAAGCTGTCTTTGACTGGAAAATGATATTACCCTATCCCTTTGTGGGATCTGCTGCTCCAGGAATTGTCTTATGACATTATTTGGAGGTTTTTGGACCAAACACTTCTTTCTACTGTATAACATTCATTTATCATGGTGTACTGGCTCCATTAGGCCAACAAGCAGTAAAATAGCTTCTTTCAGGTTTGTTTGGTTTTTTTTTTAGTGTTCATAACCAGCAATATCATGAAAGCAAACAGAGGACTAAATTCAAGAAGCTAGAAGAAAGTTATAGCTTTAAAATACCTGATGATGAACATTGTCTCCAAGGTTCAATGGAAAACCATGAAAATAGTATTGACATTTTTTCAGAGCCCATTTATATTGTCTTACAAATCAAACACCGTTTTCCTTGGATACTGGCTACCCTCACTTTGTGCTTTCTTCCTAATTTATAATTTAATAATAATTAATAAATACTTATTAAAGCCACTCTCTGAATGACATGATCCCCATTAGAAGACTAATTTTCATAGAAAATGTAAATAATCAGGTTAGAAAAGAGATATTGAACAAACAACAAATGAATTCACAAGTTATAGTATTGCATATATGCCAACATCAGATAGAATTTACTTTTAAGTCTAACAAAAACTCAAAGTAAAAGCAATTACAATATTAGACAAATGTTTATAATAATTAGAAATTCTTACAATAATTTTCAACAATTAGAGGAGATGAAACCCTTCCAATTTCTTTCTGGGTACAAATTTGGTTTTTATACAAAAACAAGAGAGAGAAAACAGAGAAGGAAAAATGCAAAGCAATAACTCTAATGAAAACTGACACAAAATATTAATTCAAAATGACCAAATAGGCTACTGCAATGTTCTAGATTATATACTATGACCAGTTTATGTTTATACCAGGAATACAAGTGCTGATTAAATGTCATGGAAATTTTTTTAAATCATAAGAAGAAAAAAATAAGAATTCATGTTATTTTTAAAAATAAAATATGCCCCAACAAAAAAACAACAAAAAATAAAATAAAATAAAATATGATTGTAAATGTTGATGCTAAAAGTACATCTAAAATATAGCAGTAATATCTATTTAAAAATTTTTAAATCATTGAAAATATACTTTTCCTCAGTATGGTGAAAATCACGTATCTAAAGTCAAGAGAAAACACAAAATGTTGCATATAAAATTTAGAGACCTTTTTAAAAAAAACTGGGGTAGATGGGATGTCTATCATCACTATCACTCTTTAACACAATGCTACAAATGCCAGCCATTGTAATAAGATGAGAAATACAGAATTGAAAAAAATAAGCTCAATGCAAAAAATGATTAAAATATCATTTTATAGATGATATTTTAAGATACCATAAGGAATCAACAAAATTGATTTAAACAATTGATAAATAGATTTAACAAGTGGATACAAAATAATTTTACAAAAATCATTAGTATTCCTGCATATTATGAACACAGTCTCTTAGAGAAATATTTTTCTAAATGAAATGGAAAAAGAGAAGGAAAATCTATCAACCCTTTGGATCAAGCTGTCTTATAAAGAATTAATACTGCAAACAATAAATTTAGCTTTAGGCATGAGGTCAGAGGAGAGAGAAAGAGGAAAAGGGAGAGAGAAGAGGGGATAGAAAGAGAGACAGAGAGAGAGGGCCAGGGACAAAGACAGTGAGAGAGAGACAGAAAGAGAGAGAGAGTGAGAGCAAGAGGGAGAGAGAGAGATTGAGCAAGAGAGAGACAGGGTGAGCAAGAGAGAGAGAGATGGGAATGCAAATATTAGATTCTTCATATCTCTATCACCTGAAGAAAAATGTAACAAAATATAGTATTACTGAGCAAATAATTCTAGTGACCACTGTAATGCTCAAAGACATAAAACTAAACCCTATTAGGTATAAAACTGTGAAACCTAATATGTGATAGGTTTAGTTTTCATGACATCACAGCTGCAACCAATTACAGATATCTACTAGGTATTTGTTCCTAAGTAATAGGCCCAGCTAGGTACTAAGGTATCTACTACTACATTATACAATTTACATAATTTAACTATTTCACCAAAAAAGGACTTAACCTAAATGTTTCAAAGAAAAATCTTCTAGAAATAAAGGGCAAAAAAGACATTGGGGGCAGCTATATGGCACATTGGATAAAGCACTGGCCCTGGATTCAGGAGGACCTGAGTTCAAATCCGGAACTTACTAGCTGTGTGGCCCTGAGTAAGTCAGTTAGCCCTCATTGCCCTGCCAAAAAAAAACCCAACAAAAAAAAACTGGAAGGGGTCTTTGAATTCACTCCCTTCTTTAAAAAAAAAGACATCAGAAGCTTTCTAATCAATGCCATTCTCTCAATGTTCTATCAGGCAGTACAAAAAGAGATATTCCCATCAGAGTGGTACCAGACAGGTGACTTATATTGGACAAGTGAAACATCTCACTCATCTCAGGAAATATCTTCTACTCCTTATAATTCTGAACAAGCAAGGATCCACTGGTTTTGACAACTATTTACCTCCCACCAACAAAAAGAAAATGACTTCTGATAACATACTATTTGGGCTCCTTTTTCTGTTTCAGACTGGATTTGGGGCCCTTGGGAACTCCTTCCTCTTAGGCCTTTATACCATCACTTTCTTCACTGGACCAAGGTTGAGGCTTATAGACATGATTCTCTACCACTTGGCCCTTGTCAATGACTTGGTACTTCTGTCCAAAGGAATTCCTCAGACAATGGCTGCTTTTGGGCTCAACAATTTCCTGGATGATGTGGGATGTAAATTTGTGTTTTACATTCACCAAGTGGCCCGAGGCCTTTCTCTTTGCACCACCTGCCTCTTGAGTAGCTTTCAAGCCATAACTTTAAGTACTAGAAGTTCTACATGGGCAGGCCTCAAAGCTAGAGCCCTAAAGTACATTGTCCCATTTTGTTTCTTGTGCTGGACTTTTCATCTGGTGGCATATTACCTTACTCTGTTATATGTCAAAGGGCCAAAGAGAAGCAAAAACATCACTGAAAATAATTATTTCATTTATTGTTCAACTACAACTGATGTTTTATTTAATTTTGTGCTATATATATTCATAATATTCCTTCCTGATGTTTTATGTGTAGCAATCATGGTTGGGACCAGTGGATATATTGTTTTTGCCTTGAACAAACACCACCAGAGAGTCAAGTAAATCCATGGTAACAATCTCACACCTACTAGCTCCCCTGAGACTAGAGCTACCCAAAGTATACTACTGTTGGTCACTCTGTTTGTATCTTTTTACTCACTGAATTCTATTTTATCATTTCATATACAATTAGGGAAATCAACTTCTTGCCTGATTCACATCTCTGCCTTCTTAGCTGCCTGCTTTCCAACTTGTAGCCCTTTTGTTCTTATTATCAGTGATTCTCAAGTCCCTAAGTACTTCTTGTCTCTGTGGGGAAGGACAAAGTTTCCAGTTTAGCAAAATACTGATAAAATATAGTTAGGTAATACAGTAGATAAAGTTTTGAACCTTGAAGACAAGAAGACCTGAGTACAACTTCTGTCTCAGATACTTATTAGATATTTAAGGTTGATACTTTGCCTCAGTATCATCATTTGTATACTGGGGATAATAATAATACCTATCTTCCATGGTTTTTGTCAAGACCACAAAAGGTAATAATTTAAAAGACTTTAAGAAACTTAAAATGCTGTATAAATATTAAGTATTATTATTGTTGTTGTTATTGTTAATCATGTTCACTTCTCACCTCTTAGCAAAAGGGAATCTTGAGGAAATTATTAATCTGAAGTAGGAAAGTGAGCCCCAGATATGAGCTCAACTTCATTGCTTGTGACAACTTGACATCTTGTGGTGCCAATGGTGATGGATTCATCAAATGGAGCAAATTCAGGGACCTCAGTAGTTCCTTCCATCTGTGATTTCTATCATTTCCCAAAACAGCACTCACTCCCTCAGTCCCCAACACCAGTTTATCAATCTGACATCACACAAGAGAAAGTACTCTGTTCAACCATTAAGACAGTTCCTATATTATCTGATGACCATTATCCCTGCTATTATTCAATATTATCCTAGAAATGTTAGCTTTAGCAATAAGAGAAGAAAAAAGTAATTGAAGGAATTAGAATAGGCAATGAGGAAACAAACCTATCACTCTTTGCAGATGATATGATGCTATACTTGGAGAATCTTAGAGAATCACAAAAAAACAATTTGAAACAATTAACAACTTTAGCAACATTGCAGGATATAAAATAAATCCACATAAATCAACAGCATTAAGCCCAGCAGCAAGAGATAAAAAGAGAAATCCCATTTTAATTAACTACAGAAAATATAAAATACTGGGGAGTCTATTGGCCAAGACAAACTCAGGAACTATATGAAATGTTACAAAACACTTTTCATGAATATAAAATCAGTTATAAAGAATCAGAAAAATATCAATTGTCAAAGATAAGCTAAGCTAATATAATAAAAATTAAAATTCTAAATCAATTAATCTATTATTCAGTGCCTTTCTAATCAATCTACCCAAAAATTATTTTATAGAGCTAGAAAAAATAATGACAAAATTCATCTGAAAGAGCAAAAGGTCAAGAATATCGAGTGAATTAATGAAAAGAAAAATGCACAGGAAAGTGGGTTAGCCATACCAAATCTGAAGCTATTCTATAAAGCGGCAGTCATCAAAACTATTTGGCACTGGCCAAGAAATAGAGTGGGAGATCAGTGCAATAGGTTATACACAGGAGACACAGTAGTAAATTCCTATAGTGATCTACTATTTGATAAACCCAAATACTTAAGCTTCTGGGATTAGAACTCACTATTTAACAAAAACTGCTGGGAAAACCTGCAATTAGTATGGCAGAAACTAGGCATAGACCAACATCTTCCACTGTATACCAAAATATGGTCAAAATTGGTACATGATACCATAGGCAAATTTGTAGAGGAATGAATAGTTTACCTCATATCTATGGAGAGAGGAAGAATTTGTGACCACACAAGAGAAAATTATGAAATTCAAAATGGATCATTTTGATTGCATTGAATTGATTTTTTTTAATGTAGCCAAGATTACTAGAAAGCAGAAATCTGGGAAATATCTTTACAGCCAGTCTTTTTAATAAAGGCCTAATTTCTAAAACATATAGAAAACTAAATTAACTTTATAAGAATCCAAGTCATCCCCCACTTGAGAAATGGTCAAAGGATATGAACAGGCAGTTTTCAGAAGAAAGAAATTAGAGATATCTATAGCCGTATAGAAAAAAGTTCTAAATCAATATTGATTAGAGAAATGCAAATTAAACCAACTCTGAGGTATTACCTCACATCTATCATATTGGCTAATATAACAGAAAAGGAAAATAATAAATGTTGAAGAAGATGAGGGAAAATTGGAACACTAATGTGTTGTTGGTGGAGTTGTTAACTGAGCTAACCATTCTGTAATTTGGAACTATGCCCAAAAGGCTATCTTGCTGTGTATATCCTCTGACACATCAATACTACTACCATGTCTGTATTCCAAAGGGATCATAAATAAGGGGAAAGACCCACATTTATAAGATATTTATAGCAGCTTTTTGTGGTGGCAAAATATTGGAAACTGAGGGGATGCCCATCAATTGGGAAATGACTGAACAAGTTGTGGTATATTAATGTAATGGAATATTATTGTTCTATAAGAAAGAATGAGCAGGAAGATTTCAGAACATGGAAAGAATTAAGTGGACCAATGCTGAGTGAAGTGAGCAGAACCATGAGAAAATTGTACACAGTAACAGCAACATCGTGTGATGATAAGCATGATAGACTTGGCTATTCTCAGCAATGCAGTGACCCAAGAAATTCCAAAGGACTATGATGGAAAATGTTCTCCACACCCAGAAAAAGAACTGTGGAATCTGAAGGTAGATTGAAACATATTATTTTTACCTTTTGTGTGTTTTTTTCTTTCTTGAGGTTTTCCGCTTTTGTTCTGATTCTTCTGTCTCAACATGATGTAAAGAATTAATTGTTATTTGAGGTTTTTATGACCCCATCTTTTGGCCAGAATTTTTAAAAAATAACCTCTGTGCAGGCACCAGCCTGGGGTTCTGCAAACTGCAGGGTGCTCCACCCACTGGTTATAGCAGTTTCCATGGCACTGGCACCTCATGTCATCACCATTCGCCGACTCCTACATGAGCCTGGCAAAATTACAATGATTGGAAGCCTAGTGAGGGCAGTCATGTGACTGTCAGAGTGGCCAGCCAATTGGCTGTGGGCTATGTGTGGTCAGCCTGGAGTCTGCTGGGAAGAAGGGAGGTTTTCCACCATTCTAGCTTGAAGCTGGAAGGTAACAGGACACTGCTATGTGTTCTCAGCTGATTCCTGGGCGGTGGTGTTGTTCAGGTTGTATAATTTCCCTTTTCCCCATTTTATTTCCTTTCCCTTGATCCTACTGATCCTGTTTGTGTTTTTTTAAGTTTGTTCTTGTTAAATAAATCCTGCACTGTTTTTAGGGAGGCTGCCAGTCTCCTTCCTTGCCCCAATATTGCAGCAAGTCACCTAGCTAACACTCCCCAATTAAAAATGGGTCCCTACAATGAGTAATGTGGAAATAGGTTTAATATGATTGTACTTATATAACCTATTGGTTGCTATCTTGTGGAGAGGGGAAGGAGGGAGAAAAATTTAGAACTCAAAATGTTATAAATGTTACAAAAAATGCTGAAAATTATCTTTACATGTAACTGGAAAAAATAAAATGCTATTAAGATTGAAAAAAAAAAGACAAAGCATTCTATACTATTCAAGACCTAGGTCCCTCAGTTCTTATAACATGGAATTTTGAAATCCCCAGAATCCCTCCTATTCTTGCTTTTTGTGTTCCTCAACATGAATTACTACTTCTGCCAGACTTTCCATTTCCTCTCATCTCTAGTTATTTAAAATACTAAAGTTTATGGAGTCAGATAAAACTCTCTTTTCTTTGGTCAGTATTCTTTGGTCATAGAGATTAAATTATCTCAAATAATGTCCCATTGAGATTTTACCTGATGTAAATTCTTCCAAATTGGTCTATATTTACAAGATTAAGAATGAATATGTCTAAAAGTATGAACTTGTTGAAAGTCTGAACCAAAATTGTGAAGTAATGCAAGAACTCATCTGAACTCTTTAAAATTCTCCAAACATCTATAAAATGACCCCTCAAAATGAATTCTGGATCAGCAGAAGAAACAAAAGAATGGAGGGAAACAACTTGCTACACAAGGCAACTTAAAAAGTCAGCAGGAAAGGTCTCTCTAACTCAGCTAAAAGGTGAGTACAGTCCAGTGAAAGCCACGTCGGCAAGCCACAGCTCAGCAAGCCAACATTGAGGCCCCAGGCCTCAGGTCAGGCCAGTGGCAAAGCTACTTACTCCCCTGCACAAGTCAGCAGTGAACCAGCCCCTGTGTAGGCCAGGAGCAATACATTTTGCTCCCAGAAGAAAAGACTTGGGAATTAATTTCAGTACCATATAACTCCAATAATTTATAAACTTTCTGAGAAAATATTTCATGAACGAATCCAATCAAATATCTTTTATGACACAATTATGGTGCTCATACCTAAAATAGGAAGAGCAAAAACAGAGGGAAAAAAAAACTCTAGACCAATTTCCCTAGAGAATATTTTTTTTAATTTACATGAAAATTTAGCAAGGAAATTACAGCACTATATCACCATAATTATACACTATAACAAGGTGAGATTTATCTCAGGAATGCAGGGGTGGTTCAATATTAGGAAAATTATAAACATCATTCATTGACCATATCAAAAACAAAACCTAAAGAAATCAAATTATTACCTCTATAGATGTAGAAAAAACTTTATACAAAGTGTAACACACCTTTTTATTAAAAACATTAGAGAACATAGGAATAAATAAAGCATTCCTTAGAATGATAAGTAGTATCAATCTATAATGATCAAGAAGCATTATCTGTAATGGAAATAAGCTAGAAAGCTTCCTAATAGGATAATGGGTGAATCAAGGTTGTCCCTTTTCACCACTATTATTCCATATTTTTCTGGAACTGTTTACTAGGGCTATAAGAGAAGAAAAGAACTGGAAGGAATTAGAATAGGTAATAAGTAAACAAAACTATCACTCTGCAAATAATATGATTTTATCTGGGAGCTTACTAAAGACTCAATTACTTTGAATAATTAACAACTTTGGCAAAGTTACAGGATATAAACAAAACCACAAGAAATCATCAGCATTTCCATATATTACCAGCACAATCTACAGCAAGAGATAGAAAGAGAAATTCCATTTATATAACTGAAAACAATATAAAATACTTGGGACTCTAAATGCCAAGATGAAGCAAGGAAGTATATGAACACAATTACAAAACACTTCTCACACAAATAAAATAGGATGTAAACAATTGAAAAAATGTTAATTGCTCATGGGGAGGCAGAGTTAATATAATAAAAATGACAATTCTGCCTAAATCAACTTATTTACTCAATACCATATCAATCAAATTACCAAAATTATTTTATACAGATAGAAAAAATAATATGAAAATTATTTCTGAAATTACAAAAGGTCAAGAATATCAAGGGTATCAATGAAGAAAAGCATGAAGAAAGATAGCCTATGAATACCAGTTTTAATGCAGAGTCAGCCATTGTGGGTAGAAAGAGAAAGCTTTCAAGATCTTGAGAGAGATCTTTTTTGTTGTTGTTCACAGGCAATAATTAACCAATAAATATTTTAAGCACCTACTATGATTCAAGCACTTTGCTATGATTTAGAGTTATAAATTAAAAAAAAAAAGATGTTCCTTGCTCTTAAGAAGTTTATAATGTAATGGTAAAAAAACATGCACAGAAAAAAAAAAAAAGCTGAAACTGGGTGGGGCAGCAGAAGGTATGTAGGATGGGAGCCTGATGTTAATGGAGTCAAAACCAAGGAAAACCTCTGATGGGAAATTTTAATGTTCTCTCCTATTATCAGGAGGGTGAAGAATTGTCCCCTTCTCTCTCCAATCCACTGTAACTACCTAAGATAAGGGTTTCTTTTTTTAAAAATTAGGACTACTGTAATGAGTTATAATTTCCTTCCTACTAATGTTTTTGATCATTCAACCCTACCCTTCACACCTTTGTAGAAGGAAGCTTTTTTTATCATAAAAGTATTTTATTATTTTCTAGTTCCACGTAGGGATAGTCTTCAACATTTGTTTCCATATTATTTCTAGTTTCAAAATTTTTCTCCCTCCCTCCCCTCCCTTCCCCCTCCCCAAGACAGCAAGCAATCTGATATAGCTTGTATATGTACAATCACATTAAACATATTTCTGCATTAGTCATGCTGTGAAAGAAGAATCAGAGCAAAAGGGAAAAACTTCAAAAAAGAAAAACAAAAAATGTAGGAATACTATGGTTCAATCTGCATCCAGATTCCACAGTTCTTTTTTTCTGGATTTGGAGAGCATTTTCCATCATGAGTCCTTTGGTACTATCTTGGACCATTGTATTGCTGAGAAGACTCAAGTCTATCACAGTTGATCAACACACAATGTTCTCCTGGCTCTGCTCATCTCACTCAGCATCAGTTCATGTAAGTCCTTTCAGGTTTCTCTGAAATTTGCCTGCTCATCGTTTCTTACAGCGCAATAGTATTCCATTACATTCATATCGGGGGCGGCTAGGTGGCGCAGTGGATAAAGCACCGGCCCTGGATTCAGGAGTACCTGAGTTCAAATCCGGCCTCCAACACTTGACACTTACTAGCTGTGTGACCCTGGGCAAGTCACTTAACCCCCATTGCCTGCAAAAAACAAAAAAACAAAAAACATTCATATACCACAACTTGTTCGGCCATTCCCCAATTGATGGGCAACCCCTCAATTTCCAATTCCTTGCCACCACAAAGAGAGCTGCTAAAAATATTTTTGTACATGTGGATCCTTTTCCCTTTTCTATGATCTCTGTGGGATACAGAGTAGTGGTATTAATGGGTCAAAGGATATGCATAGTCCCATAGCCCTTTGGGTATAGTTCCAAATTGCTCTCCAGAATGGTTAGATAATTTCACAACTCCACCAACAATATATCAATGTTCCAATTTTTCCACAACTTCTCCAATATTTATTATTTTTCTTTTTTGTCATATTATCCAATCTGACAGGTGTCAGGTGGTACCTCAGAGTTGTTTTCATTTGTATCTCTCTAATCAATAGTGATTTAGAGCATTCTTTCATATGGCAATAGCTAGCCTTGATTTCTTCATCAGAAAACTGCCTGTTCATATTCTTTGACCAATTCTCAATTGGGAAATGACTTGAATTCTTATAAATTTTATTTAGTTCCCCATATATTTTAGAAATGAGGCCTTTATCAGAAACACTCCAGCTTATTTCTTGACTTTTAACTCTGTTAAAGCAGGACATTGCTTTCAAAGTGGAGGGTGCACTGTCCCAAGCTTCAGGAGGCCTGTTCAGCTGTTTTCAGAAATATTTCTGGGAATTTGTAAGTTTTTAGTTCTTCCAAAATGGTGTGATTTAAGGAAAGGTATGTTTACTATCCTCCTGGACTCTGCTCTGATCTGCAAGAAACCACAGTGCTGCTTTTCTTCCCCTGAACTATGAAGAAAGTCTTATTCCACTTTGGCTGCAAGCTCTGGTGTGCTGGTGCTCCTCTCTGGCCTAGGACTGCCACCCATGACCGTGACCTGGATATGAGTAGGGGCAAAACAACAGAGTTCTGCTTCAGTGCTAACAAAAAGACCCCCTATAATCTCCTCCTGGCCAACTGTTTTACCCCCTTATGGTTTGTGGGCTGAGTTACAGTAGCAATTGCTGATGCTGCTGATTCAGAGGCTCCTGAGGCCTGCCCCTGGTTGGCTGGGACTGGGGCTGTTCTGGCATGACTTGCACTGGCCTTTGCTCCATTCTTACCCTGGTACAACACACCTTTACTGCTGATCTTGTAAGTAGTTTTTGGCCAGAAAATTATTTCACCCTGTGATAGGTTCTGCTACTCCAGAAATTTTATTATGGCATTATCTGAAGGTATTTGGAAGGGTCTTGGGGAGAGTTCAGACAAGTTGCTGCCTTTCCTCTGCCATTTTGGCTCCACCACCTTACAAATTTACTTTTTTATGATGATTTTTTTTTGGTGAGGCTATTGGGGTTACGTGACTTGCCCAGGGTCACACAGCTAGTAAGTGTCAAGTGTCTGAGGCTGGATTTGAACTCAGATCCTCCTGAATCCAGGGCCAGTGCTCTATGCCACCTAGCTGTCCAAATTTACTTTTAAGAATTTTTTATTTTGTAAATGTCATAATTTTATAGAATACTATTGTATTACTCTAAAAAGTTTTTCAAATCCTTCTTTTCTCAATAGAATTAAATCCTTTTTAAACCTCTTTCCAAAACTCAAAACCCTTTATTTCTCATTATCCTCTACTCATGGGGTCAATGTATAGGCACCTTACCTCAATTTTTTTTATGTTTCAATTAATTTCTAGTTCTTTACTTTTAGAGTTGCATAGTCTATTTCAATTTAGGTGAACTTACTATTACTTAACCTAAAAAATTAAATTCTATAGCATCTTTTCAAATTAGCTCCATTTCTGCTAATCTCTAGTAGGTGAAATCAGTTTCAACTAGAGCAATACATCTATCATGGTCAAGAAAGAGGAGAGAATTGTGTGATATTTGAACTTAATCTTGAATCTAGTTTTAAACCTCAAAAATCCACAATAATGTTTTTAGTGCTTATCATAATTTGGAATGTTATAATAAAGATACTACATTTCAGTAACAAGTTTTAGTCTCTAAACAGATTGTTGTGGTTGTTCAGAAGTTCATTTGTGTCCAACTCTTTATGACCCCATGGATCATAGCATTCCAGGTCTTTCTATCCTGGAGGCAGAATCAGGATAAAGACTATCTCCCTGAGTAAAAAAAAAAAAAGGCCTGATCTTTTTACATGTTTACTAACAAAGAAAGTGGTATGCAGAGTAAGAAGCTTACAAAACAACTGGGGAAGGGGTGCCCAGAGTCTGAATAATGGAGTATCAGTAAGATATTTAGTACACAATCTTGCATATCATCTTTGTTCCTTGCAGACCTTATCAGTATACCAGGACCTTCATGCTTGGTTATACCACATTCCTGAGGTGGGAGGCAGAGCTGGTTTTCACTTCTGGACTCTTAGGTATCTAAAGTTTAAAGCTTCCTTAGGGGTTGGTGTCTTTTAAATTTCTTGGGGTCCAACATCCCACTATACCCACTACATTCTCCCCTTTCTTATTTCTGGTGAGAAAGGGGCAATGAAGTTTCTTCAAGGCTGAAAAATGGGGTGTATAGATGTCCCTATAAATTAAGGGGAGATGGAACAAAAGGTCTTATAAGTGTGGTCCAAGGGTCACAGGGGAATCACTGTAGCTGCTTCAAGCTGAACATGGTTGTACAGCTATTCCTAGACCTCTGAAGGTCTATTGCAAGCTGCCAAAAAGAAAGAATTCAAGTACTGTGGAGCCCCAGTCAGGATAGCACAGAATCTAGCAGCATCTACATTAAGGGAGCAGAGGACATGGAATGTGATATTCCAGAGGTCAAAGGAACTGCAACTACAGCCAAGAATCAGCTACCCAGCAAAACTGTGTATAATTTTTCAGGGAGAAAAATGGGACTTAAATGAAAAAGAGGACTTTCAGGCATTTGTGATGAAAAGACCTGAACTGAATAGAAAATTTGACTTTCAAGTACAAGACCCTAGAGCAGCATAAAAAGGAAAAAGAAATCATGAGGGATATTAAAAGATTAAACTGTTCACATTCCTACATGGGAAGATAATACTTCTAACTCATAAGAACTTTCTCAGTATTAGGGTGGCTGAAAAGAATATATTTAGACAGAGGGCACAGCTGTGAATTGAATATGATGAGATGATATCTGTAAAGCATTTTTTATTTTTTTGCTTATTCTTGTTTTTTGTTTTGTTTTGTTTTGTTTTGTTTTGTTTTTTGTGAGGCAGGCAGGATTGGGTGGCTTGTATCTGGGGCTGGATTTGGGCTTGAAGCCTCATGGGTCATGGGCTGGTGCTTTGTCCACTGTGTCACCTAGCTGATCCATGATGACATCTTTAAAATAAAGTTAAAGTAAAAACAAAAATAAAGTTAAAGTCTAAGCAGAGTGCACTGGAAGAAAAGGGAGAGGTGGACTGGGGAAAAGTAGCTCACATAAAAGAAATAAGAAAAAGCTTATGAAGTAGAGAGGAAGATGGGGAAGGAGTGGGGGAGTGAGTGAACCTTACTTTCATCAGAATTGGCTCAAAGAAAGAATAACATACACACTCAAGTGGGTATAGTAATATATTGTGCCCTGAGGAAAGTGGGAAGGGAAAGAGATTAAAGGGGGGGGGTGAAGGAAGGAAGGGCAGATTGGGGGAGGGGCAGTAAAAAGCAAAGCACTTTCAAGGAGGGATAGGGTGTAGGAAGATAGAAAATAGAGTAAATATCAAGGGGAGGGAATAAGATGGAGGGTAATAAAGTTAGCAATAGTGACTGTCAAAGAAATGATGAGCAGGATGATATCAGAAGGATGTTTGAAAAATACAAACCATCAACAGAGGAAGAACTGATGGTATCTGAATACAGATTGAAGTATAGTTTTATTTGTTAGCTCATCTTTCTAAAGTTATTTTGTCTATTTTCTTTTACAACCTGTCTAATGTGAAGATTTTTTGCATAACTACACTTGTATGGCTTATATTGAATTGCTTGATTTCAAAGGGAGGGTTGAGGAGGGAGGGAGGAAGAAAATTTAGAACACAAAGATTTTTAAAAATCAATGTGAAAAAAAATGGTTTTTTAAATTTTTTTACATGTAACTTGGGGAAAATTCTAAATAAAATGAAAATAAAAAATAAATAAATGAATGCTACTGTTTGATGCAGAAAAAAGTAGCAACAGCTCAAACTTCCCTAGCCAGTCTTATAAAGAGTCCTTAGGCACTCAAATCTCTAAATGGATTTCTAGAGTCTAAAAAACAGAAAAGGATTTATTTATTAAATTTACTTAAATCTTGAATATTAATTTTTAAGCAAACACATGATAGCTATATTTTATGGTACTGCATCAAACTTTCTGTTGGTGGTCCCTGAGTGGGGTTTGGGGTGGGGAGAATGAAGTTAAAATTGGAAAATGTTTACCAAAATAAAAAAAAAACATGTTTGTACTACAGGACATGCTTTTCACATAGGTGTTATTTCTACATTACACAGAGAATCAAATAAAATTGACTTCTCCACAAAATATTCCATAAGTTACTCTCCTCTAAGAAAACTGATTGCTTTAAAATTCTCTTCTTCAAAACAAATTTAAGATGTTTCTGATTTAGTTTTAATAATAGAATAATAGTTTGATCCCCCAAACTATTTCATCCATACCCAATTATTCTTTTATCAGTTTTTAAAACAAAACATTTGAGGACCTTGTTTTATACACAGAAGCATAACTAGTAACAGATAGATGACAAAGCCAAACATTCAGGTACTTTAGTTGTTTAAAATATAGAAAGGAATAGAATTTCTAGGCTAAATAATTTAAATCTTATACCTGCATCTCACTATAGTAACCCAGATATTGCATAATTAACCTAAGGGAAGAAGATCAAATATTGTGTTCATACTGATCACATGACATGATTAAAGGAATTTGCTATAACAGAAGAGGGACAAAGCTCTCCTAGAATAATGTTTCCATTAACTTTATGTTCATTCCAGGCCAAAGTTGTATAAATAGCCAATTGCATTGGGCCAGGCTTAAAATCAGCCAGGTGGGATAGTTAACATTCCCTGTCTTATTGGGGAAATTGCATCAAGAGAGTCCTACCTCAGCCTTTTCCAAAAGTTGTTTTCCCAGCATGCTGGCAGCACAGGTCATATTGCCTCAACAACATTGCTTGATGATCATACCTAGAGTCAGACTCAGAATAATAATAGTTAATGGTCCCATAATGTCCTAAATATCAAGTTCCAATAATCAGTGCTGCAAGTGAATTCACTTCTCAAGGATCACATTTCCTAGATAGCAAGCATTCACTATAATTTCTCACTGGTAATAGTAAGAGACTCATTATGAAAAAAAATCACAACTTATACATATGACAAGTTCAGGCACTAATTTATCTATTGCTTAATACCAACAAATTCATATCAAAACAGGAAGATCTTTCTCACAGCTTATTAGATGCTTTAATATTAAACCAATTGATTCAATATTGTAATAGCATACTTCCATTTTGCTTACCTTGATAATAGAAATATGCTATGAGAGTTATAAGCAAGGCACAACAATCCTAAGGATGAAACTCAAAGAAAATAGTCAGGGTCCCAGAAAAGCTTTCCCCTCAATCAATAAAGCCTCACAAATCACAGTAGGTTTTGACATAATTGTTATCAATATCAAATTGTCATTGTAATAAATTATCTTACAAATAAGATAGAAGGCCTTCTGAAATCACACAAGTTTTAATTGAACATGTACACTATATATATAATTTTTTCTTAAACATTTCTTCCTGAAAGTACCTTTCTTTTGAGAGGCAGTCCCTACACACTGCTCCAAGCTAATTGGCTGGTAGCATTTATTCCATTGATTGACATGACTTGAAGGTGGTCTTCAATTACTTAACTTACTTTAGTTAGTTAGGAAGATCAATCTACATATTCTATGAAATTCTTCTGACTCTGGACTGGCCCTGCAAAACCAGCCAGAGTTCCTGGGGGGGGGGGGGTTGAGTACCAAAAATCCCATTATTTTCTTACATTCCACCCTCTGCTTCTTTAAGAAACAGGGTTTCCTTAAATGAAACAAAGAATGTGACAAAATACTTATAAAGGAGTTCTATGATGACTAACAATATAAGGGAAATGAAAAGAGAGAAAAGAAATTGAGCGACACATTGACAAAAATTAAAGGGGGCAGTCCCCTTTAGGAGCTGGATATTACAAATAGTGTATGCAACAGGAAAAGGAAAACAGGAATATGTCCATTGAAGTCTTTGAAAGTCTTATCTCAGATGGTTCTTGGGATGTCATCTATGTATATCTCTGGATTCTGGATCTGGATTCTGGGCATGGTCTCAAGTATGGTTGTAAAGAAGTCTCTCAGGTGTGGATGGAATTTAGAATCAAGTACCCATGGAACACTGAGGATTGCCTGGTTCTCCATGCTGTCAGAAGGTTTCCTACAAAATTGATTTTTTTTAGTGAGGCAATTGGGGTTAAGTGACTTGCCCAGGGTCATACAGCTAAGTGTTAAGTGTCTGAGGTCAGATTTGAACTCAGGTACTCCTGACTCCAGGGCTGGTGCTCTATCCACTGCACCACCGAGCTGCCCCCAAAATTGATTTTAACACAACTTTAAATAGCTTTGCCAATAACCAAATCAAATAATGAGAGTTCTCAAAAACTAAAGAAATTCAGAATCTTTTATGTATTGTCCAATTGTTACATATGAAACAGATATAATAAATACAAAAATTGAAACATTTTCTAAAACTTAATATTGCTACATACCCCCCTCTGGAGAATAAATTGAGAAAGTGTAATATAAAAGTTGTCAGATTAATTTCAGTTATAATAACTTCTTAACAAAAGTAGATGTCTCCTTAAATTACTTGCAAAAATGTCCACAAGTTATACTGATATACCCTTCTTTAATACAGGGCTAAGACAATGGTGATATTAATTAAGAAAACGCTTTATATCTTAATTTCATCACTTTTTGCATCATCTGCCTAATTATCCTCCTGCCATTATGAGAAATTAAAGAATCTAATATAACTGGTAACAGAAGTCAAGGCCAAATCCAACATTGTATTCATCATGACATCTGAAATAATTATGAGATTTCCATAAACAAACAGAGAAGTAAAGGAAATGAATGTGGCCAAACTTTGTGGCTCTGTAGACAGCCAGTGCAATATGTGGAGGGGAAATCAAAGCCAGGTATAGAATGAGATGGCATAGTCTGGCCATCTGGTGTTATGTGGGGGGTAAAAATTAAACCAAGAGAATCCAACCTTAGCTCTTGCCAATGGCTGTTCTCTCAGCCTTTTCCAAAGCAGTGTAGTACCTGGACTTCATGCATGTCACCCATCCTGTGACAGTTTAATACCAGCTCTTGTATGTATTCCCCTCATGAATGGCTAGCATCTTGGCTGCTCTAATCTGATAACTCAGAATAAAGGCAATTAACATCTCAAATGATAAATTCCCATAATCCAAGACTCATATGGATTTAACAACTGAGGATAGTGATGATAGCAAAAAATGTGAATTAGCTTTATGACTCAGGATATAATATACAATATACAATAATTTCAAATAATAACTACAACTATATAATCACAATCACATATAGTAGATGATAAATGTAAATGACTGACATTATTATTCATTATTACATAATTTCCATCAATGCATTAATAACTAAAACCACATCACCTTGAGAATCAATGTAAGCTTCCCATGAATCCCTTATTTTAGATAGATGATGGATAGATAGATAGATAGATAGATAGATAGATAGATAGATAGATAGATAGATAGATAGATAGATAGATAGATAGATATAGATATACCTATATCTATAGATATAGATAGATAAATAGATAAATACTTTAAGCTTGGTAATGTGAGAATTGGAGTGACACCCCCTGCTGGAGAGATAGTGTAGGAAAACTCCGCCATGAGGAGAAGGCATCTGAGGGCAAGCCATGTGGCTTGGAAGGTCATTTCCTTGGCATCAGGAAGTGACATTTGCTCCTATTGATCAAAGCTACCAGCCAGTTAGTTTGGAGCTCTGTGTGAGTGGAGAGGATGTTTCCGGTATTCACAGGAGGCTTGTGGGACAAAGAAGGGGCAAGGCTCTCTCACTCTCTCTTTTGCCGGGACCTCATGAGGAATGGAGCTAGAAATGCTGGCTGAGATAGATGTAGGAATCTAGGCCTCTTTCTCTCTTCTCACCAAATTCTCATGCTCCTTAATAAATGTCTAAACTCTTGCTAAAGTCTAAACTCTTGCTAAAGCTTCGAATTTATTGGTGACCACTCATTAGACTTTTAGACAGCCTAGCTAGAATCTTAGCCACATTACAGACAGCAACTATTCAGTAAAAATAATACTTCTATAATTAATTTACACTTGCCATGGCAACCAATTTACCAAGGAAATACTTTATAGAATTTTATCGAATAATTAGTTGGAAAAAGAAACAATTTAGAATATGGGAGAATAATATTTTCAGAATTAATATTGTATTATGAAATCAAGACCATCTTGAATTTGTTCAAAAATAGAGAGGTAGATAAATAGAACAAAATACACATGGAAGAATAAAAGACAATGAAATTCAATAACCTAGTAATTTTTAAAAAACAATGTAAACCATACTATGAAAACTGGAGAAATCTAAATGAATATGAAATTAATATTAATGAGAGCATTGCAAAATATAAATTTGATTTCATGAATATAAAAAGCTTTTGCAAATGTTTCTCTTCTTTTTTAAAGCCAAATATACAATTACCTTTGTGAAAAATCAGAACATATTCTAATATAAGTTAAAGCACAATATTAAAGCAATGAAAATAAACCCATATTATTAATTTCAAAATGTAGATACAGTAACATAAAAAACCCTTTATGTAACATTTGAACTGACATTCTTTCTCTGAGTAAATGTAGAACATTTTTTATTTTGATATCTAAAATCCCCAAATAGCATATTAATATCTTGCTGTCTAATTCTGCATTTCTGCAAAACATGTCCCCATTTATGGCAATAAAAGCAGATTCTTGAAATCTGATGATGATTGTATTCCTTATTTTTTTTTCTGCCTAAGCTTCTCTTGTTTTTCTTTAACTCCTTTATTTTCTCTGTTGGTCCTTTCATAATACAAATGCTTTATAAGGTCATTAATTAAAGGCAAAAGCAGATTAACAAAATGATTATGAATGAAATGAGCATTTCTGGAACAGGCAGTGGTAGAATCACAGCATGTCCTAGGTGCAGCTGGTAGGGCAGGGGCAATGGCCTGAGCCACTGGCTGGAGCCTGGAGGCTGTGGACCCAGCAATGGGCAGGGCAGCTTTTGCCCCACATGCCGTTTAGCCCCACATTCAGTTTAGCCATATGGCTGGAGACCCCAGGGCTATTTCCTGTTCTAGCCCGAGAAACAGGCTCAGACTGGAACTCCTGCTCTGATCCCCCTTGCTGAGCTGCCAGGGGGGCAAAGGCTTCTGGAGGAGGCTGGGTTGTTGCCTTCAGGCATGTGAAAGAAAAGCATGAGTAGGGATTGGAGAAATTTGGAGAGAAATGCTTAATGTCAGAATTTGAAAAAGGTGCAGGAGTCAGACGTTTCTCTGAAAAGGCATGGGTGGGAGAGGGGGGATAGAAGTTGGTGTAGAGGAAATAGAGGGAGAAACTGGCATCTCCTCCTGTATGAGTCAGTTGTTCCCTCTATTCCAGAGTTCCCAAGAAATTAAACATTTGGGGGAGTTGAGGTACAGGATTATTTGAAAATCTCTCAATGTTCAGGGATTAAAAGATCCAGACTCTGGCCATTTGTCCTCTAATAAACTAAAATATTCTTTATGCCATCTAAAACACAGTTCAATAAGCTTTCTTTTTTCCATGCCTGGCTGAATCAGTAGTTTATATGAATCCCATGCTGTGAGTATCCTTTCTAGAGGAGACCCCTGTATTATATAGTAGAATTTGGTATTTTTAGTCCCCATATTGTAATTCAAAATTTGCCTTACTATAACAAAAATAAAATTAAAAATAGAAAATACATAAAATAAAGCAGTAACATGATCTTATCCCCCCTTTGTCTGATTAACCAGACTAAAGTTAGAAAAAAATGGGTATTTAGGTGTATTTAAAGGGCACAGGCACATAAAATAAGTGAGAATAAAAAAAACCCACAAACATGGAATTTCTTACCCAACTTGTTTTGCACAGATCAGAAGATTGAACAGTTCAGCACCCCCTTTGTGGTTGCCAAAACTGTGACATTTAAAATTATATGTTAGGGGGCAGCTAGGTGGCACAGTGGATAAAGCACCAGCCCTGGATTCAGGAGTACCTGAGTTCAAATCCAACCTCAGACACTTGACACTTACTAGCTGTGTGACTCTGGACAAGTCAGTTAACCTTCATTGCCCCACCCTAAAAAAAAAAAACAAACACTATATGCAGTCACCTATTCCTGTCCCAAGTGTAGGAAAAATTAGCTGGAGTTTCTAACATATTTGTTACTAAGAAATTAGAGACTACTGCTCCAGTTTGGGGCATTAAGAATTTATTAAAGTATATTAGATATTAGTAAAGAGAGAACACATGCCTCTGAAAGATAGGAAAGCCTAGCTAGGATCTAAGGGAGAGAGAAGAGAAAAAAGGGTGCCTTCCTCTATGAGTCTCAGGACAAAAAGAGGAAGTTCCTGTGCCTGTGAGAATGGGAGCTCCTTTTGGGTCCAGAAGAGAGGCAGTCCCTACACACCACTCCAAGCTAACTGGCTGGTAATATTCAAGTCCATTGATTGACATAACTTGAAGGTGGTCTTAAGTTAGTTAACTTCCTTTAGTTAGTTAGAAAGATCAAGCTATATTTCCTTTGAAATTCTCTCACTCCTGTGTGTGTGTTGTGGGGAAGGGGAGCGGCATCTGAGTCCCCAAAACCCCATTATTTTCTCATCTGTGATGCTGTTCCACTCTAGTAAGCTGGTTCAATATTGTCCTGATCTATGCCATTGCCATTATTGTCCATCTTTTTTGGTTGACAGGAGTCAACACTGACTTGTGCTCTCCACAAGGTGGAGCCAGATCCAAATCAAGACAGTACTTGTAGACTGTGGCATGCTTATAGATGGCAGGTTCTGAGGACTCTGGTAACGAGCTCTAATGTCTAAAATTCCAAAACAGTAGCAATTCACTCAATGCATCCACCTTATCATCACCCCACTCCTAGACAATTGTAACAATCCTCTGGTTATTCAACAAGGAACAAATCTCTCCCTATTCAAATCCATCCTCCACTTGACTGGCAAAGTGATCGTTCTAAATCCCAAGTCTGGCCATGTTATTCACCTACTCAGTAAATTCCAGTGGCTCCCCATCTTCTCTAGAATCAAATATCTAGCCAAATTGCTCAAAGGCAAGGCCAAGCTATGGGACATAAGCCCAGAAGCCCTCAAACCTAGGACTTCAATATTCTTTGCCTCTCCCTGCCCCTACCTGACTCTGACATCTGCAGCACCTCAGGAAAGTTTCTCTCCCAGCTGACACACTGACTAGTTGTTTAGCTTTTCTCAGTACTTGTTAATCAGTCTGAGGGGAATTCTCATGAATCAACATTAATTTCTGGTGATGATTTACACCTGGTGATGATAAAAGTTAACTTTATCTGAGACAAGCCTGAATGCACTGTCAGACTGTCTTTTCTCTTACAGGTGATATGGTAATTATAGCTCTGGGGAAGGTGAGATAGTGAATCAGGCACACCTACAAAAGCCCCCCTGCTCTCCTGTACTTCTATCTAAACTCATGCTAGGTCATGAGTAGCATGAGCATACATACAAACACACAGATGCCATTTCCTTGTTCGCTTTTTCAAATACCTGTCCTCTCCATCAGCAGCTGAGACCAGCATGGTGAGTTTACCTTTATATACAAACCTCAGATGCAGGACTTTTCAAGACCAACCTAATCACCAACCTTGAGTTGAGAAAGGAAGAAAGTCTGGAGAAATCATGGAAAATGCTCTGGATTTTCCCCCGATATCTCAGTGAGACATTGGCTCATTTTCCTCTTTTTATGGTCATAAATTAAATCCCTATCTTTATACTCCCTGCTCTAAATGCACTCACAAACCTTTTAAAATTTCTCTCTTTTCTATATCTCTTCCCCTGACTAACTATGGTTTCTATCTCTCTCAGGCCTTTGCTATGATTTGCTAGAATCCTCAATCTTATCTCTTTTCTTTCTGAATGGGGGACCATAATTTGTCCAATTATTCCCTAATAGATGGGTTCACTTTGATTCCAGGTCTCTGCCACAATGAAAAAGAGTAGCTATAAACATTTTTGTACATTGAGTTCTTTCCCTCATTATTTGATCTCTTTAGGGGCATAGGCTTAATAGTGTTATTGCTAGATAAAAGTATACCCATAATTGAGTGACTCTCTAGGCCAAGGTCCAAGCATTTCTAGCAGAGTTGAACAACTTTCCAGCCCCCAAAACAGTACAAAATTATGGTGTCTCTTGCAACACCTCCCCTATTCATCATTTTCCTTTTTGTCATTTTTTTTTTGCAGGGCAATGGGGGTTAAGTGACTTGCCCAGGGTCACACAGCTAGTTAAGTGTCAAGTGTCTGAGGCCAGATTTGAACTCAGATACTCCTGAATCCAGGGCCGGTGCTTTATCCACTGCGCCACCTAGTCACCCCCTGTCAATTTTCTAATCTGATAAGTATGTGAAAGTTCAGATGCCTTCATTTTCACTATTCACAGTGTTAATTATTTTAATAATATCAATGACAGTTTACCTATATCTAGCACTTTATATTTTTGCACAGCACTTTGCACATGTTACACGTGGTAAAAATTTCTATGCTGCAGTCTTAGACAAATAAAACACCAAAGTTTCCAAGCCAAAGAACACAGGTTTATTGAGAGAAGGATAAAGCCAGTCTCAAGTCTGGGACCCAAAACCCCCAAGCCTCAGGATCCACAGAAATTTATATGGTAGGTCATGCGGTATAACAGCAATGAGTACAGATATTGAAAGGAGAAGAAAACAGTCAAATAACAGCATTGTCACCTGCCACTTGATATACTCTAGCTAAAATATAACCCCTTCACTAAGTAACAAGGCCCATAACATAGGAAGTCATCTAGATGAGTGCATCTTTGCAAACTATAACAAGGCTTCTCTTACCTATATCCATTTAAATGGTTTTCTATACTCAAAAATTTCCACCATATTGCTTTAATTGTGACTTCCTATATCCTCAGTAGCTCTAATTGGTCCATTTCAGCTCTAGAGTTACTATTTTAGGTACCTGACCTTTACTCTGATTGGTCTATTCTAACCACAAGTTGTCAATGGATAAAGACTAGTTGTAGAGAAGACAAGTTGACAATAGAAAACTATATGGATGACACGTTGACCCATAAGCATATGCTCCTATCCAATAGTCTATTGCTTGCTTAAGCTACTAAAGAATACCTACATACTTTAATTCAAGTTTGAAAGTCTATTAACTGATCAGCACTACTTTTAAATCACTTGTATGACTAAGCGGTGGGAAAATCTCACTCATATACCCCAGTGGATTCTCATGGAAGAGTTGTGAGGTTAATTGTCCAATTATCTCCATTTAACAGATGAGAACACTGAGGCTGAGAGAATTTAAGTGACTCACTCATGTTCAAAAAGTGAGGAAGTATATGAGGCAGGATTCCGATCAACTCTTCCAGACTCCAGGTCTAGTGTTGTACCTACTATGTCTCCTCATTAAATTCAATCAATTTATAAGTATTAGAGGCATACAAGGTCATAGGTAAAACTCAACAGCTTGCCCCTGACTTATTCAGGAATGGTAGATAATTTGTTCAACATTTTAAAGGCCTTTAAAGATAATGCACTAGTCACTGTTTAATAGGGTACTGATACATGTTCAGATGCAATTTGATTCCCTTTATACCCACAATAACACAAGAAAGCTTATTTATCCTTCCTGGTTTCTATCTCAAAACATTGAGCACTTTGCACCTATAGCTCAAGTCACTCTGTCCTTAGCTATTGCTCACTCAAAGATGGCTATAGGTGTCAATCTCAAACTGATTATTTCCACAAGTTGGCTGTTTTCACCTCCAGTTACCTCTTTTTGTATTCAGTTGTTAAACTCAGAGGATCCTATAATTTCAAAAGCTAAAGAGAGCTAAAAACCATTTCCTTCTACAGAATTCTATCTTAGACATGCTCTCTATCTTTCTGGGAAGATTTCTGCCAAGGCTGAATGCCCTTTTTCCAAAGCAGTCAATCCATTTTGCTTTGGTGTAGCTATAATAGATTGGAAGTTTCCCTGATTTCTATCTGAAAATAGTGTCTTTATAACTTCCACCTTCTGCTCCCAATTTTAGTCCCTAGAAACAAGCAAAAAAAGTACAATAATTTTTTCTACAATTATTAAAATAATTAAGGCCATGTATCATGACTTCCTGTAAGTTTACTCATTCCCAGGCTAAATACTAATGGATTATGATTCCCTTATAATAGAGACTTAAAGATTTTAAACATCCTGGTCTTTCACATGTAGAAATTCAAGCTTAATAACATCCTTCCTCAAATTAAGAGCTAAGAACCGAAGAAATATTACATAGGTGTCTAAGCAGGACATATTATATACTTGAAATATCATTGCCACCATAATGAGTATTATCTCAACATCTTTGCAATATACAATCACATAAAATTTCTGAGTGCCTTTTCATGTGTTTACTGCCCCATCAGGGTATTCAGTCCATTAATAACTTCAGAGATTCCCTGCCTCAATCTTCTAATACAAACTGCTATCTTACCAACCCTTTTCTACTTTGTATTTGAGAAGTTGGTTTCTGGAATCCAAATATTAGGCTTTACATTTTACCATATTAAATACAGTATATTGAATTTTCTAATGCATTGATCTTATTTTGGTGAGCTATATCTATAGAATGTCCCTGGTTACCAGTCCAGAATTGCTTTCACAAAGGAAAATGATGTTAGACTAGGCATTCATAAAGTATTTGTGTGTGTGTGTGTGCTTGTGTGTGCTTGTGTGTGCAGTGTAGCCTCATGTTTCCCATATTTCCCATTCTTTCTTCTGATGCACCTACCACCTTGTTGCAAGTATTTATCATCTCTTACATGGACTATTGCAGTTGTTTGCTTGTTGGTCTCCCTGCTTTGTTTCTCCTCTCTTCAGTCCATTGTTTACTCAGCTTTGAAATTGTTCTTTTGAAATCACTGGTTTGACCTGGTCAATGCATCTTTTGACTCCCTATTACCTCCAGGATCAAACAGTATCTTCTGTTTAGCTTTTAAAATCTGTCATAAGTTGATCCCTTCCTACCTTTCCAGTCTCCTTATACCTTACTTCCCTTCACAATCTCTGTGATTCAGTGCTACTGGCCTCCAACAAGGCACTACAACTCCCTTCTCTAGGTATTTTTACTGGCAGTCGCCCATGTCTGACACAATTTCTTCCCCCTCATCTCTATCTCCTGGATTCCCTGGTTTCATTCAAGTCCCTGTTGAACCCTCCCATTCTCTAAGATGTCTTTCATGATCCCCAGTAAAGCAAGTGCCTTTCCCCTAAATTCATCTTCAATTTATGATATATATAGTTTATACACACGTTTGTATCTTGACTCTCCATAAGACTGTGTGTGCTCCTTGGGAACAGGTATTGTTTGTTTTTCTTCCTTAACCTTTCTTTGTACTCTTAGTATATACCATAATACCTGGAACATGATCAATCTTTTTTTTGTGGGGCAATGAGGGTTAAGTGACTTGCCCAGGGTCACACAGCTAGTAAGTATCAAGTGTCTGAGGCCGGATTTGAATTCAGGTCCTTCTGATTCCAGGGCCAGTGCTTTATCCACTGAACATAATAGGTATTTAATAAATGTTGACAGCTATGTCTTTTGCAATCTGATGAATCCCATGGATGCCTTCTCAGCATAATTAAAAGAATATGTACAATATAAAACATATGTTGTTTGTCCTTCATTCTTGAAGAGGACCATGGCATTGGGGTGTCATGACTTGCAGTGAATTGCATTTAAGCAAGGAAGGGCTGTGAAAAGTCACCAACCTTACTCTCTCCTCTAGAGCCATCTGCGTCCAGTGGCAAGATATACATCAGGATGACTAGAGATGGTCCTGGATATTTAAGGCAATTGTGACTTGCCCAGGGTAACACAACTAGTAAGTGCCAGAGGTGAGATTTGAACTCAGGTTCTCCTAAACTTCAGGGCCAGTGCTCTATCCACTACACCACTTAGCTGCCTCCAATATAAAACATAGATTTACAAAAGATTCTCTTTACCTTGAATTGCAGGTAACAACATATTACCTCCTTTCCCCAACCCCCAACCCCCCAAAAAAGGAATTCAGGGACTGCACATTAAGAACTGTGTCTTTTGAAATATTGGGGGGAAGCCTGTCCCTGTTCTAAGTTATTGGGGAACTTAGCTGGGGTTTCTAATATATTGCTACTTTTAAAATTACAGGCTATTACAAGAGTTTTTGGAATTAACTATTTATTAATCATATTAAATGTTAGTAAAGAGAGAGAGCACATGGCTCCAAATTAGAGTTCAGAAGCCCTACAATACCTAGATAAGAGAGGAGAGCAAGGGGGGTACATGTGGCTGCCTCCTCCAGCATCCCAAGCCAAAACAGAGAGCAAGCTTCATGGCTGCCAGAGGAGAGACAGCCCTTACACACTGTTCCAAGCTAATTGGCTAGCATCATTCAGATCTATTGGTTTACTGAACCTAAGGGAGGTTCATATTAAGATGAGCAGTATCTGCTGAGGTCTGTGTCCAGAGGACAGACCCTCTGAGGGGAAAAGGCTTTCAGGTAGGTGTGGTTTTAATCTATATTGTCTCTACTGAGAATCTGATTTCCATTTCTAAGGAATCTGGGCTGGCTCTGAGAAACCAGCCAGAGTTTCTGAGTCATGGGGTCTCTGGGTCCCCCCCAAAACCTCATTATTAATAATTATTTTCTCACAGAACTTTTAACAGGTTGTAGTCAGATAAAAACCTGTTCCTGAGGACAAAATGTTCAGCCTCTTCTCTGCCTGGAATCATCATAGTTTCAAGCCCCAAGAATCTATCTGAGCCATTCTATGTTCTTCTCTTTGCACCAATAGAGGAAAACCAACCAATAAATAAAAAGCATATTTCTTTGTCTTTTCTTAATAAGAGTTATCAAGCCTTAGCTCATTATTTGGATTCATCTTGAAACTCTTCTAACATGTTGTGGTTGTTTTGTTGTTGTTTTTTATTTTGGGGAAGGGTTGGGTGACTCATCATTGTTGGCCTCCCCTTTGATCTCACTGTCTCTGGATGCAGAGTTTTCAGGCTATGCCTGCCTCTGACCATTATTTGGGGGTACTGGGAGTTATGGACTTGTTTGTGTGCTGGGGCACAGGTATTGGCTCTGCTGGTGGATCATATCCAATTCCCCTTAAGTTTATGGCTTATTTGTACAATTCTAGGAGAGGTTAAGCCACTTAATATGTTTGGTAACTTGATTTCATAAAGTACTATTCACTCTAGTGCTATTTTTCAGTTTTTGCAGGACTAGGAAGAGAAGCTGCTTATTGCCTTTCAGAATGCCAGCTTGGATAGCAGTCGTGCACATTCTCCTCTCTGCCTTCAAATGTTTCCTTTTCTACCCAAAATGTCAGAGTCCACAACTATACCTTCGCGATTTTTTTTCTCATTGTCGCTTCTGGCCATATCAGTCACCAGAAATGGATAATAATCATGTAATCTGAAAAGTCTTGATGTTCCTATCCCATATCTTGGGAAATCAAAAGGACTGTCTGTGGTTGTTACCAGATTAACATAAGCCTGTCTAAGCAAGGATTCACCAGCTACTCCTATTCAGTTCTCCTTCTTCTGACCGTTCAGACATTCTAATCTGTCCTCCATAAAGAAACTAAGGTGATTTTCTTTAAGCATGTTTGATCATGTTACATCTTAATAGGACTCAAAATTCTCCTTTGATATTTATAGCTCCTCACATCTTGGCCCAAATCTTCCTTTTCCAGTCATCTTCCACATTTCCTCCTCCTTCATACATTCTAGGAGACAAACATACTGGGCTTTTTGATGACTATCTATGTTCTGTCCCCAATTCTCTTGTTTTTCTGTCCTACATGCCTGAAATGCTCTCCCCTAACTCAACCTCTTAGAAACCCTGGTTTTCAAGTCTCAGGAATCTTCTGAGGCTTTTCCTGATTCCTCCAGTTCTATTCCCTTCCCTATCTAACTTATCTTGTATTTGCTCTATTCCTCATATTATACATCACATATGTGTGTGTATACATGTATATGTATATATGTATGCATTATACATAAGCATATGTATAAAATATAAGATAACATATATATAATCTATTGATTATACCCACTATTTTATGTATTTTTATATATTCTTATATATGCATATGCTGCCTCCTCCTTTTGAACATAAGCTTATTGAAGGCAGGGACTCTTTTTTATTTCTGTAATTCCAAGTCCTAGAACATTGTCTGGCCAATAGCAGGCACTAGACTAAGTGATTTATTTATTCTAGTTCAAAGAGGTTAACAATCTCCTGTTCTAGAAAAGAAACCTAACTATTGGTTTACATCATATTTTTATTTGTCTTTGTAGAACTTCTCCTTTGAGTCATGTCCTTGTATCTTTAAAAATCCAGATAAAGGTTTGGATCTTTCCCTGGATCCTCAGAATAATTTTTATTTATTTTTACATTGACTCACCCAACACCATTGTTTGCATGTTAAAGAATAAAGATTACTATATTATTTTCCCTGACTTACTATTCAATGAACAGGAGGCCTTCAGGGACCTTTTTTTTTTCTATTTTGAAGGGGAAGATGCACTTGCTTTTTTCATGATAGAAAAGTATTTGACTATGCCTAATAGTTTAAAAAAATGTTTCTCTCTTTCTTTCTTTCTTTCTTCTTTCTCCTTTCTTTCTATTTCTCTTCTTCCTCTTCTTCTCTCTCTGTTTTTCTCTCTTGCACCTTCCCTCATTCCTTCCCTCCCTCCATTCCTCTGTTTGTTTCTTCTTTCCTTGTTTGTTTCTTCCTTTTCTTCTTTCCTTCCTTGTTCTTTATTCTTTGTTTTTTTCTTCTTTTCTTGCTTCTTTCTTTGTTTCTTACTTTTCCCTTCCTTGTTCTTTGTTTCTTTCTCCTTCCTTCCTTCCTTTTTTCAAACTTAGATGTGGTTGAGAATTTTCAACAGCACTTATTAATATCAGGCACCAGTGAGGCATAGGGAGAGAAAGTTTCCTTATAGGCACTACAAAATGGTGTGAGGAACTGACTTTTATTAACTAAGGCAAGAGAAGAGAGGACTAGCTCAGACCTTTGCAGTCAGGCAAGTTGTCTCCAGTCAAAAAAATTGTGATCCTTATCTGCCTGACACAGATTTAACAGTGGAAAAAATACAAACTTTGTTTTGCCTGCATGCTATTGTGTGCATTAGGACCACTTAGCCTAAGTGAATCCATATTGCTGTATTATCATTAAAACTACAACATAACACAGTATACAATTTACAGTGATCACACCTGGTCTCCTTACTTTGTGGGGAAAAGATCATTATGATATTTTCCCCTTCATTTTAGCTTTCATTATAAACTCTCCAGGAGAACTCTTGCTCATCTAGAACCTTCCCAACTTGAGAACCATTTCTCACAGATGGAACCAAGTTTCCCATAGGAACATGTTACTTTTGACTTATAACTGGAGGTGACCATAGAGGACATTTCTTAGAAGTCAAGAGGGATCAAATGAAATAAACAGCATCAGAAAGAGAGCCAGTATTTGGACGTTTGTCTTTATCTGCATATCCATGAGGTGTTCTACTGCAACAGGTTGCCCTTCTCACTTCCTTGCTCAAATTATGTTAACCTCTTGCTGAGTCTGACCATCTGGTATTCTTTATCTTTACAATTTGCTTCTCACTTAAATAGAAGTCTTGACCTATTGCAAATCTTGCCCTGTTCAGCCTTAACCTTGTATCACTACTGTTATTCACTGTTTTTGTAGCACTGGTGATGCTCAACAAAGCTCAAGAAAATCATGAAACTATACTGAGTATGTCAAATCAAAATTTATGTTACATAATCTCACCTGAACCCTCACTGAAGAAAAATAATCTTTTTTTAAAAAATCCTAACCCATTTAGTATCCCACTCAGTATAGCAGCTTTTCCAGAATTGTTCATTGCACTTCCATCAGCCTATGATTCTCCTCACTAATTTCTCTTAGCTTAAAACCTTACCTCATATTTATGGGGCAGCTAGGTAGCACAGTGGCTGGAGCACTGGCCCTGGAGTCAGTAGTACCTGAGTTCAAATCCGGCCTCAGACATTTAACATTTACTAGCTGTGTGACTCTGGGCAAGTCACTTAACCCCAATTGCCCTCACTAAAAAAAAAAAACAAAACACCTTACCTCATATTTAACTGAAAAATTTGAGGGGCATTTTCCAAGAAATCCCATTTATCCCCTCTTCCTCTTTAAGTCACATCACTCAGATGTATTCTGCCACTCTCTGCTTTTTCACTTCTTTTTCCCACAGAGGTACATACCCCTTCTCTTTGACAAAGCTATCTCCTCAACATTCACAAGGGGGCCCATTCTTCTCCCTCATATTGCTACCTTTTTCATCTCAACTCTTGTACTAATCTTTGATATTTATCTACTAATTATTTCCTTATTGGCTACAAATTCTCTCATGTCTCTGATCCTTATAAAAATGTTTCCCTTTTTCTGTCCATGACTGTTACCTATTATCACATCTCTCTCCCCTTTCTTAGCTAAAGTCCTTTAGAAGGCTATCTACAATAGGAGTATCCTTTCCCTCTCCTTCCACTTATTGATTCTCTGCAGTCTGGCATGCAAGTTCATCATTAAACTGAAACTATTCTCAACAAAGTTATTAATTATCTCTTAACTGATCATTCTAATGTGCTTTTTTCAATCCTCATCTTTCTTAAACTCTCTGAAGCCTTTGACACTGTAACAATCTTCTCCTTGATAACTCTCTTCTCTCTAAGTTTTTGTGTAACTGCTGTCTCATTTCTTCTCCTAACCATTTGCCTATTTCTTCTGAATTTCTTTTGCTCTGTCTTTATCCAGTTCATACCATTAAAGTGTAAGTATTCCCCCAAGTCTCAGACCCAGGACTTCTCTTTTCACTCTAAACCATTTTGCTTCATTGAGATATATGGCATTTTCAGTGAAGACTAGCACCTCTGGTTTGTTATTGCTAAATCTCTATTCAGAGCTACTAATCCACCTTTTGTGTCCTGTCACCCAGCTCTCACTGTGACTTTAAGAATCTGTAACATGGGCAGCAGCCATACCCCTCTTCAAGCATCTTGGCAGAAAGATTCAACCAAATTAAAAGTAACCAATAGGTATCAAACCAGTTGGTAAGTTAGGGGGATAGCTACCCCAAATCTGTGAAAATTTTCTCTTGTAGAATGGGTGCAATGGAACAATTTGTACTGAATGGGCCACAAAGATGGAGGGAAGGAGGCTCTGTAGAGCACTTGGAACTTAGTCAAAAATCAAAGACATCAAGGTAGTCCACAGCATTCTGGGCCATTGCTAGTCATCTTGACTTTTGTATTACCCTTGGACTCTGATGATTCTGGAAGAGCAACTGAGACTGATGACTTTGTTAAAATGTGCCTCACAGGGCAGCTAGGTGGTGCAGTGGATAAAGCACTGGCCCTGGATTCAGGAGCACCTGAGTTCAAATGTGGCCTCAGACACTTGACACTTACTAGTTGTGTGACTTGGGCAAGTCACTTAACCCTCATTGCCCTGACGAAAAACAAAAAAACAAAAACAAAATGTGCATCACTTGAATCCACTTTACACACTATTTTACTATTTCATTAATTCACTATTTTATTATTTTTCTATGTTATTTTACTGTTTTACTATTTTACCTACCTTGAAGTCTGTATTGATGCATGAGTGATGAAGCAACAGTTGCAGATATACTGGAAGCCTTAGTCACAATTCTCCCCTCAGGTAGCCCAGGGTATAGGGTCATCTTTTCACAGGACTTAAGCAGCAATTGGCAGCCATGTGTGTCTTTGAGCAGTTTTTGTTTGTTTGTTTGTTTTGTTGTTGTTGTTGTTTTTGAGGGGAAATAAGGGTTAAGTGACTTGCCCTGGGTCACATAGCTAGTACGTGTCAAGGGTCTGAGGCTGGATTTGAATTCAGGTCCTTCTGAATCCAGGGCTGGTGCTTTATCCACTGTACCACCTAGCTGACCCCTTTGAGTAGTTATTTTTCAAGAACCTTGCTGCTCACCTCATGGTATTAGGAAGGGGCTAGTAGAAAGGGTGTCCTAAAATTGATTTATCCAACACTAGCTTGCTTACCACAGCAGATGGAATACCACCCTGTAATTGAAACATGCACAAAAAAATCCCCCCCAAAATTTAGTGAAGATTATCCCATTCATCATTGGTACACTGACAGCATAAAAATCAATAGAAATGAAAGAAGTCCTCTCATTGTGAGAGAACTCAGCAGATATCACATCCATAGGGAAGCCCTGAGTGAAAGAAGGCTGGCAAATGAAGGCCAGCTTACTGAATCAAAGATAGATATACATTTTTCTGAAGTGGCCACTGCTATGAGGAGTGCTGCTGATATAGGTTTCACAATGAGATTTAATCTAATTAGCAAATTTGTATGCCTCCCAAAAGGAATTAATGATAGGCTCATGACAATATGACTGCCATCATCAGTGTGCTTCCACAATGACAAATTCTGGATGACTTTAATGCTAGAGTAGGCACAAACAACTGGACATTGCAGGAAGTCCTTGGAAGGAATGGAGTCAGAGACAGTAATAGCAATGTTTATTTACTATTGAAGACTTGAGAGTCTCATTACCTTTTCATCACCAACCCTGTCTTCCATTTACCTAACTGCAACAAAAGGTCATCAATGTGGTGACATTACTGAAGTGGTCATAGAGTTATCCTCCCCAAGCTAAACAGTTTTATTCAACAAAAGCAGTAGCCCCAAGGCAAAAAGCCTATTAGGAAACACAATATCAACAGATTTGAGTCATTCTTCTTGCCTGAATATTTTTTTTGCTGACCTGGAAGGAAAACTGGGTCAACACACAATTAGCAACACTAAATCATAAAAGAAGTGGGCAGCTTTCATAGATTTTGTATACAGCAACACATTTGCTCATCAGGGACAGATCACTTGCAAACATTCAGATTGGTTTGATGAAAATGATGTGGAAATTCATAAGCTATTAAACAAAAAACATATTCTGCAAGGTTTCCCAGAAGGATAGGTCATCTAAATCCAAGAAGGCAGGGTTTAATTTTATCAAAAGTTAAGTGCAAATGAAGTTCAGTAAGATGCAGGACTCTTGGTTCACCAAGAAGGAGAATGAAGTTCAGTTTTACACCATGTAAACCATGTGCTAAAGACTATTTATTGGCCAAAGACTTCTAGTGCATCTCAACTACTCAGAGATAAGACTATGATTCTGAAGATGTGGGCTGAACACTTTCATAATATTCTCCCTTACAATCATCAATCAATGCTAAAGTCATTAACCATTAAAATCAAGTTGAAGCCGGGCAGCTAGATGGCGCAGTGGTAAAGCACCGGCCCTGGAATCAGGAGGACCTGAGTTCAAATCCGGCCTCAGACACTTGACACTTACTAGCTGTGTGACCCTGGGCAAGTCACTTAACCCTCACTGCCCTACAAAAAAAAAATCAAGTTGAAGCCAATCCCTCTTTAGCTGAACTTCCAACTAAAGAAGAGATGCTGAATAACTTTAGGCTCCTCTCACTTGACAAAGTGCCTGATATTGTTTTCATTCCAGCTGAACTCTAAAAAGCAAGGAGTCCACTGATCATGCAGAAAGCTGATTCATATCTTCTTGGTTAGATAAGGTTATTTCCAAGAGATCAAGGATGAATCCATTGTCTATCTCCATAAAGAAAAAGGTAACAGGTTTTTGGGTGACAATCACAGAGAGGTCCCTCTTTTAATCATTGTTGGCAAGATTCTTGCCAGAGTCTTTCTTATTGAGCTGATCCTTCACCTGGAAGGTGGTGATCTACCTGAGAGAGAGTGTGGCTTCAGAAAGGGGCTATGAAGAGTTGACATGGTATATACTGCCCTACAACTCTAGGAGAAATGCCAGGAGCAGAACAGGTATACATGTGACTTTTGTTGACCTGACCAAAGCCTCTGATACCATCAGTAGTGAGGAATTGTGGGAAATCATGGTAAAATTTGTTTGCTTGGAGAAGTTCATCAGTGTTTTATGCCAATTTCACGGAGGTATGTATGAATGGGATCTGCATAAAGGATGATATTCTCTTGCTTTTCAGTAACCAGTGGAATGAAGCAGGGCTGTGTGCTTGCTTCAATGCTTTTTAGCATGATGTTTTGTGTAATGTTTTCAGAGAGCTTCAAAGAGGAAGAAAATTATATCAGTGTTAGCTACAGCACTGGTTTTAAGTTATTTAGCTTGAAAAGGCCAAATTCCAAGACAAAATTGGAGAGTTGGGGCACAACTTTTACCCCCCCCCCCAGATGATGTGCACTCAGTATAGCCTCTCATGCTGAGATGTAAGAGTATGCATTGATTTTCTACCATTTGTACTAATTTTGGCCTTACAATAAACACCAAGGAAACAAAGGCTCTCTACCTGGAAACACTACACCATTCAACCTTGGAATCTTTGGTTATAGGAAATGGAGAAATTTTGAATGTGGTGGATAAGTTCACTTACCTTGGCAGCACACTTTTTTTGGATGTACACAAAGATTATGAAGTTGACACTCTCAATGCCAGAGCTAGGTCTACATTTAAAAGGTTCCAAGAGAAAGTGTGGAAGAAAAAAGGTATTAGTCTGCCTACCAACTTGAATGACTACAGAGCTTTCGTACTGACTACATTGCTGTACGTTTGTGAAAGCAGCAGAATCGACTAGCCAAATGTCAGAAAATTGTACTGCTTCCATTTGAAATATCTTGGGAAGATTCTGAACATTACCTGGCAAAATAAGGTACTGGACCCTGAGGTATCTTAAGCTGAACTGCCAAGAATTCAAACTACAGCAGAGAGTACAACTCTACCAGGCTGGCAACTTAATCTAAATGTCAAACATACATTTACCTAAGAGATTATTTTAAGGAGAAGTAACTCAAAGAAAGCATACCCAGAGAACTCAGAAGAATTAAAATGAGTACACTCTCAGGATCTCTCTAAAAAACTTGAGTATTGATTCTTTTATATGGGAGATGCTGACAACTTTCATATCTGTTATTTTTCTAGTTCTTTCTAATTTACTTTCTCTTCTCTATATTTCTCCCTATGGTAAAAAGTGAAATTTTGTTTGTTTGTTTTGAGGCAATTGGGCTTAAGTGACTTGCCCAGGGTCACACAGCTAGTAAGTATTAAGTGTCTGGGGCCGGATTTGAACGCAGGTACTCCTGACTCCAGGGCCGGTGCTCTATCCACTGCACCACCTAGCTGCCCCTTAAGTGAAAGTTTTTTAACAGTCGGTTAGCGATAACAGAAAGACGCCGTTTTTTTTTTTTTTTGAAGGACCACCCTTTTGGGGAGGAGACAGTGACGAGCCACCAGTTTGTCTGCTAAGCACTCCACTTCCGGGTGCGAGCTTAAAAGGCAAGGAGAGAACAGAAGTGATGTCTTTTTCTGATCTCCTCGTCCGCTGGTTTGCTCTGCACACACAGACACTGACTCAGGTTCGACTCTGCCCGGTTCTCCGTAACAGCACCTGCTTGACGAGGGTCTCAGCCTCAGAGGTGGCCTTGGGTTTTTGGTGAGTTCTATATGGGTTTTTGGTGAGTTCTATATGGAATATAGACTAAGCTTAGATCTAAGACTACTTATTTGTATTTCTACTTTCCTATCTTTCTAATCAACATCACCTTGTAATTCCCAAACAATAAAAGCTCTAACTAAAGATCAGAGGCTTCTTCCACTTACTGGTCTGAGAGATAAATAAGGGAAATATTAAAGGGGAGTTTAATGCTCTTGTATCCAATTTTAAATCTCACACTCCCCAAGAGATACTTCAGTAAAACACTTTTTAATTTTTTTGTTGTTACCTACACTATACTTGTCCCTTCTCTTCCTCATATATGCTGACTAATTAGAAGGGGGAAAAAAGAATATATAGGGGGGGGAAACCTTATGAGAAATACACATTGTCAAGCCAAATATATTCTCAAATTGGTTATATTGCAAAGAACTTGTTATTCACCTTGGAGACCATTCCTTCTCCTTCACAAAGTATATAACATGCTTCATCTTCAGGTCTCTAGAATTCTATTTGGATTTTACCTCCATGCACATCATAAAGTCTTTAAAAATTTGTCTCTTGATAATACCGTTATAGTATAACTTATTCTCCTGATTCTGCTTGTCAATCCTGAATCAGTTCATAGAAGATTTCCTAACTTTCTCTGAAATGCTCTATTTTGTTGTTTCTTTTAGTATAATAATTTTTCATTACATTCTAATATCATTTAATATCAATATTTCTGATTGGTGGGCAACCTAATTATTTTCATGTTCTCTGTTTTATATTTATATATATATATATACACACACACACAGATACTCCTTTATATTTTGATTACACATATAAAAAGAACATACATTTTATGTGTATTCATACATACATGTATATAGAATATGTATGTGTACATATGATGCATATATGTATGTGTATATAAATGAAAAGAGGAGGAAAGGGTACAATATACACAGAAACATTTTTCTACATACATATGGAGGTATACATGTATCTGTGTATTGCTTTCCTCATTTGTGTATATACCAATTCATGTAATAGCTGTTTAAATGCCATCAATAATTGAGATAAATAGACCGTTTATTAAGTTTACTATTTGCTAGCCACTGTCCTAAGTGCTGTAGATACAATTGCAAGCAAGCAAGATAAATCATATCCACAAGTATCTTAGAGATGAATAGAAGATGGGTGAATATAAGAGGGAGCTAGAAAGTGTGTGAGTATGTTTAGGGAAAAGGAGATGGGGAAAGTTTAAAAGTGAATTTAAATGGGGCTAAAGTAACAATGACATCATCTTCTCATGAATGATCTTCCAGGCCTCAAACTTTACTAATAATCTCCAGAATAAAAACAAAGAAAGTGTTTATTTCAAAGTTGGAACAAAATTGTATTGCAAATATCAAATTATTAAAAGGATTATGAGATTTAGTATAAAACTGAGTGAATAGACTTTAATTTTATAAAATATAAAATAGGAGATTCAATTAGAAGCAGAATAGAGAAGGGTGAGCTTCAAGGTGGATAAATCTCCAGGGTGTGAAAGCTATTTGCAAAGAGGTATAGAGGAAGTTTAGAGATGGAGTTTAGTGACTTTTAAATTATTTTTCAGAATGGTTGGACCAAATCAAAGCTCCACCAACATGAATCTGCCACTTTCCCTATGGCCCCTTCAAAAAATTATATTTTCCCTTTATATATTTTTTACCAATATGATTATTTTAAATTTCTCTAATTATGGATGATTGTTGCATATGAATTTGCCCATGTGGTCATTTTGATTTGATCCTTTTGAAAAGTTCCTGTTCATATAATTTGACCATTTATCAATTGGGAAGAAACTTTCACAATTATTTAGGTGAGGGATAATGAAGGCTAAAACTTGGGTGCTTGTGTTATGAATATTAATATGAGAATGATTTAGTAATTTAAAAAGTAGAATGGAAAAGGGTTGGTAACTGATTAGATAAGGAGAATCATGGAATTTGGAAAGATATCTCTATTGCAAACTTGGGTGACAAGAATAATGAGGTTTTCCATACAAACAGGAAAGTTGTAAGTTGGAGTAATTTTGGAAAGAATGCAATGTGTTTTCTTCTACAGATATTAAAATTAACATTACTATGGAACATCCAAGGCAAGACTTTGAATCTTGTAGTTGGTACATGGAGACTAGATCCTAGAGGAGTTAGTGAAGGCTGTATACTTAGACCTTGAAGTTATCAGCATGATAGTTAAATGAATAGGAAGTGATGAGAGATCAACACAAGAACATAAGAGAAAAGAAATGACAGGAAAGAGCAATGAGAACACACATGTGTAGTGAGTAATATGGATGATGACCCTTCAGGAGAGATAGAGAAAAAGAGACACAGAGACAGAGAAGTACAGAGACATGAGAATGTAAATAACAGATTCTTCTTGTCTCTATCACCTATAGAAAGTTATCACAAAATTTAATATTACTGAAAAAGTGACTGCCATCATACTCAATTATGCAAAAATTAATACTTTTCAGTATAGAACTATGAAAGCTATCATATGATATGGTTAGAATTCATAGCATCTCACCTATATCAAATTATTCTATCTCACATGTTTCCTTGGTACTGATTCCTAGGCATTATATACCTTCTAGGTACCAAGATATCTGCTAATACCATATAGGGATTATATAATTTAACTATTACACCAAAGAACTCAACTTAAATATTTTAAAGACGTATCTTCTAAAAATAAAGGACAAAAAAAATCAGAAACTTTCTAATCAATATTATCCTCTCAATGGTCCATCAGGAAGAACTAAAAGAGAGATTTTCATCATATTCTTTTGGATGGAATAAATGATTCATGGTGACATATACTGAATAAGCAAAGAATCTCTCTCATCTCTGGCAATATCTTCTACCCCTTATATTTCTGAAGAAGCAAGGATCCACTGGTTTTGACAGCTATTTACCACCCATCTACAAAAAGAAAATGACTTCTAATGACATGGTATTTGGGCTTCTTTTTTTGTTTCAGACTGGATTTGGGGCCCTGGGGAACTCCTTCCTCTTGGGCCTTTATACCATCACCTTCATCACTGGTTCCAAGCTGAGGCTTATAGACATGCTTCTCTCCCACTTGGCGTTTGTCAATGACTTGATGCTTCTCTCCAAAGGGATTCCTCAGACAATGGCTGCTTTTGGGCTCAAAAATTTCTTGGATGACGTGGGATGTAAACTTGTGTTTTACATTCACCGAGTGGCCCGTGGTCTTTCCCTCTGCACCACCTGCCTCCTGAGTGGCTTCCAAGCCATCACTCTAAGTCCTAGAAGTTCTAGGTGGGCAGAAATCAAAGCCAGAGCTATAAAGTACATTGGTCCATTCTGTTTCTTATGCTGGACTTTTTATCTGTTGATAAATTGTCTTATTCTTTCATATTTCAGAGGCCCAATGGGAATAAAAAAACATCACTGAAAGACTTGATTTAATTTATTGTTTTTCTACATATGAAATTTCATATTATGTTATCCTACATATACTATTATTCTCCCTTCCTGATGTTTTATGTGTAGCAATTATGGTGGGAACCAGTGGATACATGGTTTTTGTCTTATACAGACACCACCAGAGAATCCAATCTATTCATGCCAATAATCTCAAACGTAGTAGCTCCCCTGAGACTCGAGCCAACAAAACCATACTTCTGTTGGTCAGTATGTTTGTTTCTTTTCACATGCTCAATTATATTTTAGTATTGCTTATGCAGTTGCAGACGCCAACTTCCTGGCTGGTTCACATCTCTGCCTTCTTAGCTGCCTGCTTTCCAGCTTATAGTCCCTTTGTTCTAATTCTCAGTGACTCACAAGTCTCCAAATACTCTTTGGCCCTTTGGGATAAAATAAAACTTCCATTTTAATAAAAATCCCCCAAAAATACAGTTAGGTGATGCAGCAGATACAGTTTTGGACTTTGAAGTCAAGAAGATATGAGTAGAAATTCTACCTCAAATATTTAGTAACTATATGAAGTAGGACAATTCACTTAACTTGATTGCCTCAATTGCCTCATCTGTAAAATGGGAATAATAATGATGCCTACTTTTCAGGATTTTTGTGAAGATCACAAGAGACAATTATAAAATGATTCATGAACTTTAAAATAAATGCGAGGTATTATTAATGTTGTTGTGGGGTTTTTTGTGGGTTCTTTTTCAGAGCAATGAGGGTTAAGTGACTTGCCCAGGGTCACACAGCTAGTAAGTGTCAAGTATCTGAGGCCGGATTTGAACTCAGGTCCTCCTGAATCCAGGGCCGGTGCTTTATCCACTGTGACACCTAGCTACCCCCAATTATTGTTGTTTTGTTATCATTATTGCTATTGTTCACCTTCTCTCACCTCTGAGCAGAGAGTAATCTTGAGAAAATCATTATCTGAAATAGCAAATTGTTCCACAGATTGGAACTCAAGCTGTCTACTTGTGAAAGCTTGACATTTTATGTTCCTAATGGTGATAAATTCATCAGTTTCACTGAACTCAAGCACCTTTATAGTTCCTTTCAACTGTGAAAGTCTATAATTTATCAGAACAGTGCTAATCCCTTCTCTCCCTGACACCACTTTATCAATCTGACATCACACAAAATAATGCACTCTGTACAAACATTAAGCAGTCCCTACATTTTTTGTTGGACTATTAGTGCTAAAAACCTAGGGATTCTATACCATTCAAAACATAGGTCTTTGTGTTCTTATAACTTGGAACTGTGAAAGACCCAATATTTTATATATTGTCTACTTTTGTTCTCTTCAATATGAATTGGTGTTGCCTTTACTACCAATACTTTTCTGTCAGCTCTTTCCATTTCCTCTCTTTGTTTTACATACTAAAATCTATGGAGGCAGGTAAAACTCTCTTATGGTCAATGTTTTTTATCATAATTATGAAATTTATCACGGATAACATAGTAGGGAGATTTTAGCTGTAGAATTCTTCCAAAGTGATCCATGGTTGAAAGAGTAAGAATGAATGTGTCTAAAAGTGTGAGTTGGGGAGAGAACTGAGTCAAGAGGAAGAGTTACACAGGAACTCACTTGAACTCTCCCAAATTCACTTGCAAACATGTATAAAATAATGCCTTGAAATGAATTCTCAAGCAGGAGAACCTACAAAAAGATGGGATGAAAGAGTTTTCCACCCCAAAAATAACTTTAAAAGTCAGCAGGAATTGTGAAGAAAATTCATTGTCAGGTATAAGGTAGCTAATATTGTTGGTGCAATAATCAGCATCATGGGTATTTTGTAAGGAAATCTCCCTTTTAAGTACTATATAAATGTAGTTTACTATTTTTAAAAAAAGATGATCAGGACCCTATCAGAAAAACCCAGAAAGACTTACATGTGCTGATGCAAAGTGAAATGTACTATATACAAAATAACAGCAGTATTGTAAGATGATCTGCTGCAAATGACTTAGTTATTTTCAGCAATGCAATGATCCAAGACAACTCTGAAGGACTATGAAAAATGCAATCCATCTACATAGAAAGAACTGAAGGTATTTGAATACAGATGGAAGTATATTTTGTTGTTGTTATTAGTTCCTTTTTCTAAAGTTTTTTTTTCTGCTATGTTTGGCATTACTGCATCTATATAACTTATATTGAATGGCTTGAGTTCTCAAGGTGGAGATAGGGAAGAAGGAAGAGAATTTGGAACACAAAGTTTTAAAAATCAATATTACAACTTGTTTTTACATGTAAGGCGGGGGCAAATTCTAAATAAATAAAAGGTTTTTAAAAGTCAGCAGGAAAGGTCTAATTCAGGTAAAAGAGGAGCACAGTCCAGCATGGGTGGCATCTAGGGAATCCAGCAGCCAGCCACAGCCCAGAAAACTAGCACTGAGGCTCAAAGCCCCTGCATAGTCGATCAGTCAGGCCTTATGCCCAGAGCACAAGAATTAATTCCTGCAGTATAAAATTCTTTATTATTATTATTTCCATATAATTATTAATTATTTCTATATAAAGTATTTTGAAAAATGGTCCAAGAAGCAGTCCTACAGAATTTATTTAATGGCACAATTATGGTTCCGATACCTAAGCCAGGAAGAGCAAATACTGAGGAATATTTCCCTAGTGAATGATACAGCAAAAATTTTAAATAAAATAGCAAAAAGGATATTAGTGAAATATAGCACAAGGATTATACAACATGACCTGGAGGATTTAAACCAGGAATACAGAGTTGGTTCAATATTAGGAACACTATCATCATAATTGATCATATCAATAACAAAGCCAAGAAAAATCATATGATTATATCAAAAGATGTAGAAAAACCTTTTGACAAAATGCAATGCCCATTACTATTTTTTTTGCAGGGCAATGAGGGTTAAGTGACTTGTCCAGGGTCACACAGCTAGTAAGTGTCAAGTATCTGAGGTCAAATTTGAACTCAGGTCCTCCTGAATCCAAGGCTGATGCTTTATCCACTGCACCACCTAGCTCCCCCATCCCATTACTATTTTCTTTCTTTCTTTCTTTCTTTTCTTTTTTTTTTTTTTTTTGGTGAGGCAATTGGGATTAAGCGACTTGCCCAGGGTCACACAGCTAGTAAGTGTTAAGTGCCTGAGGCCGGATTTGAACTCAGGTACTCCTGAATCCAGGGCCCATGCTCTATCCACTGCGCCTTTTAGCTGCCCCCCCCCATTACTATTTTAAACAGCAGAAAGCATAGGAATGAATGGAACTAAAATGAAAAGTAGTATCTATCTAAGGAAGATAGGTGATACAGTGGATAGTGTAATGGCCCTGAAGTTAAGAAGATCCAAATTCAAATCTCATCTCAGACACTTATTAGCTGTGTGACCCTGGGCAAGTCACTTAACCCTGATTGCCTTAAATATCCAGGGTCATCACCAGCAATCCTGATATATGTCTTGCCACTAGACCCGGATAGCTGTGTAGGAGAGAGTGAGATTGGTGATTTTGCACAGCTCTTCCTCATTTAAATCCAATTCACTGCAAGTCATGGCATCACCTCCGAATGTCATTGTCCTCTTTGAGAAAAAAAAAAGGGCAAACAATAATCTATCTAATAACATCAATGAGAATTATTTATAGTGGGGATAATCTAGAAGCCTTTCTTATAAAAGCAAGGGTGAAGCAAGGATGCCCATTATCACCACTATTATTCAATATTGTACTTGAAATTTTAGCCAAAACAATAAGTGAAGAAAAAGAAATTGAAGGAATTTGAATATTTAATAAAGAAATTAAAATGTCACTCTTTACAAATGATATGATGGTATACTTTTGAGACTCCTAGAAAATCAACTTAAAAAGTAGTTAAAATAATAATCTTACAAAGTTGCAGGATTAAAAATAAATCCACATAAATCATTAGCATTTCTATATATTACAAACAAATTCCAGCAGGAAGATATAGAAAGAGAAATTCCATTTAAAAGAACTAATTATAAAATACTCAGGAGTCTACCCACCAAGACAAACCCAGGAACTACATGAACAAAATTATAAAACACTTTCCCCACAAATGAAGTCTGATCTAAACAATTGTAAAAATATTAATCGCTCATGGCTATGTTAAGCCAATATAATACAAATGATCATTGTACCTAAATTAATTTACTTATTCAGTGCCATACTAATAAAACTACCAAAATATTATTTTGTGAAGCTAGAAAAATAATAAAAAATTCAACTGGAAGAACAAAAGTTCAAGAATCAAGGATATCAATGAAGAAAAATATGAAAGCAGGTAGCCTAGCCATACCAGATCTCAGGCTGTATTAGAAAGAAGTATTTATCAACAGAATCTGGTAGTGGCTAAGAAGTATGGTGGTGATTCAGTGGAACAGATTAGGTATATAATACACATTAGTAAATGACCATAGTAATTTAGTGTTGGATAAACCTAAAGACCCAGACTTTTTATTTTTTACAAGAATTTATTATCTCACAGAAATTGCTGGGAAAACTGAAAAAAGCATGGCAGAAACTAGGTATAGACCAACATCTTACACCATATAGTGAGATAAGGTAAAAATGGGTGAATTATTTAGACATAAAGTATGATTCCATAAACAAATTAGGAAAGCAAGAAATAGTTTACCTGTCAGATCTATGGAAAAGGGAAGAGTTTATGCTGAAACAAGAGATAGACAGCATTATAAGATGTAAAATGGATAATTTTGATTATATTAATTTTCAAAAATTTTTGTTTAAGCAGAACAAATGCAACCAACATCAAAAGGAAAGCAGAAATCTGGGGATGGGATTTATAACAAATATATATGATAAAAATTTTACAAAAGTATTTCTGATAAAATAACTTTATTAGAGCATACTATTTTTCATTTTGTGTGTTTAACATATTTTTTCACACTATGACTAATGTTGAAATATCTTTTACATTATTGCAACTGTGTAACCTATATAAAATTGTTTACCATGTCAGAAGGGAAGAGAGGGAGGGAGGGAATTTGCAATGCAAAATAAAAGAAATGTTAAAAATTGTTTATTCATGTATTTAAAAAAACATTATTAAAAAATGAAAGTATGAGGGGCGGCTAGGTTGTGCAGTTGATAAAGCACTGGCCCTGGATTCAGGAGGACCTGAGTTCAAATCCAACCTCAGACACTTGACACTTACTAGTTGTGTGACCCTGGGCAAGTCACTTAACCCTCGTTGCCCCACAAAAAATAAAGATAGATGGATGGATAGATATAGATAGATAGATAGATAGATAGATAGATAGATAGATAGATAGATAGATAGATAAAAGTATGAACTCTGTAACCATGGCTGATTGCTACTCTATAATATAGAGGCAGCCATTATTGGAAGGAAAATAAAAGGAAAATCAAAAACAAGTTCCTTGTTTTTGATCAATAATTAGTCAATAAATATTTATTAAGCACCTATTATGTGCCAAGAACTAGCCTAACTTCTAAAGATTAAGAAAAAATAATGACATTTTTGGTGGACATTTCTTACATATTCTCAAATATATAGGGAACTGAGTCAAATTTATAAGAATACAAGTCACTTCAAAATAGATCAATGGACAAAGGATATGAATAGGCATTTTTCAGATGAAGTAATCAAAGCTATCTATAATACTTTTTAAATGTTCTGCATAACTATTGAGTAGAGAAACACAAATGAAAACAACTCTGAGGTAACACCTTATGCCTATCAGATTGGCTAATAAGACAGAAAAGGGAAAGGATAAATGTTGTAGGGAATGTTGGAAAATTGGGACACTAATTTACTGTTGGTGGATTGGTGGCATTAGGAACTAATCCAACCATTTTGAAAAGCAATTTGGAACTATGCCCAAAGGACTATAAAACAATGAATACTCCTTTATCCAGAAATAGCACTACTAGGTACCTATCCCAAAGGGAATTTTTTTAAAAGGAAAAGATCCCATTTATACAAAATTATTTATAGTAGCTTTTAGTGGTGGCAAAGAATTTGAAAGTGAGGGAATGTTCCTTAATCGGGGAATGGCTGAACAAGTTGTGTGGCATATGATTGTAATGGAATACTATTATGCTATACAAAATTATGAGCAGGATGCTTCAAAAAGAACCTGAAAAAACTTAGATGAACTGATGTAAAGTGAAGTGAGAAGAACCAGGAGAGCATTGTATATAGCAACAGCAATATTATTTGATCAACTATGTATGACTTAGCTATTGTCTGCAATACAATGATCCAAGACATTTCCTAAGAACTAATGCTGAAAACTACTATTCACTTCCAGAGAAAGAAATGATGGAGTCTAAAAACAGAAGCATACTATATTTTTTCAGGTTTTTTAATAGTATTTTCCCATTAAAAAGATTTTTTAAACATGTTTTTACAAAATTTTGAATTCTAAATTTTTCTTGTTTCTACCCACTCCTTCCTTAAACAATTTTATAAAAAGTATACATATATGGAAAAAATAAAATACCTCATACATAAAAAAGTATACATATATGTGTATATGTGTGTTCGATAAAGGTCATACACACACACACACACACACACACACACATATATATATATATATATTTGTGTGTGTATGTATATATATACATATATATATATATATATATACATGTGCATACAATCATGGAAAATATTTTCATATTAGTCACAGCTATGGAAAAAGAAACTAACCAAAAGGAAAAAAAGGCAAAAAGAATAAAGTAAAAATAGTATACTTTGATATATATGCAGAGACCATCAGTTCTTTCTCTGGATGTGGACAGCATATTCCATCATGTAATTTGTAATTGTTTTGAATCATTTTATTGCTGAGAAGAGCTAAGTCATTAATAGTTGATGATTTCACAATGCTGCTTTCGCTGTGTATAATGTTTTTGAAGCATACTATTTTTGTGTGTTTTTTTTCTGTTTTCTATCACAACATGACTAATATAGATGTATGTTTTGTATGATTACACATGTATAACCTATATCAAATTTGTTACTATCTCAGGAAGGGAGAAGGTGGGTCTGAGGAATAGAATTTGCAACTCAAAATTTTTCAAAATGTTAAAAATTATTTTTACATATTGTTGGAAAAAATAAAATATTATTTTAAAAAACATGTAAACATGGCTAATTACTACTTGGTAATTAAAAGGAGTCATTATTAGGAAGAACATGTTAGTGAGAGGGGTTTTTAATTTGTTCTCAGTCAATAATTAGTAAGCAAATATTTATTAAGCATCTACTATGTTCCAGGCATTGTGTTAATTTCTAGAGATATAAATAAAAAAAGAAAGACATTATCCACCCTCAATTAGCTTATAATCTAATGGAGGAAGAGAATATACAAAAGAAAGCTGAAAAGAAGTGGGGCAGCAGAAACCATGTGGGAAGGGAGCATGATGTTAATAGAGTCAAACCAAGGAAAACTTTTTTTTTGGGGGGGGGGTGAGGCAATTGGGGTTAAGTGACTTGCCCAGGGTCACACAACTAGTAAGTGTTAAGTGTCTGAGGTTGGATTTGAACTCAGGCCCTCCTGAATCCAGGGCCAGTGCTCTATCCACTGCGCCACGTAGTTGCCCCACCCCCACCCCCCAGGAAAACTTCTAATGGGAAATTAAGATGTTCTCTCCTATCATTAAGAGGGTGAAGAACTTTCCCCTCCTCTCTATTATCCACTGTAATTACCTGTGTTAAGGACTTCTTTTCCTCTAACTAGGACTACTGTACTAAGATTCTTAATGTCCTTTCTATTAATTCTTTTCATCACTCAACTCTACCCTTCACAACTTTGTATGAGGAAGCTTCTTAATGAACTTTTGATCATCTAATTCTTCTCCTTAACAACCTGAAGTTCAGGCCCTTCATTGCCCATCAAGAAAAGTATCACCTCCATCTGATGACATTAAAGGCCTCCACAGTCTGGTTCTGAGCTGCTTCTTCCAACCTTGCCTTACACTACTCTCATTCGTGCATTCAGTATTCCAAATAAAGGAGATTCCTTACCTGTGCCCATTCTCATCCCACCAATCTCATATCTACAACTTTCCTAATGTAATCTCCCATACCTTAAATGTAATTAAATCCTTCTATCAAGTCCTATATCCCCGAGGCCTCCAAGGAAGCAGTCAGCTGTAAGTTATCTCCTCCTTCTTAAATGAACAAAATGTAAGGGTGGGTTGGGTTGGGGATTTTTTGCAGTTTTTGCATTTACTTTGCATTTCTGTACTTGTGTGCATGTTGTATACTCCAATGAAGTTAAATTTCCTCAATGACAAGACCTGTTTCATGGTTCTTGTTGTTGTTGTTAACACCATCATCATCTAATTAATTACAGTAGAAATAAAAGTTTCCAAAAAAATTTCCTAATTTTCTCTGTTTCAAGAAGAAAGTTTGCACAATGACTCACACTAGCTCAAATGCTAATTATTAAGTAACATCCAATCTATCCTCCTCACCAAGATACAAAAAGACCTAAAAGCAGCAAACATTTCATTAAAGATTGTTGATTATGAGGCCCAAGTGTTTTACCATGACAGGAATAGTGTGAGAAGAGAGAGACTGATTGGTGGATGCATTAGCCCAACCCACTGTGGTCACTCACCTTTGGGTAAATAGGCCTTTGAGAGAGAGTGGCGGGGCAGCTAGGTGGCGCAGTGGATAAAGCACCGGCCCTGGAGTCAGGAGGACCTGAGTTCAAATCTGGCCTCAGACCCTTGACACTTACTAGCTATGTGACCCTGGGCAAGTCACTTAACCCCAATTACCTTACCAAAAAAAAAACAACCCCCCCCCACAAAAAAAAGAGAGAGAGTGGCACACAGGGAAGGAATGACAGGAAAAGGGTAACATTAAGTCTTTCTTGGTAACCCATTCCCAATATCCATTTCATCAACAGATCACATCTTAGAATTCAGATGTCTCATGGAGTCATTTGAGCTCTGAAAACCTCTCTACTTAGGTGTCTGGAATAGGCCTATTCACAGAGCAGCTCCGAAGGGAGGTGCTTCTAAGGTTCAGGTTACTTGTAGAGATTCTTAGATTTTCTGCTAAAGGATTTTTGCCAAACAGATCTCAAAACAAGTTAGTACAGCCATTTCAATTTTGCTTTTCCAATAACTAGGTCATGTGGTGAAAACCAACCCAAACTTCTTGGGACTAAACATTAATAAGAGAATTATAAGAACATCGAATCAGGACCCCATTAGTTCACGTATTACAGAGAATTTGTTTTTATATTCCCCTTGCTGTTTCTATCTTTATTTAAACCCTGCACCTTATATACCTACTGCCAACAACAGGGTAAAGGAAGAATCTTTAAAAAATAAAATCCATAAGAAGCTTACTTGTAAAAGGAGCCCCTCTGGCTAAAGATTTATTATCTACCCAAGTAGACACATAAACTAAAGTGAAAAGTGGTTTTCCAAGTTGGCATTGACTCCAGTATCATTAAACTTCTTCAGACTGGCACTGATTTATTTCATTCTTCATCTTGGATTCAAGTGACAGAAAAGGGAAAAATTTGAGGTTTACTACCCATGATTGTCTTGTAATATGTTAACAAATGTGAGAGAGATACAGGGATATGACCCTCCACTGAGATGGAAAGTGCCCCCTGCCTTCGGCCTAGTGATCTGATCTCAAGGTCTTAAAGCCCATTAAAGCCCCCTATTTCTCTCTCTCTCTGTTTTTTTTTCTCTAGAGAGAGGCAATAACAGGAAGCTACTATCCCCCTTTCTAAATATAGGCATATCAACTTAAAAATTGCTTCATAGGGTCTGCACCAAGACATTATGTAGATATGATAAATTGTTGCTGAAACATGAAATTTTGCAAAATAACCTATGGCTGAACCCCTGAGGTTGGGGCACTCTGACCCAGGAGAGAGACTTATCGCTGAACATCCCAGGAGAGAGATTTATTGCTGAACATATAGTATTAACCCAATTACCGCATTTTGCTTAAATTAGATGTCTGTAAAGAGTATAAAAACTGCATGGTTTCCTAATCTCGGGGTGTGTCACATCTCCTGGTTGTCCCAGTGAGTGTGGTACACCTTTCTTTCGAAAGAAATAAAATCAGTGCTTTGGCTTCCTTTCTCCTCGAATCTCGATTACAGGGGTCAGTGGGTGTACTTCTCATCCCACTTAAATGGATATGTTGAAATATTTAAGAATCCAAACAAAAAGTCAGTTTCTAACTAACCATTTCAAACTTCTTGGCTTGTGCAGAGAGTGAACAATACAATAGCATATATAAAATCCTGAACCCAATTTTTAGAACTTATAATTAGAACATGGTCAAGACCTCTATTTTCCATTAGAATCATGAATATTAGACATATAATCACTTGATCTTGTTACCTTCTCAAACTTTTCCACTCCATTTAATGTCTCCTCAGAAGGATAAAAACATGGTTAATAACAATACTTGATCAGTCTTTAAGTAGGCTAGCAATGAACACTAATCTGGTTCATTGTTCCCTCTTGATGATCAAAGACCCTCATCAAGGACTGATTGTGTTTTTTCTAACAATTAGTATGCTAACAGACAAAATCTTGAGCAATATATTTGTGTCTTCTTATTGGCCATTGATGACAGTCAGGACTGAGGTTATATCATTGGGATTTACCCTAGGAAGATAACACAATCTCAATTGGCAGATGTCTTAATGAAAAGGTAGGTTAAGAGTTCACACTTCCTCTATATTATTTTATCATTAGGGATGGAGGTGGAGGTTGGGCATAACTAATCCTCAGGTGAAAGGATTGATTTGAAGCTAGGGAAAATGGGATGGTCTTCAAATATTACTGATTACTCCCTGCCTTCTGACACTTTAGGAATGCTAGTGGCTTTGTGAGGCCCAGCTGCCTCTAACAAGCTTGGCTAGAAAAACATAAGCCACCTCAAACAGGTTCTCCCTGCTTCAGTCTTCCCCAGGTAGACCAGATTATCCCTTACTTTGATTAGGAAAAGCAAGAAGACAATTGTTATTCCCTGGGGATGGCCTAGCACAAGCTGGTTTGTTAGCTTACAGGGTAAACAGAAGCAAAAATCTTTACTTTGCATGACCCCATGTTAGGATTTTCTTGGCAAAGATATTGGAGTAATTTGTCATTTCCTTCTCGAACTCATTTTGCAGATGAGGAACTGAGGCAAAGAGGGGTAAGTGACTTGTCCAAGTTACCCAAGCAGTAAATGTTTGAGGCCAGATTTTAGCTCATTCAGATGAGTCTTCCTTAATTCCAGTGCTCCATCCACAGAACCACCTAGCTGCCCCCACTGAACACAGGGGAACAGACCAGATGCCTTGAGGCTCAAAGTGATCACCTTCCTCTATCATGACCTACAGAAACTGCCTGCCCTTCAGAAGCGTTATCTGACAAAACAAGGGAAATGATTAAATTGATTAATTAATTAGAGATTAATATTAATTATTTAATTTTATTATATTTCATAATGTATAATACATTTCTATAAGAATTGTAATATATATGGTAATATAAATATATTAATTTAATATCAATTAATTAAATATTAATTTTCCTCAGTATATACAGAGATGAGTCCATGAGACAAACAGAAAATCTTCAGTTCAGACATAGTCAGAAAATATGATGTGTTTTCCAAATTATTTGTGGCTAGGCCATGCTTTCTAAAATATTTGCTACTTATCTATTAATGGCTATTTATATAATAATGGCTATTGTACCCATTTTCACAGTAAGCATTTATTATTAATATTAAATATTAGTAAATTATTTACCTTGTAGCATTTAACACAAGCGAGAGGAAATCCCCAGTGTCATATTGTCTCTCAGAGAGAGTACGTGGCTTCAGGCAGGGTTCAGAAGCCCTCCTCTTTCCTAATAGGAGAGCAAGCACCAAGAGACAGCAATCCAAGCCAAGAGTGTGATCTAAGATGGCAACAAGGCTTTTATCCTCATTTGCTAGCATCATTCAATTCCATTGGTTGACATGACTTGAGTGTGTTCCAAATTAAAATGAGCTCTGCCAGTTGACATCATGATGCAATGATCTAATGGGAGGGAACCTCAGGCAAAGGGTGAAGTATAGTATAATTTCATCAACAATTTATGTAGACAAAAGAATCAATCTCCATTCCTCGGGCACCTTGAACAGGATTAAAACTTCCTTCTAAGAACTGAACCCTCTGAAGTGGGGAGGGGAGGGGGAAGCAGAAAATTGAAACTGGATCTCTAGATCCCCAAGAAATTCTTTATTAATAATTATTTTCTCACAATGAATTAAGGACCCATCATTAACAAAGCACTGTGTTAGGTCCTAGAAATAAAAATGTAGAAATAAGAAATAATGTCTGCTCTCAAGAGATGGTTTTTCTAATGGCTGACTAAACATTTGACAGAATAAGTGAAAAAACTAGGAAAATGGAAAACTTAAAGACTTAATTAAAGACTTACTCCTACAATTTGTGCTAGAGGAGGGAGAAGCAGAGCCCAGTAAGAGAGGTTGCCAAGATTTGGGAAGAACAAATTTACAGTTTAGAAGACATGTGGGTAGGATCCTAGGGACTCAATGTCTATGGAGGAAGATATCCTAGCTGGGGTGAGAAATGATCAATACTGAAGCATGAAGACCAAAAGGCAAACAGTTGCAGTGACAAGTTCAAACAGAAGTTGAATATAGTCACTGATATGGGCATGCACAAAGGTCACTCACCTATCAACTAAGGTTTTAAGTGATAGTTCTATCACAGGAGGTTATATACACACATGCATATATATGTATGTATGTATGTATGTATGTATGTATATGTGTATATATACACACATGCATATATGTATGTATATGTATATATATACACACATGCATATATATGTATATGTATGTATATATACACACATATATGTATATATACATATATATGCATTTCAATATCACTCTTTTCCTTTTTAATACTATGTGTTTTATGTATTTAATACTACTAACCCTATAAGGATGCCATGCACTTCATCATAATGTCAAAAGGATCCATCACATACACTAGCACAAACACATATGTATGCATATATACACATACACACAAGGTTAAGAACCCTTGGTCTAGAAAGTAGAGGAATAGGCTGGACATGGAAAATTACTGTATAAGAATGACCTGGTACTATAAGAACAGTCTCTTCAGAGACATAAAAGGGCAGAGTCCAGCAAGCCTAAGCAGAGCCCTAGGGGAGGAGGGGCAACATGGAGGAGATCCTGGGTGGAGCAGTGTGCATCCTAACCAGAGCCTGGGGGGCTTCATTGCAGCTTGATACTGATGATGGCCTCACAGTTGGCTGCTGACTCAGTGCTGGACAGCTGTATCTCTGTCCAAAAGCTCCTGGACCTGCTGGAGGAAAACACCTTTGAGTTGGGGGCCCACATCAATTACTTTTATAAATAGAACTGGATGCCCTCTGTCAGCTGAGTGCTACCCCACCTTCACCTGCCATCCTATCCTCACCCTTTGCTCTTCACAAGTGCCTAGTGTGAGTAAATGGGGAATGGTCTCCTCTCAAGAAGGATATAAAGTCACCATTCAAATTACACTCCTCTGGACTTATTTGAGGACAAAGTTATCAGTCTCCCTCCTTCCCCTCCAGCAAACAAGATCACATGGATCAAGAAGCCCTCAGCTGGTCTCAGTAAGGTCCTCTTCTGGGCTGTGTCCATATAAGGGAAGATTGAAGAAATGTCCCTGTGTTACCTCCCCCATTGGCTAAGAACCCAAAGAATAATTATGGAAATTAGGGTTAGGAAGACTGCATTCCAGTTCGCTAGTTTTTGTGCATGGATTGTAACCCTTGAGAAATCAACCAGTGATTAAAAAGGGGAGGGTCCATTCGTGTTAGGGACTAGGGGTTAAAACAGGCCTACAAGCCTCCATTCTTTGCACCCACCAGCTGCACACTGGGTGATCTTTCTCACTAGAATGACAATAAATGAGCCTTTGACACATCACAGCCACTGAGTTCCAGAGAATTATTGAGCAGGAGTTGTTTTCCTCTCACCTAGTAAAGGACACATCTCTCAACCTTTCCACCCAGACAGGGAGTGTATGACTTAGTGGAATGGTCCTTGGATGGGAAAGCAGAAGAACTGTACAGGGTAAGCCAGTTCATAACGTTCAGAGCTGGGATTTAAACCATGTCCTCAGATTCCCAGTCCAGAGCTTTCCACTCTACCATGAAGTCCCCCTTTTCCCTGCTTCCCCTATTGCCTCCACTCCCTTTGATTTCTTATTTGGCTTCTACTGTGACTCTTTTCTCCGTTCCATATTGTCCCTTTCACCCTTTCCCAAAGAGCCCATTGAGGTCCCATCCAACTGGGTGCAAGTCACTGAGACTGGGAGTGTTAGGGGTGAAATGAAGGGAATGTATCAATGAATCTGTTGAGGAATTGAGGAGTGAAAAAGGCAGACCATCCTGGGAAGGGAGGTAATTCTCTGTCCCCCTCAGAGAGTCAAGGAGGCACAATGAATACAATGTTAAGCTTGCAGTCTGTAAGATCTGAGTTCAAATCCAGGCACTGACATTTATAGTAAGACTCTGGAAAAGTCACCTCATGTTGGCACCTCAAGCAGCTTCCTAAGACCTGAGTCTGAATTCCTAGACTGATTACCATCTGCCTTGGTTAAGGGAGCTCTCACACTGGGAGTGCTCCATGCTGAAATCACATTACATTCCTGCCTGAAAAAGAGGCGGGGGAGAGGAAAAAGGGGAAATAGCAAGGAAGGAAGAAATGCTGAATTATTTCTTTTCTTTTCTTTCTACTTCTACCCTTGGTGCAAGCAGTAAGACCCCTCAGGGTAGAAATGTGTTTCTGCTTTCCTTTGTGAGTACCCTGCTCCAGCCTCAGAGAATATAATAAATCCTGAGAAAGTTAAAAAAAAAAGAAGGAAAAAAAGGTCTCTTCAGTATGATAGTTCAAAATTATTTGAAGCTTTAATGGAAACCAAGGGACATTTCTGGGCTATTTTTTTTTTAAATTAGAGAACAGGATCCAAGAAGGTACGGATTAAATTATGCTCTTTGGATGGGATGGTAATAGTTACAGAGCAAAGATAGAACTGTTCCATTGTTTACTTGCTGCTGTTTTCTCTGCAAAGTAAAAGGATCTTTATGCTGAAATATTAGGGGGAAATGATGAATAGAGATTTGACACCCAAAGAGAAATACAGAGACAATAAGAAAGCACTGAGTTCCCCTCAGTGATATAAAATCAATTGAGCATATTCATAGCTGCACTTTTTGTGGTGACAAGGAATTGGAAATTGAGGGGCTGCCTATCAATTGGGGAATGACTGAACAAGTTGTGGTAATATGAATGTAATGGAATTCTATTGTGCTGTAAGAAACAATGAGCAGGAGGAGTTCAGAGAAACCTGGAAGGACTTGCATGAACTGATGATGAGTGAGATGAGAAGAACCAGGAGAACATTGTACACAGTATCATCAACATTATGTGTTGATCAACTGTGATAGACTTGATTCTTCTTAGCAATACAACGGTACAAGATAGTTCCAAAGGACTCATGATGGAAAAGGCTCTCCAAATCCAGAAGAAAAAAAAAACTGTGGAATATTGATGCAGATTGAACCATACTATTTCTTTTGTTTTGGTTGCTATTGTTTTTCTTTTTTGAGGTTTTTCCTTTTTGCTCTGATTCTTCTCTTATAACATGACTAGTGAAGAAATATGTTTAATGTGATTGTACATATATAACTTATATCAGATTACCTGCTTTCTTGGGGAGGGGGGAAGGGAGGGGAGGGAAGGAAAAAATTTTGAAACTAGAAATCTTATAAAAACAAATGTTGAAAACTATCTCTACATGTAACTGGAAAATAATAAAATACTTTCACAATTTAAAAAATCAGTTGAGCAGTATAAACTACATTCACAGGTATTGGAAGAATTAGCTGAAGTGAGGACAGAGCTACTCTGTGAGTGTAATATTAATTCCTGGGGAAATTAAAAATGTATTCCTTAAGAGAAGATTACTAAATGTTATGGGCTTAGAAAAATGGCCCACTAGCTAAGGGAGGAATACACTTTGAGAAGTAAGAGAGATAAGCCCATTGTTACTGCTGCCTGATAAGGCACCAGGGGACACAGATAACTCTAGAAGTCCTCTCATTCAAGCCTTCACTCAAGCTTTCCCCATCCTCAAAGGGAACTTTCCATTGTCAGGTGGTGACCCCATTCAGTCAACCCATCTACCATTATAAAAGCTATGGCCTTTCTCCTATTCAAGAAGATAGGTATCTCAGAGAATCATGTCTCTGTGCCATCTCCCCTCAAGAGAAGTTTTTTACTTCTCTCTTGGTTCCTCTTCTCTAGCACCTAAATAAAATATTATTTTATTATGATTGGATTTGTGAGCAAGAGGGTGTAATTCTTTAAAGAGCAATACCTAAGGACCCTCACCACCACCCATTTCCCCCATGACACTAAACATGTAGAAAAGGAAATAGTGATCACAAAGATCATATATGCATATTCTCATACACATGTGTACAGAGAGAGGCACATGTATATACACATTCACATGCATCCATATGCACACATTCATGTTTGCCTGTATACCTGCATGCAAATGTATATACAAATATATACATGCATGTATAATGTATTTATGTGTTGCCATGTATATTTGTATACATACACTTATATACTTGTATGTGTTGGGTATGCATATATGATTTTGTGATCACTATTTCCTTTCTTCATGTTCTTTTATAAAAATGTATGTCAACCTGAAAATCAATGAAACAATCAATATAGGAGAATTAAAGTCTTTAATCTGGGCAGAGGAGCTATAACTGGGAGTATCGCAAAGCAGATTGCTAAGAATACTGAGACCCAGACTGAGAACAGGGTTTATATGGGGTAACAGAACAGAGGGAGCTATGAGACTGCCCTTGGTAAAAGTAAGTTTCTCATAGATAGAAACTACTTAATGTAAATGAACCTTTTTACATAATAACTTAAAGTCCAGGAAGTAAACCTGGGAATCTTTGGGAGGGGATAGTTTGTTTGGGAGATCCATAAAACAAATCAAGAGTCTGGGATTGACAAAGATTGGTCAGCCCCAGGCAAGTCATTGGCCTGGGAATGGAGAATAGGTGAGGATCAATCAGTTCTCAGTAAATTGTGATTATCACATATATGTAGGCATATATGGGTATAATGTGTGTATATATGTATACATAGAGAGATAGAGATTATATAGATGGATATGGGTATAGATATATACTTAAGCAAAGTATCTGATGGGTCACATCCTGCTCTTCTAGTAGAAAAGATGGGAAGATGTTGACTAAGAAACATACTGATCCAAATTGAATCAGTTCACAACTCTACCAATAGTGGATTGGCATCCCAGTTTTCCCACATCCCCTCCAACATCTGACATTTTCCTTTTTTGTCATTAGTCACTCTGATAGTGGGAGGTGATACCTCAGAGTTGTTTTAATTTGCATTTCTCTGATCAATAGTGATTTAGAGCATTTTTAATACGACTATAAATAGCTTTGATTTCTTTGTCTAAAAATTATTCATCAATCTTTGATTTTTGTTTTTGTTTTGAAAAAGAGAATTTTAATGGAATCCGTTTTCTTAGAGGAGGGTAGCATATGGGATATTTTTTGTTATACCAATGGAAAAGTGAATTTTATTTGTTTATGTGTAATATGGAAATAAACCCTACATGAAAAGCATTTCTTGTAGTACAAAAATATTTTGTTGTAAACAGTTTACTTGATATGAACTGTTTTAAACTTAATTACTTAAGTGTTATCCTAAGTCCTTTGCTACAATTGAAGTTAACTTGGTAATTTTCATGTAAACTCATTTGCATATTGTCACAGGGGAAATGGTTGGTGTGGGGGTCTTTAGGTATTCTTCTTTAAAGAATTATATACTCTTACACACAAATTCAATTAGAATAAAATATTTTATTAAGGAGCTAGAGAAAGGAAACCAAGAGAGAAGTCCTCTCATGGGGAGATGGCATGGCACAGAGAGATGATTCTCTGAGATACCTGTCTCCCTGAATAGGAGAAAGGCAAAAACCTTTATAGAGGATAAATGGTGGAGGGACCTATGGGGTGATCATCTGACTGTGGAAAGTTCCCTTTGAGGGTGGGAAAAGCTTGAGTGAAGGCTTGAATGAGAGGACTTCTGCAGTTATCTCTGTCCCCTTGGTGCCACTCAGACAGTAACTATGCCTAATAGGATTATCTTCCTAAGGGGTGGGGGACTGGCTTCTTTAGGTGTGTTTGTGTCTATCCTTTGGTTTACCTTCTCAAGGAGAGGGCTCCCTGAGTTCCCCCCAGAAAACTTCTGAGGTACTTCAGGTCCATAACAGATATCATAGGTCATCTTCTTATGAAAAGTATTGTGTAATTTGTATTATATGAGGATTAAGTCTTCATCTGTCTCTGCTCCTCCGGAGGAGGGCATTGATTTATTGAATTAAAGTGGAATTACTTTAAATCAAGGGATCTTTTGGATTTCAAAATACTTAACAATTAAAATAAAAATTGCAAAGTAAAGAACTGAGAAAAAATTTTAAAATATTAAGGTCAAATGAATGTATATGTGTTTGTGTATGTATGTACATGTATATGTGTGGGTGTATATGTAGGTGTATATGTATATATACATGGGTATGTGGTGTGTATGTGTATACACATATACACATATATATGTGTGTATATGTATATGTAATTTGAAAAGATTTAAGAGCCCTGCTTCCTGCGGTATTTTGAAATATTTAGCTTATATGGCTTACATGTACCAAGAAGGCATTGGTAACCCTTTGACTTGTTATTAACAATGTTTATGTCAGGTACACAGTTAGATAAAGCTATGAATAGCCTGGGACATTCATAACACAAATTCCTAAAAGGTTCAAGTAAATTATGAGCCCTTAATTTTGATGTTTCCCTTATAGCTCTGTTGTTAATAAGATCAGAACCATAAAGTTTGGGCTGGTTTTCAATACATGAACTAGTTATTGGAGAAGTAAAATTTGAGAGACTGTACTAATTTTTATTAAGATCTATTTTACAAAAGATTTTAACAGGAACATCTGAGGAGTCTCTACAAGTAATTCGGGACAAGAGAAGTAAATCTCTGAGGTTCCCTGAAGACAAGACATTTTCCAGATTGCCCTGAGAAAAGATGTTCCAGAGACCAGACAGCTACATGGGACATCTGAGATATAGGATGAAATTTGCTAATTAAATGGACATTGGGAGTAAGTTATGAAAATTACAAAAAGACTTGGTATTAGCTAATTTTGTTAGCCATGCTTTCTGTTATAATCTTAGTAGTTATTAGCATTTGTTCTTTGTATTGTGTCTGTGGATTATTATTACCATGTGCTCCCATCCCCCCTCTGGCAAAGGGTACCTAGAGAACATCATGGAAGATAAGTTGGAATGTATGTAAAGGATATGCAGCCGGGGTGGACTGTGGGGTACCATGGCTTTAGCTGTATGGCTGGGTCTCACAAGGAAAATCTGACCTCCCATTTACCCTGTTACAAAAGGGGAGATATGTGTGCATGTGCATCTTTCAGGCACACAATCATATCATTAGCCATAATTGATAGTCTTGGGGATTTGTATCAGTAGTTTCTCAGAGAAGTATAGGTAGAATACGGAATACAAGACATGCAGACCAGAATTTCCAAATAAGGAAGAACCCTATGTGTTGCACTTGAAGTACATAGAGTATGAGCTAACCATGCATGAGGAATTTACACAGCCTTTTTAACCAATCAGCATCCTGCACGCATGCTTCTATACTTCTGATTTGAGCTAGTATAGATGAAGAAGACTTTGTGCCAAGCATGCTTATATGTATAAATATCAGGGAAAGCCAGAGGAGATTTGACTGGCATTCACATAACATCCACCTGCTGTCCTAAACAATGACTCCTTATATGTAAATCTCCTTTAAATAAATTCTATCTCTTTTACCCTGGTGCTGCCAGTGTCTTTCTTTAGTATTAAGTTTCCATATTGGTACAGGAGCATTATACACCTCATACCTGTACTCAACACCTGGGATAAGGGTTTCTAGGTCCCAGGGACCATTCTCTCTGGTTCAAGGCTCTCTCCTTGGAACAGGCTCTGGTCATCTGCAAGCTTAGCTCAAGAGGGAAAAGGGTCTCAGAGTGGCAGAGATATTGTCTTTGCCTTCTTTTCCTAAGTTGGATCCTGGCCTACCAATCTTTTATATTTTTAAAGTCCTTTAGTGGCCATGAAACATGACAAATAGGACTGAAAACATAGATTCTCTTTTCCGAGGAAGGGCATCTAAGGTCATTCCAACAATTCCCAGTAATTCTGAACCTTGAAAGAAAGCAAGATCAGAGGCAAGAGTGCAAGCATGTAGAATTTAATGAATGAGAATGAATTTCCTGGTCCCAAGATCCTATCTTCATTGCTCAGAGCCAAAACCAAGCTATGGACATAGGTACAGAGGCCCTCACACTTAGGACATCAATGTTCTTTGCCTCTCCTTGTGTCTTTGCTCCTACCTGACTCTGATAGAAAAGTTTCTCTCCCAGCTGACAAACTAGTTGTTCAGCCTCTCTCAATAAGTGTTAATCAGTCTAAGGGGAATTTTCATGAATCAACAGTAATTCCTGGTGATGATTTACAATGGGGACAAAAGTTAATTTTATCTGGGTCAACCCTGACTACCCTGTCAGACTGTCTTAAAGGTGACGTGATAATTACAGCTTTGGGGAAGGTGGGATCAGAGAATCTGGTACACCTACAAATAGCCCCTTCTGTTCTATCTTTATATCTAAACTCATGCTAAGTTGCAGGTATCATGTACATGCATACAAACATAAATATGCTCTTTCCTTCTTGGTCTTTTTACAGACAGGACTTCTTCATCAGCAGCTGAGACTAGCATGATGAGTGTATCTTTACATACAAACATCAGATACAGGGATTTGGAAGACAAGGGATTCCTTCAGATCACCAACCAAATTCACAACTCTTTTAGTTGAGAAAGGAAGTAAGTCTGGGGAAGTCAGGGAAAAGCACTAGATTTATCCCCCCTGATATCTCAGGGAGACAGTAGCTCATTTTCTTCTTTTTCTGGGCATAAATGAAATCCCTATATTGTGACTGCTCTAAATGCAGCCACCCACCCCCCAAAAAACAAACAAAAAAACCAAATTAACATTTCTATCTCTCTTGTATCTCTTCCATGGGCTCACTATGCCTTCTGGATCTCTCATGTCCTTGCTTTGATGTATTTCTTTCTAAGTGGGGAACCATAATTTGTCCAATTATTCCACAGTCGATTGGTTCACTTTGATTCCAGGTCTCTGCCACTATGAAAAAGAGTAGTAGGGACAGCTGGATGGCACAGTGGATAAAGCACCTGCCCTGGATGCAGGAGGGCCTGAGTTCAAATCCAGCCTCAGACCCTTGACACTTTCTAGCTGTGTGACCCTGGGCAAGTCACTTAACCCTTATTGCCCCACCAAAAAATTTTTTAAAAATAAATAAATAAATAAAGAGTAGCTATGAATATTTTTGTACATTGAGTTCTTTCCCTCATTCTTTGCTCTCTTTGGGGCCTAGTAGTGGTTTTGCTAGATCAAAATATATGAATAATTGAGTTACTACATAGGCTATGGTCTAAACTGATCTCTAGGATGGTTGAACAAATCTCCAGGTCCAAGAACAGTGCATTATTGTGCATGTTTCCTACAGGTCCTCCCTTATTTGTCATTTTTCTTTTTGTTATCTCTTCTAATCTGATGGGTATGATGTAGAATTTCACATGCCTTATTTTTCACTATTCATCACATTAGTTATTTGAATAATATCAATGATAGCTTACCTATATCTAGCACTTTATGTTTTTGCAAAGTACTTGCACATACTACTTCAGTTGATTCTCATAGAAGAGCTGAGGGGGCAGATTGTCCAATTATCTCCATTTAACAGATAAGAAAACTGAGGCAGAGAGAATTTAAGTGACTTGCCCAAGTTCACAACTTGAGGAAGTATATGAAGCAGGATTCAGATCAAATCTTCCTGACTTCAAGTCTGGTGCTTTACCCACTATGTCTCCTCATTAAAATTCAATCTATATATAAAATAGCAAGGGAAACTCTACATATAATTAAATGCATACGAGGTCAAAGGTAAAACTCAGCCACTTGCCCCTGATTTCTTCAGAATGGCAGATAATTTGTTCAAGATTCCAAGAACCTTTAAAGATAATGCCTCCTTCTTGAAACAAACACTACAGCTCACTGCTTTAAGTATTTTTACCGGCAGTCGTCCATGTCTGAAATTATCTCTCCCCCATCATCTCCATCTCCTAGATTCCCTAGCTTCATTCAGGTCCCAGCTAAACCCTCCCAATCTCTAAGATGTCTTTCATGATCCCCAGTAATGCAAGTGTCTTTCCTCTAAACACATTTTCAATTTATCCTTTGATATGGGTCTGGGGTAACTCTCCTTGAGAAGCTAAACTAAAAGACAGACACACCTAAGAAGTAAGGAAGATAAACCTATTAGGTGTGGCTGCTACCTGATTGGTGTCAGGGAACAGAGATAACTCCAAAAGCCAAGACAACCACCTCTCATTCAAGCTTTCCCCACCCCCAAAGGGAACTTTCCATAGTCAGGTGGTCACCCCATCCATCCCTCCACCATCAATCCTCTATAAAGGCTGTGGCCTCCCTCCCAGTGGAGGAGAAATGTGCCTCAGAGAATCATGTTGTCTTTAAGCCATTTTCTCCCCTTCTTGGTCACTTTCTCTAAGCACCCAAAATAAAAGACTATTTTATTCTAATTGGATTGTGTGTGAAGAGGTGTAATTCTTTGAAAAGGATTCCCCACACCACCTATTTCCCTATATGGGGAATACATATCTTGCCTCTCCTAAAACTGTGAATTCCTTAGGAACAGCTACTGTTTGCTTTTGCTTTCTTTTTTTTCTTTTTTCTTTCTCTTCTTTTCTTCCTTCTTCCTTCCTTCCTTTCATTCTTTTTCTTTCTCTTCCTCTCCTCTTCTCTTCTCTCTCTCTCTCTCTCTCTCTCTCTCTCTCTCTCTCTCTCTCTCTCTCTCTCTCTCTCTCAACCTTTCTTTGAGTTATTAGTATGTACTATAATGCCTGGAACATAAGGGGTACTTAATAAATGCTGATTGATTTTGATGTCTTCTGCAATATGATGAAATGTATGGATGCCTTTTCATAATAATTTAAAATAAATCTGTACAATATAACCCACAAGTTTAAAAAGGAATCCCATTATATTGAATTGAAGTTAACAATCCTTAAAATTATATAGTCTGATAAAACTTGTTCCTGATGAAAAAATTCTGAGCCTTCTCTTTATCTAGAATCATCATAACTTCAACCCCCAAGACTCTATCTGAGCCATTTTTTGTTCTTCTCTGTGCCCCAATAGAGAAAAACAAACAGGGGGAAAAAAGCATATTCCTTTTGATGGTTTTTGTTTGTTTGTTTGTTTTGGTGGGCAATGAGGGTTAAATGACTTGTCCAGGGTCACACAGCTAGTAAGTGTCAAGTGTCTGGGGCTGGATTTGAACTCAGGTTCTCCTGAATCCAGGGCCCATGCTTTATCCACTGAGTCACCTAGCTGCCCCACTTTTGATGTTCTTAACAAGAATTATGGAGCATTAGCTCATTAATGGGGTTTGTCTTGAAACTTTTCTAACATGCTTTCTTTTTAATTTGGGGAGGGGTGGGTGGCTCATCATTGTTGGCCTCCCCTCTTATCTCACTGTCTCTTGATACAGAAATTTCAGGCTATGCCTGCCTCTGACCTGTCTTTGAGGGTACTGGGAGCTGTGGATTTGCTTGTTTCCTGGAGCATAGCTGGTGGATAACATCCAATTGTCCCTAAGTTTATGACTGATTTGCACAGTTATAGGATAGTGTGATATTTAAAGTCTAATGTGTGATTGCCTTATCTGCCCCCACCCCAGTGTGTGTGGGGGGGAGAACTAGCTAAGTTTACTGATAAATTCAGCAACAATTTAGGCTTTTAAGCATTTATTAAAGTCTATTAGGGGTTAGCAGAGAGAGAGAGAGAGAGAGAGAGAGAGAGAGAGAGAGAGAGAGAGAGAGAGAGAGAATGCTCCCTTCACCTAGCTATCCACACTTCCAAAGAGAACACTTGAAGATCCGCCACCACAAACCGGTTCTGAACCAAAAAGCTGATCCTCTGTGCATTCCAGTGGAAGTTTTCAGTGGGACCGGAAGAAGGGTGGTCCCCACACCAAGCTCCAAGCTAATTGGCTGGTCCATTGATTGACATTACTTACAGGCAATCTATGAACAGACATAACTTCCAAACGCCAGGAAGCTTCCAGACGTTAGTCACATGCTTTCTTTTGGGGGGGGGGGACATTGCCCTGATTCTCACAATGTCTTTCTCAGCAGGGGGTAGCACCCTGATTCTCACAATAGGTTAAGTCACTGAGTATATTTGCTAATTGGATTTCATAAGTATTATTCACTCTCTAGTGCTATTTTTCAGGGGTGTGTGTGTGTGTGTGTGTGTGTTTCAGGACTAGGAAAATAAGCTGGTGATTACATTTCAGAATTTCATCCAGGATAGCAGTCCCTCCCCACACTCCCCTCTCTGCTTTCAAATTCTTCCTCTTCTGCCCAAAATGACAGAGTCCACATCTCTGCTTTCTAGATTCCTTTTGTCATTGTCACTTCTGCCCATATCAGTCACCAGAAATAGCTAATAATCATCTAGTTTGGAAAGTCTTTTGATGTTCCCATCACATTTCTTAGAAAACAAAAAGGGCTCTCTGTGGTTGTTAGCAGATTAACATAAAGCTACTCATACTCATCTCTCCTTCCTGTGACCCTTGCTGATCTTACCCTGACAACACTTGTGGATTCCCAAACTCAATCCTTTGCAGACATTCTGCTATGTCCTCCTCACAAGAACCACAATAGTTTTCATTAAGTGTAGGTTTGATAATATTACATCTTTCCATAATTCAAACTTCTCTGTTTGATACTTATTCCTCCTAACCTGCCCCAAACCTACTTTTTCCAGTCTGTTTGCACATTTTCCCCCTTCACACATTGTATGAGCCAAACACACTGGCCTTATTGGTAGCCATCTACGTTATGTCCCCAGTTCTCTTATCTTTCTTTCCCTGTTGCCTGAAATGCTCTCCCCTAACTCAGCTTCTTGGAGACCCTAGTTTTCAAGTCTCCAGAATCTTCTTTTGTTATGAAGGTTTTCCTGATTCCTCCAGTTCTTGTGCATTCCCCTCCAAGATTATCTTGTATTTGTTCTTTTTATTATATTATCCACCATATGTGTGCATGTATATATGTGTGTATGTATATATGTATGTATATATAAATATAGATATACATATAAAATAGCATATATATCATTTATTCATTTTACACATATATAACTTTTTATGTACGCCTATATATGTATGTGCTGCTTCCTCCTTTTGATTTTAAGTACATTGAAGGCAAGGACTCTTTTGTTTGGTTTTGATTTTTAATTTCTGTAACTCCAAAGAGAAACCTTCGTCACCTAAAACCTTTTCACAGATAAGCCCAAGCTTCCCATAGGAACATGTTACCTTAAACTTAGAATTGGAGGGGATCATAGAATACATTTATAGAAATCCTGAGAGATTAGATGAAATAATCAAAATCATACAGATAGTAAGACAGCCGAGATTCAGACTCTCATCCTCTGTATGCAAATCCAGGAGGTGTTTGACTACAGCACATTTCCTTTCTTACTTCTTTGATCATATCATGCTATTCACTTGCTGAGTTTGACCAATTTGTATTCTTTATCTTAGCAATTTGCTTCTCATTTAACTGGAAATCGTATCTATTGCTGATCTTGCCTGCCAAGCCTTAGCTTTGTATCACTCATACCCTACTGCCTTTGCAGCATTTCAGATATTCAACCAAGGTGGACAAAATCATGTAACTGTGCTGAGTGTGTCCAACCCAAATCTCTACTTTGTAATGTCACCTTTACCCTCATGAAGAAAAAATAATCTTTTTTTTTAAATCCTAACAGTTTTGTATCCTACTTAGCACAGGAGCTTTTCCAAAACTTTTCATCTTCATTCCAATATCTTATGATTCCCCTTGCCAATTCATCTTAGATGAGCTACCTCATATTTAACCCCCAAAAAGTTGAGTGCCATTCTCCAAGTGGTCCCATTTATCCCCTCTTCTTTTCACATCACTCAGATTCATTCTGCCACTCACTTCTTTTTCACATAAAGAGCTATCCCTTCTCTTTGACAAAGCTATCCCCTCTACACTAATGAGTAATCCCACTCTTCTCCCTCTTATGCTTCATCCCTACTCTCATACTAATCTTCAGAATTTATCCACTGATTGTTTATCTATTGACAACAAATTCTACTATGTCTCTCATTCTTTGTTTGTTTTTTTTTTGGTTTTGGTTTGGTTTTGGTTTTTGGTTTTGTTTTGGTTTTTTTTTTTGCGGGGCAATGGGGGTTAAGTGACTTGCCCAAGGTCACACAGCTAGTAAGTGTCAAGTGTCTGAGGCCGGATTTGAACTCAGGAACTCCTGAATCCAGGGCCGGTGCTTTATCCACTGCGCCACCTAGCCACTCCCTATGTCTCTCATTCTTAAAAAAACTTCACTTATTCTGTCCCTGACTCTTAGCTATTATCTCATTATCTCTCCCCTTTCTTGGCTAAAATGCTTTAGAAGGCCATCTATAATGTCTCCTTTTCTTCTATTCTCACTTTTTGATTCTCTGCAATTTGGCATCTAACTTCATCATGAAACTGAAACTATTCTCCCCAAAGTTATTAATTATTATCACTTAATTGCTAATTCTAATAGGCTTTTCCCAAAACGTATCTTACTTAAACTCTCTGAAGCCTTTGACACCATCCCTCACCTTCTTCTCCTTGATATTCTCTTCTAAGTTTTTGTGACAATAGTCTCTCATTTCAGGTCCTAGCTGTTTTCCCACTTTTACTGTATCTTTATTCAATTCATGTCCTTAATTGTAATTGTCTCCCAAGTCTCAGTTCTGGGCCCTCTTCTCTTCCTACTCTACACTATTTTGCTTTTGTGAGTATATGAATTGTTCAGGGAAGACTATCACCTCTGCTGTGAGTTTTTCCTAAGCATTTTTCAGGGCAGCTCATACACCTTTGGTGTCTTGTCACTGATTTCTCATCAGTGGCTTTAAGAATTTGTAGCATAGGGGCAGCTAGGTGGCACAGTGGATAGAGCACCAGCCCTGGAGTCAGGAGTACCTGAGTTCAAATATGGCCTCAGACACTTAACACTTACTAGCTGCGTGACCCTGGGCAAGTCACTTAACCCCAATTGCCTCACTAAAAAAAAAAAAAAAAAAAAGAATTTGTAGCATAGGCAGCAGCCATACCACAGTAAAAACATTTTAGGAGATTAAACCAGATTAAGGATAACCAATAGGCTTCACACCAGCTTCCCACCATGGTGGGAAAGCAAAGAGGTAGAGAGAGGAAGTTTAGAGATGGAATTTAGTGACTTGTTTAGATAGGTAGGAGGTCCCTGTAATTTTACTGCTTACAAACACACCTTCCTACCATACAGAATCCTTTTAAAGTGGTTTGCTTGACCCATTAGGCCCACAAGCAGCCTCATAGCTTCCTCCAGGTTTTTTCTTAGTGTTCTTCAGCCACAATATCTTGAAAGCAGAGAAAAGTTATAGCTTTAAAATATCTGTTGATAAACATTGTCTCCAAGGTTCAATTAAACATCTATGAAAATGGTTTTAACACTTTTTTCCAAGCCCATTTATTTTCTCCTACAAACCAAATGTCATTTCTCTTGGATACTGATCACCCCCACTTTGTGTTTTCTTCCTAATTTACAATTTAAGCATAATTAATACATACTTGTTAAAGCCACCCCCTGCATGGCACATTCACTATTAAAAGACTAATTTCTCTCCAAAGGCATATTCTAACTAGACCACAGTCATGGAGATATTAAACTTCTCAATTTTTTTTTCTTTCTGCTTATTTTAGATAGATGCATTCACTGATATTAAATGAATGATTATCATAAATGCATCAATGGATTTATTACCTAATCAATGTGGATCTCTGCAAACACATCTAAAGATTATTCATTAATGTCTTATTATCCTTGGAAGCATGTATCCTTGCTCTGCCATAAATGATTGGAGTATTCACTCAGTATGCTCTGTGCTTTCTTTTATTTGCATGTCCATCGCAAAATTCCCATGTATCATTAGGAATGTTCATTAGGTATTCTTTACTTTCACTATGTAACTTCAGTTTATACCTTTGGAGTATTTAGATCTCATAACATCATTGATAAATCTTGTCTTGGACTATTCTTTGTTGCAAATATGTTGTCATCTCTTCCTCTCCAACATGAACATCTCCACTGCCACTTGCATCAGTCATAATTTGGATTCCCTCATATAATTTATTAGAAAATAGCCACCCTAGAAATTATTTCATATTAATAACTGTGGTAAAAATTATTTGTGGTAAAAAATTATTGGAGTTTTAGTTGACTCATTTAGGAGGGACCACACCTGGCCCACCCTGAAGATACATATGCTACTGAGGTCAGAAGGAGAACTCTCCATAGGCAGTTTTTGAAGGACCTCCCCTTTTGGGGGAGGTTGAGGTGCTTCCTGAACGCTAGCTCTCTCTCTTCCTCTTTCTCTTCTGCCTTTCCAGTGGCGTGAACAACTGCAGACATCCCAGGTGTGGTGAGTGAACACAAATTCCTTTGAATTAGTTTAATTGGAAATGATCTGGGGATTGTATAGACTTAGTTTAGAGTTAAGAGAATTTATCTATTTCTTTTTCCTACTTCCTTATCTTTGATTTTTTTTTTTTTAGTGAGGCAATTGGGGTTAAGTGACTTGCCCAGGGTCACACAGCTAGTCAGTATTAAGTGTCTGAGGCCGGATTTGAACTCAGGTACTCCTGACTCCAGGGCCAGTGCTCTATCCACTGTGCCACCTAGCTGCCCGTTTATCTTTGATTTTTATTAATTTCACCTTTGTTGTTTAATTAATTCCCAAGTAATAAAATCTGATCTTTTTGTGGAAAAGAAGCTGTAAGGCTCCTTTCTTATTGGCCTGGGAGAAATATCTAAAAGGGCAGTTCAGAGGGGAGGGAGCTTTGAACCTAAAGGTCCCCCATTATTTCCAGGACCCCAATATTTTGGCGAGTCACCCAATTAATGCTCCATATATTAAATTTTGGCCCCCACATAACATTAGTATTTAAAAAGCACCAACCATGAGGTATTTGATCTTTGTTTCATGGGAAAACTTAAGAGCTTCAAATGAACAGAGCTATATCCCAAAGGCTACCCATATGACACTTTTTTCTTTTGAAATTCTATCCCCCCGTTTCAGTCCATTTATATCTTTTGTGCAAGATTTACAACTTGTGAGATAAGCTTTGTGGTAAGTTAAGGGCTTCTTTAGTTCCTACCCTGTCTAGACTTCATACTATGTCTATGCCAGATTATTCTGTACTCAGGAGGCCTTGAAAACAAGACCGTCATTTTCTCCCTTTTTTCCTTAGATTGACATGACCATAGGACAATTTGCAGAACTGGAAGAGATATTAGAAGCAATCTGCTTCAACCCATTCATTTAACAGATAGAAGTGTGAGAATCAGAGTGCTACCAACCTGCTGAGAATGATATTGCAGGGAGTCTCCGCCATGAGGAGAAAGCATAAGGTGACCTTTCTGGGGTGCTGAAGGTTGGACTAGCATCTGGAAGTGATGTCTGCCGCCTGCGGGTTGTGTCAATTGGTGCTACCACCCAATAAGCTTGGAGCTGTGTGTGAGGATGGCCCTGCTTCCTGTTTGACAGGGGGCTTCTGGGAGAAGCCACAGAGAAGCGAGGTCTTTTCATCCGGACTGTGGGGTGGTGGCAGAGAACTTCATGTGGGCTGTTAGGAAAAGGCACGTTTTTCTCTTTGGCTATACTGAATAGATCCAAACTAGGGTTTTCCTCTCTTGTTCTCTTCACTAACTTCTAATACACTTTAATAAATACTTAAAAGCCTAAACTCTTGCTGAATTGATCAGTAAATCTTAGCTAGTTTATTCTCCTACACTGGGGTCAGATCAGGCAACCACACTTTAGATTTTAAACATCACAGCTAGAATTTTAGACTTTACGTAAGCAATAAGACCAAAGGAAGATAAGTGATTTCTCTGAGTCAAATAGGTTAACAATTAGCTAACTTGATTGAAATAAAGAGAAAAAGTGATCTTATTAAAATTAAAAAGATCTCACAATAATGAATACTAAAGGAAATGATCAGTAACTACTTTTTGCCCAATTATATGCCTAATTTTTTTGGTTTTTTGGTGAGGCAATTGGGGTTAAGTGACTTTCCCAGGGTCACACAGCTAGTAAGTGTCACGTGTCTGAGTCCGAATTTGAACTCAGGTCCTCCTGAATCCAAAACCGGTGCTCTATCCACTGCGCCACCTAGCTGCCCCTATATGCCTAAATTTTTTAAAAATCCCTGACAACTTAGAGAAAATGGAAGAATACTTACAAAGATATAAAATGCCCAGTTTAATAAAAGAAATAGACTTCTAAAATAATACTACATTAAAAAAGAGAAATTGAAAAAGCAAGAAATAAATTTCCAAACAGGTGGGGAAGTACACCAGAATCAGATAGAATTTACTTTTAAATCTAACAAAAATTCAAAGAAAAATGAATTTCACTATTTTACAAACTGTATGCAATAATTTAAAAAGATGATACTATTTTAATCTCTTTGTAGGATACAGATACATTTTTATTACCTAAATGAAAGAGAGAAAACAGAGAAAGGAAACTACAGAACAATATCCTTAATGAACACTGACACAAAAATAAAATTAATAGAAGTTAACAACAAGAAGGCTACAACAATATATTAAGTTATGTAGTTCATTCAGGTTATGTTTATATCAGGAATGCATCATTGATTCAAAATAATGGCAATTATCAATATAGATCCTTAAAAGGCATCTGAGGACATGTAGCACCAATATCTACTTTATTTATTTATTGTAATTTTTAAATTTAAATTTAAAATGAGAAAAAAAATTGCCATGTACACAGAAGAACATAGAAAAAGATTCAATATAAAATAATAAATTTCCATTTAAATAAAACCTATATAATAAATACTACATATTGTTTTCAAATCTGCCCAGTTTTTCTTTGCTTCCTTGTTGGTTTTCTTTTGTTCTCTACTGTGTACTTTGTAAAAAATTATTTTCCTCCTCCCTCCCCCTGCCAAACATGTTGCAATTAAGCATGGATATGTATGTGTGTATGCACATGTATATGTATATGTGTCTATGTATGTGTATAACTGTTTATGTAGATATTTGTGTAGATATCTATGTATATGTATATATGCATGTGTATATATCTCCATGTGGATAAATGTATACATATATACATAGATGTCTGTACACATACACACATATACACTTATATACATATATGTATGACTATACTATGCTTATTTCCACTTATCTATTTCTCTGAAAGTAGATAGCATCCAACACTTTCCATGCCTTTCCAACGAGCTCAACATCTCCTACACCATATCAATATTTCAACACAATTACATCTTATTTGAGAAATGGTCTATGAAAGATTTTTCCCCAATTTTCTTCATTCCTTCTTTACTACATAGGTTTTATTTATACAAATATAAAAGTTAAAAAGCAGTGGAAAAAATGGACTTCTCCCCAGTATAGTGAATATCATCTACTCAAATCCAAGAGCAATCATTATGTTATAGATAAAAGTTAGAGGCCTTTTCAATAAGGTCAGGGGTAAAGTAAGGATGTCTATTATCACTACTAATATTTAACAAATTGCCAAAAATGCCAGCTGTAGTAATAGATGAGAAATACAGAACTGAAAGAATAAGGACAGGTAAAGAAGTTATTGATCCCTTTTATAGATTATATTTTTCCTTAATACCCTAAGGAGTCAACAAAATTAATTTAAACAATTAATAAAATTAATAAGTTGTGGGATGAAAAATAAATTTGCATAAATCATTATTATTCCTGCATATTTCCAACTAAATCTGGTAGGTATTGAAGCAACAAATATTTAAGAGCTTACTACATGCTGGAAATGTTGCTAAGTGTTGGGGGCACAAATGCTAGGAAAAAGGAAGTCCCAGGCCTCAAGAAACATATTTCAATGGGGAACATAGCATATAAAAAAGGAACTAAAAGAGATATTTGGAGAAGTACCCATATAGGAAACATGGTGGTGATGTCTCAAGAGTCTGAAGCATAATTCAGGGTGGGCTAGGGATAAAAGATGGACAATCTCTACTTATTATTAAAAGTGAGGTCCCAAAAAGGAATTTGAGGACTGTCATGAGGTAGCAATGTTCTAGCATGAGAAATTCTAAATTACTGAGGAAAGTTCCAGAGTAGTAACGTAGAAGAAAAATGTTGGCAGAATGAAAAATAATCAGGAGGGAAATGAGGAAAGAACTAGAAAGGAAAATCCCATTCAAAATAACTCCAGAAGGTAAAAATTAAAAATATTTAGGAGTTCCTCTATGAATATTCTCTCAGGAATGATTGGAGTCCAATAATGAAATACTCTTGGAAGAAATAAAAACAGACCAAATAATTAGAGGAACATTGTTATGGATAAGAAGAGTGAATATAATAAAAATGGCAACACAATCTATATTAATTTACTCATTCTGTGCCATATCAATCATAATATCAAAGAGATGTTTTTATAGCTAGAAAAAATTATAATGAAAATAATATAAATGGGCAAAAGGCCAAGAATCTCAAAAACAATAGACAGAGAGACAGAGACACAGAGAGAGATGAGAATACAAATACCAGATCATTCTTGTCTCAATAACCTATGGAAAAATATATTAAAATGTAATATCACTGACCAAAATGACTGCCATCATGCTCAAAGACACAAACATGAACCCTATTAGATATAGGACTATGAAATCTACTATATGAGATGGTTAGAATTAATAGCATCACATCTGTTACCAATTATTCTACCTATCACAGATGTTTTCTAGGTATGAGTTTCTTCTATGTAGTAAGGCATCTAATAGCATCTTATATAGACTGCATAATTTAACTATTTTACCAAAGAAGAACTCAACCTGAGTGTTTCAAAGAAGAATATTCTAGAAATAAAGGGCAAAAAATGATATCAGAAATTTTCTTGGGTGATGTGGGATGTAAACTTGTGTTTTACCTCCACCAGGTGGCCCAAAGCCTTTTTCTCTGTACCACCTGCCTCCTGAGTGCTTTCCAAGCTATCATTTTAAGTCCTAGAAGCTCAAGGTGGGCAGAAATCAAAGCCAGAGTCCCAAAGTGCTTTGGCCCATTCTGTTTCTTGTGCTGGACTTTTTACCTGCTGACAAATTACCTTATTCTTTTAAAATTCAAAGGCCCAACAGGAATCAAAAACATCACTAAAAGTCATGATTTCATTTATTGTTTTGCTATATTTGATATTTTATTTCATGTTACACTATATATAACCCTAATGTTTCTTCCTGATATTTTATGTGTAGGAATCATGGTGGGGAGCAGTGGATATATGGTTTTTGTCTTGTGCAGACACCATCGGAGAGTTCAGCACATTCATGCCAATAATCTCACATCTAGTAGCTCCCCTGAGACCAGAGCCACCCAAACCATATTGCTGATGGTCAGTACATTTGTATCTTTTAACTCGCTCAATTCTATTTTAGTATTGATTGTGCAATTGGAGAAGCCAACTTCCTGGCTAGTTCATATCTCTGCCTTTTTAGCTGCCTGCTTTCCTACTTGTAGCCCCTTTATTCTAATGGTCAGTGACTATCAAGTCCCCAAGTACTCTTCAGCTCTGTGGGATAGAATAAAGCTTCCAGTTTAATAAAATATTTTTAAAATATAGTTAAGCGATGCAGAAGATACAGTTTTGGACTTTTCAGTCAAGAAGCTCTGAGTAGAAATTCTGCCTCAGATAATTAGTAGATATACAAAGCAGGGCAACTCACTTAACCGCAGTTTGCCTAAGAATCATCATTTGCAAAGTGGATATCATAATAATACTCAGCCTCCAGAATTTTTGTGATGACAAGAGATACTATTTGTAAAATCATATGTGAACCTTAAAATGCTAGAGGAAGATCAGATATTGTTGCTGTTATTATTATTGTCTTTTAATCATGTTCACCTCTCATCTCTTGGGGAGAGGAATCTTGAGGAAATAATTACTCTGAAAAAGCAAATTGTTCCACATATTTGAGCTCAACCTGCCTGCTTGTGAAGACTTGACATTCTGTGGAGCCAGTGGTGATGGATTCATCAATTGGACTAAACTCAGGCACCTCTATAGTCCCTTCCATCTGTAAAATTTTATGATCAGAATAGTGCTCAGCCCCTCTGTCCCCAACACCACTTTATCAATCTAACATCACATGGGAGAATGCATTCTCTGAAACCTTTATGAAAGTCCCTACATTATCTGCTTGATTATCAGTGCCAAAAACCTAGAGAATTTATATTAAGACTCAGGTCCTTGTGTTCTCATAACATGGAACTGTGAATTGCCCAGCATTTTACATATTGACTCCTTTTGTTCTCCCAAACATAAATTGTTTTTTTTTTCCTTTAATACCCTTCCTTTCTTTTCTGCCAGTACTTTCCCTTTCCTCTCTTCCCTAGGCATTTTACTTACTAAAGCCTGTGGAATCAAGTAAAATTCTCTTATGGTGAATATATTTTGGTCATCAAGATGAAATTTATCACAAATAATGTCTTAGGGAAATTTTAGCTGACATAAATTCTTCTAAATTGATCCATGGTTGCAAGAGTAAGAATAAATGTGTCTAAAAGTATGAACTGAGAGTACTGAGCCAAGATGGTAGACTGAAGCAAAACTCACCTGAACCCTTCCATATTCACCTCCAAACAAGTATAAAAGAATGCTTCAAAATGAATTCTGGAGCAAAAGAACCTACAAAAAGATAGGATAAAACAATTTCTCACCCCAAAACAGTTTTTAAATCAGTAGGAAAGGTCTGGCTAGGTCAGCTAAAAGAGGAGCACTGTCTACCACAGGTGGTACCTGGGTAAGCTAGCAGCTACCCACAGATCAGCAATCAAGCAGTGCAACTCTAAGACCTGACACAGGCCAAGAGTAAGGCACTGTACTTCACTACTGATGACAGAAGCTATCAGTGAGCCCCCAGTGCAGGCCAGTACCAAGGCTTTGCGCCCATAGTACTAGAAGCTTGGGACTTAATCGAAGTACTATATCATTCTAATACTATTGTGAGGGGGCGGCTAGGTGGTGCAGTGGATAGAGCACCGGCCCTGGAGTCAGGAGTACCTGAGTTCAAATCCGGCCTCAGACACTTAACACTTACTAGCTGTGTGACCCTGGGCAAGTCACTTAACCCCAATTGCCTCACTAAAAAAAAAAAAAAAAAGCTAATACTATTGTGAGAATCAAGGTGCCACCCCCTGCTGAGAAAGACATTGTGAGAACCAGGGTGATGCCCCCCTTAAAAGAAAGCATGTGACTGGTATTTGGAAGCTGCCTGGTGTCCAGAAGTTATGTCTGTTCATAGATCACCTGTAAGTCATGTCAATCAGTGGACCAGCCAATTAGCTTGGAGCTGTGTGTGGGGACCACACCCCTTCTGGTCCCACAAGAAGCTTCCACTGGAACAGACTGAGGATCACTCTTTTTCATTTGGGAACAAGCATGTGGTCACAGGGGCAGGCAGAGTGGACAGATCTCCTAACTTTCAGAACTTCATGTGTTCTCTTTGGAAGCGTGGATAGCTAGGTGAAGACAGCTTTCTCTCTCTCTCTCTCTTTGCTAACCCCTAATATACTTTAATAAATACTTAAAAGCCTTAATTGTTGCTGAATTTATCAGTAAACTTAGCTAGTTCTCCCACACACACACTGGGGTGGGGGCAGATAAGGTGATCACACATTAGATTTTAAACATCACACTATATAAAGTATTTGGAAATTAGCCTAAGAAAGAATACAACCATTTTTTATCATACAATTACTGTGCTGATATGTAAACCAAAAAAAGCAAATACAGATAAAGAAAGCTAGACTAATTTCCCTAATGAATATTATTTTTTAAATTTTAAATAAAATACCAGGAAAAAAATTGTAGCAATATATCAAAAGCATCATACACTATGACCAGGTAGGATTCATAGTAGAAATGTGAAACTGGTTGAATATTAGGAAAATATCAGCATAATTGACCATTTCAATAACAAAACCAACAGAAATCATAGGATTACAGTAACAGATGCAGAAAAAAGCTTTTGACCAAATGCATCATTAGAAACAGTAGAGAGCATAGGAATAAATGGGGTTTTTCTTAAAATGATAAGTAGTATCTATCTAAATCCATCAGAAAGCATTATCTGTAGTGGGGATAAGCTAGAAGCCTTCCCAATAAGATTGGGGTGAAGTAAAGATGCCATGATCACCATTGTTTATTCAATATTGGACTGGAATTGTTAACCAAAGCAATAAGGGGAGAAAAAGAAGTTGAAGGAATTAGAATAGGTAATATGGAAATAAAACTATTATTACTCTTTGCAGATGATATGACGGTATCCTTTAGAGAATCCTAGAGAATGAATTAAAAAGTAGTTTAAATAATTAACAAAGTTTCAGAAGCAGCCATTATTGGAGGTAAAATAATCTTCAAGTTCCTAAGGAAAGCTTTTATTTTGTTCTCAGTCAAAAATTAATCAATAAATATTTATTAAGCACCTATTATATGCCAAGTACTGTGCTAAATTCTAGAGATACAAATAAGAAAAATAAATGCATTCCCTATATATTTTCACATATTATGAGAACTGAGTCAAACTTATAAAATTACAATTTCTCAATTAATAAATGGTCAAAGGATATGAACAGGCAATTTTCAGATAAGGTAACCAAAACTATGTATAGTTATAATTTTTAAATGTATTACATAACTACTGAGTAGAAAAAAATGAAAATTATAATAACTATAAGGTACCACTTCACACGTCTCAGATAAACCAATATGTCAAAAAAGAAAATGAGAAATATTAGAGGGAAATTTTGAACATTAATGCACTGTTGGTAGACTGGTAGAGTTGTGAACTGATCTAACCATTTAAAAGAACAATTTGGAAGTATGTCCAAAGGAATATAAAACTATGCATATTCTTTGATTCAGCAACACCAATCCTAGGTCTCTATCCCAAAGAGATTTGGGGGGGCAGCTAGGTAGTGCAGTGGATAGAGCACTGGCCCTGGATTCAGGAAGACCTGAGTTCAAATCTGGCCTCAGACAGTTGACCCTGGGCAAGTTACTTAACCCCAATTGTCTCACCAAAAAAAAAAAAATGTCTATGGGTCAGAGATTTTGGGAAAGGGAAAAGGGCATATTTGTACAAAAATATAATTATAGCAACCTTTTTAATAGCGGCAACAAATTAAAAGTTATAGGAATGTACCTTAATTGGACAATGGCTGAACAACTCATCTGGTATATGATTGTAATAGAATACTATTTTACTATAAGAAATGATGAGAGGTTGAACCAAGATGGTAGAGGAAAGGCAATAAATTTCCAGAGCTCCACACATGATCCATCCACATACCTCCAAATAATGCCATAAGACAACTCCTAGATCATCAGAACCCACAAAAGAAAAGACTGAGATCATTTTTTCAGCCAAAGACAGCTTAAAAGAGCAGCAGGAAAGGTCTGTTGTACCAGGGTGAGAGGGGAGCACAACCTCACCACACAGATCCAGCCCCAGGTAGGTTATGCTTCCAGAGACTTGGAATCATCAGTGAGAGAGGCTACTTCTGGAACTCAGCTCACAGATCAGTGAGGGGGTCCAGCAGTTGGCTGGGGGGAGATAGCAGGGTTCCCCCTGGAGCTGAGGTGAAGCACTGTTCTGTTGCCTATTTTCAGAACCAGGTAGCAGACTTGAGTGGAAGTGGCTTAGTGGGGGAGGAGCACAGGTACACCAGAGCTTGCAACCACAGTGAATCACATTTCTGCTTCCAGGTTAAAGAGCAAGTAGGCCCGTAGTTACTTACAGACAAGAACGCAGGCCAGGCAAGCTGAGAATGAGCCTCTCCTTAAATCATACCACCTAGGACCCCCTGAAGCTTGGGATAGTACATCCTGGAAGCAGTGTCCCACTTTAAGAAGGAGGTAAAAGCCAAGAAATAGGCTAAGATAATGAGTAGACAGAAAAGGATGTAGACCAACAAAAGTTCCTTTGGTGACAAGGTAGATCAAAATGCACCCTCAGAAGAAGATAACAAAGTCAAAACTCCTATATCCAAAGCTTCCAAGAAAAATATGAATTGGTCTCAGGCCACAGAAGGTCTCAAAAAAGACTTTGAAGATAAAGTAAGAGAGGTAGAGGAAAAAATGGAAAGAGAAATGAGAGTGATGCAGGAGGGTCACGAAAAAGAAAGTCAACAGCTTGAAATGCCAAATTGGCCAAATGGAAAAGCAGGTACAAAAGCTCTCTGAAGAAAATCATTGCTTAAAAATTAGGATTGGGCAAACAGAAGCTAATGACTTTATGAGAAATAAATACACAATAAAGCAAATCCAAATGAATAAAAAGATAGAGGGCAATGTAAAATATGTCCTTGGAAAAACAGCTGACCTGGAAAATAGATCCAGGAGAGATAATTTGAAAATTATTGGACTACCTGAAAACCATGATCAAAAAAAGAGCTTAGACACCATCTTCCAAGAAATTATCAGGGAAAATTGCCCAGACATTCTAGAAGCAGAAGGTAAAATAGAAATTGAAAGAATCCACTGATCATTTCCTGAAAGAGATTCCAAAAGGAAAACTTCCAGGAATATTATAGCCAAATTCCAGAGCTCTCAGGTCAAGGAGAAAATATTGCAAGCAGCCAGAAAGAAACAATTAAAGTATTCTGGAGCACAGTCAGGATAGCACAAGATCTAGCAGCTTCTACATTAAAGGATCAGAGGGCATGGAATATGATATTCTAGAGGGCAAAGGAATTGGGATTACAACCAAGAATCATGTATCCAGAAAAACTGTATAATCTTTCGGGGGGGAAATGGGAATTCAATGAAAGTGAAGACTTTCAGGCATTCTTGATGAGAAAACCTGAGCTGAATAGAAAATCTGACTTTCAAATACAAGACTCTAGAGAGGCTTTTATAAAAATGTAAACAGGAAAAGGAAATCATAAGGGCTATTAAAAGGTTAAACTGTTTACATTCCTACATGGGAAGATGATACTTATGACTCATAAGAACTTTCTCAGTATTAGGATAGCTGAAAGGAATATAATTAGACAGAGGGTACAGGTTTGAATTGCAAATGAAGGAATGATATCTGTAAAGCATTTATTTTTTATCTTTGGGGGGGGGGGAGGCAGGGGGGAGGTGGCTTATATCTGGAGCCAGATTTGGGCTCAGGGCCTCCCGGGTCCAGGGCTGGTGCTTTGTCCACTGTATCACCTAACTGACCCATGATGACATCTTTAAAATAAAATTAAGGAGTGAGAGGAATGCACTGGGAGAAAGGGAAAGGGAGGGTTGGAAAGGGGTAAAGTAGCTCACATAAAAGAATCAAGAAAAAGCTTAAGAAGTGGAGAAGATAGGAAAAGAGCCAGTGAGTAAGTAAACCTTATTCTCATCCGAATCAGCTCAAAGAGGAAATAACATACACACTCGAATGGGTATAGTAATATATCTTGCCCTGTAGGAGAGTGGGAGGGGAAGGGGATAAGGGGGAAGAGGTAAAGGAAGGGAGGGAAGACTGGGGAAGGGGAAAGTAAGAAGCAAAACACTTTTGAGTAGGGATAGGGTGAAAGAAGATAGAAAATAGAATAAGGGGAGGGAATAGGATGGAGGGTAATACAGTTAGCAATAGTAACTGTAAAAGAAATGATGAGCAGGTTACTATCAGAAGGACTTATGAAAAATGTAATCCATCTACAGAGAAAGAACTGATGATATCTGAATACAGATTGAAGTATAATTTTTTTTGTTAGTTCCTCTTTCTAAAGTTATTTCATCTGTTTTCTTTCACAACCTGACTAATGTGGAAATGTTTTGCATGACTGCACATGTATAACTTATATTGAATTGCCTGAGCTCTTAGGGAGGGTTGGGAAGGGAGGGAGGGAGGGAGGGATGAAGAGAATTTGGAACACAAAGTTTGAAAAAATCAATGTGAAAATTTGTTTTTACATGTAATGGGAAAAACAAAAACAAAAATGAAGTCTGGGATAGATAACTCAGGTCACTCATCTTTTGAGGAAGATGATATCACAGAAAGAATAGAAGACCCCAGGGGCAGCTAGATGGTGCAGTGGATAGAGCACCGGCCCTGGATTCAGGAGTACCTGAGTTCAAATCCGGCCTCAGACACTTAACACTTACTAGCTGTGTGACCCTGGGCAAGTCACTTAACCCCAATTGCCTCACCAAAAAAACAACAACAACAACAACAAGAATAGAAGACCCCTTACTCAAAATACTTTCCATCTATGTGTGGCTATGCAAGCCAATGTCCTTCAGTTTATCTATACAAAAGAATCTGTCTCCACCCAAGATTCCTTTTGTAAATTTGCTTTGGGCTTGACCCAGATAAAGAGATGAGATGGAATCTCTCAAGAAGAGCCTGCCTTTGATTGATGGGTAGGGATAAAAGGCTAATAAGGAAGGGGAGATCACTGTGTCCTCCAAGGTAGCAATTATTAATACTTATTTCTCACACTTTACTACAGAGAGTGCAGTAGTGATGGGTTGGCCACATTGTTTGAATGCCAAATGCATATTTGCCTAAAAGACTGTTTTACAAAGAACTCACACAAGGAAAGTTTTCACATAGAAATCAGAAGAAACAATATAAGGACACTCTCAAGGTTTCTCTAAAGAACTGGAATTAATTATGAGACATGGAAGACACTGGCAAAAGACTGACAAGCGGCAGATTGATGCGGCATGCCCGCATCAAAGAAGGTGCTGTGCTTTATGAGCAAAGAATTTCAATAGTTCAAAAGAAACATGAGATGCACAAATTCAGAAACACATACACTCCAAATATCCATATGCACTATTTGCTCCCGACCTGTCATAAAGCCTTCCAAACATGTATTGGTCAGACACGCACAGTTGGACACACTGTACCTTGACCCTGACATAGTGATATAATTTTATTCCTCTTTGAGCAAAGAATTAAAGATAGCCACTTAGGTATCTAGGGAAGGGGTGGGAGGGGGGGATTGAAGAAGAAGTATAGGCAGAAGAGAGAGGTCTGAATGGAAGAGAAAACACAAAATTGAAGAGTACAAAAGGGAGAATTTGAGGAATAATTATGAGTTGATGCTATGACAGGAATTTCACAGTTCCATTTGTCATCAAAGCACAAAAGCATGAATAGACTCCCTAAGTGTTAGCATATATATCAAGCAGAAAATTTAGGACCCCTCATATCAGTTAATTTGCCTGTGTAATGTCAGATTGATAAGGCCACTCTGGAGACAGAAGGGCTGAGAGCTATGCTGAGAAATCACAGAATTTCACAGCTCTAAGAGATTATAAATGTCCCTTAGTTTACTCTATAGCATTCTGCTCATCATTTCTTATAGCATAATAGTGTTCCATCATAATTTCATCCCATAATTTATTTAGCCATTCCCCAACTGATAGGCATCTCCTCAATTTCAAACTCAACTTTTTTTTTTTTAATCTCTTTTTGGATACCGACCTAGTAGTGGTATTACTAGGTCAAAGAGCATTCATGGATTTATAGTCTTTTGGCCATAGTTCCAAATTGCTCTACAGAATGTTTGAATCAGTTTATAGCTTCACCAGGAGTACATTAATATCTCATTTCCCCATGTGCCCTACAACATTTATCATTTCCTTCTCCTGTCCTATTATCCAATCCAATAGGTATGAGATAGTACCAAAGAATTGTTTTGACCTGCATTTCTCCAATCAAGAGTGAGAGAATTTTCTTTTCATATGGCCACAGGTAGCTTTGATATTTCATCTGAAAACTTCATAGCTTTTGAACATCTGTCAATTAGGAAATAGCTTTTATTTTAACAAGTTTGACTCAGTTCTTTATGTGATTGAGAAATGAGGCCTGTGAGACAAACTTGCTTTGTTTTTTTCACATTTACTATTGATAACTGTATTTCTCTCCATCTTATTCCCTCCCCCATGACATTTACTCTATTTTCTATCATCTTTCACCCTTTCCCTCCCCAAAAGTGTTTTGCTTCTGACTGCCCCTTCCCCAAATCTGCCCTCCCTTCAATTACACCCCCCCATCCCCTTCCCCTCCTACTTTCCTTCAGGGTTAAATTACTATACCTAATTGAGTATGTATGTTATTCCCTCTTTAAGCCAATTCTAATGAGAGTAAGGTTCACTCACTCCCTAGCACCTCCCCCATCTTCCCTTTATGCTTTTTCTATTTTCTTTTATGTGAGATACTTCAGCCCATTCCACCTATCTCTTTCATTTACTCCCAGTGCATTCCTTTCACCCCTTAATTTTATTTTTTAAAGATATCATCCCTTCAAATTCAACTCACACCTGTGCCCTCTGTCTAAATATACTTTTTCCAGTTGCCCTAATAATGAGAAAGTTCTTATGAGTTACAAGTACCATCTTCCCATGTAAGAATGTAAACAATTTAACTTTTATCCCTTATAATTTCTTTCTCCTGTTTACCTTTTTATGTTTCTCTAGGGTATTGTATTTGAAAGTCAAATTTTCCATTACGCTCAGATCTTTTCATCAAGAATGCCTGAAAGTCCTCTCATTGAATTCCCATTTTTTACCCTGAAGGATTATACTCAGTTGTGCTGGGTAGGTGATTCTTGACTGTAATCCCAGTTCCTTTGCTCTCTGACATATCATATTCTAAGTCCTCTGATCCTTTCAAATGGAATCCACCAGATCTTGTGTTATCCTGAATACGGCTCCACAATACTTGAATTGTTTCTTTCTGGCTGCTTGTAATATTTTCTCTTTGAGCTGAGAGCTCTGGAATTTGGCTATAATATTCCTGGGAGTTTTCATTTTAGGATCTCTTTCAGGAGATGATCAGTGGATTCTTTCAATTTCTATTTTACCTTCTGCTTCTAGAATATCAGGGCAATTTTCCCTGACAATTTCTTAGAAGATGATGTCTAGGCTCATTTTTTTGATCCTGGCTTTCAGGTAGTCCAATAATTTTCAAATTATCTCTACTGGATTGATTTTCTAGGTCAGTTGTTTTTCCAAGGAGATATTTCACATTGCCTACAATTTTTTTCATTCTTTCGGTTTTGCTTTATTGTGTCTTGATTTCTCATAAAGTCATTAGCTTCCATTTACTCAATCCTAATTTTTAAGGAGTTATTTTCTTCAGAGAGATTTTGTACCTCCTTTTCCATTTGGCCAATTTGGCTTTTCAAGCTGTTGATTCTCTTTCCATTTTTTCCTCTACCTCTCTTTCTTCATTTTCAAAATCCTTTTTGAGTCTTTCTATGGCCTGAGACCAATTCATATTTTTCTTGGAATGTAGGAGCTTTGACTTTGTTATCTCCTTCTGAAGGTGTATTTTGATCTTCCTTATCACCACAGAAACTTTCTAGGGTCAGCATTTTTTTCTGTTTGCTTATTTTCCCAGCCTATTTCTTGACTTTTAACTCTTTGTTGAAGTGAGGCACTGCTTCCAGGGTTGAGGGTGCACTGTCTCAAGATTCAGGGGGTTTATGCAGTTGTTCTCTGAGATATTTCTAGGAATTTGTAAGTCCTTAGTTCTTCCAAGGTGTTATTATTCAAGGAGAGGTATGTTTACTAATCTCCTGGCCTGTGCTCTGGTCTTCAAGCAACCACAGGCTGCTTTTCTGCCCTGGAGCTATGAAACCTGCTCCACTATGGCTGCGAGTTCTTGTGAGCTTGTGCTCCTCCCCGACCTGGGCTGCCACCCAAGACTGTGACCTAGATCTGAGCATGGGCAAAACAACAGTCCTGCCCCAGTGCTGGCAAAGAGACCCCTGTACTGTTCAACCCCTTACCATCTGTGGGCTGAGTTTCAGAAGCAGCTGCTGCCAAAGCTGATTCAAAGTCTCCTGAGGCCTGGTTCACTGGGGCTGAGGCTGGGTCTATGCTGGGATGGGCTCCACTCTCACCCCTGCACAAAAGACCTTTCTTGCCAACCTTCTAAGCTGTCTTTGGCTGAAAAATTATTTCACCCTGTCCTTTTGTGGGGTTTGTTGCTCCATGTCTTATGGCATTATTTGAAGGTATCTGGAGGGGACTTGGGGAGAGATAAGGCAAGTCACTACCTTTCCTCTGCCATCTAAAAGGTAATTTTCAACATTCATTTTATAAGATTTTGAGTTCTAAATTTTTCTCTTTTCCTCTCTTCCCTCTCTCCTTCTTAAGAGAGTAAACAATCTGATATAGGTTCTACATGTACAACCATGTCAAACATATTTCCAAATTAGTCTTATTGTGAAAGAAGAATCAGAACAAAAGGGAAAAACCACAAGAAAGAAAAGGAAAAGGAAAAATAATATGCTTCAATCTTCGTTCAAACTCCATAGTTCTTTCTCTGGATCTGGGTAGCATTTTCCATCACAAGTCTTTTGCAATCTTTTTTGCCTCATTGCATTGCTTAGAACAGCTAAATCTATCACAGTTGATCATCATACAATGCTGTTGTTACTGTGGACAGTGTTCTCTTGGTTCTGTTCACTTCACTCAACATCAGTTCATGTAAGTCTTTCCAGGTTTTTCTTAAATCTGCCTGCTCATCATTTCTTATAGCACAATAGTAATCCATTATTTGCATATCCTGTAACTTGTTCAGCTATTTCCCAATTAATGGGCATCCTCTCAATTTTCAATTCATTACCACCACAAAAAAGAGCTTCTATAAATATTTTTGTATATGCAGGTCCTTTTCCCTTTTTTATGTTCTCTTTGGGATACAGATCTAGTAACCACCAAGCATTTATATATCACTTTAAGGTTTTAAAAGCATTTTACCAACATTACCTCTTAATCCTCAAAACAATCCTAGCATGTAAATATTATTATTCGCATTTTTCAGATGAATAAACTGAGGGAGACAGAGGTTAATTGAAAAGCCTAGTGTTGAAGACCCCAGGGGGCTCTCTGTTGCTCCTCTGACTGAGTTCCCCCTCCCCAGGCTTGGGCCATGGTCACCGAAGCAACAAGTCTCCTAGGAGACTTTGTGGTCAGGGGGCATCTAGGTGGTGCAGTGGATAGAGCACCGGCCCTAGAGTCAGGAGGTCCTGAGTTCAAATCTGGCCTGACACTTGACACTTACTGGCTGTGTGACCTTGGGGAAGTCACTTAACCCTCATTGCCTAACCAAAAAAACAAAAAATGAAAAAGATTAAGCTGTTTATCGGCAAGCAGAGACTTTGTGGTCAAGGCCTGAATTCCAGAGACAATGCTTTGCCAGACTCCCAGGGTCTGAGAGACTCAGCTGTACAAACTTTGCTCTGTATAAGCCTAGAACAAGTTCTGACATGTCAAGGCTGAAAGGTTGAAAAGTTACTCTTATTCTCTTAGAATTATTCTTGCAGAGACTTTATTTGATCTCTTTGTGGTTTTTTGCTTTAAATACTGGGCTACCGTGAATAATAAATCGCACACAGTTAATCACACATAATGTGGTGCTAATGTGTCAATGATTAATTGTCTCCGATCCTCAACCTCTCTCAAGGGATTGAACCCTCGACCCCGACAGCCTAGGGCTATTTAGTTATTAAGCATCTGAGGTATGATTTGAAATCAGGTCTTCTTAACCCCAGGGATTCTATCCACTATATCACCTAGCTGTATAGTTTCAGGATTGTAATAGGGTTGGGGCTTTATCTTTCCCCAGAGAGGCAAGTAATATTTGTGGACTTGGGAGTCATTGGTAATTAGAACAAAAGGGCTGCAAGATGGAAAGCAGGCAACCAGGAAGACAGAAGTGTGGATGAGCCAGGAAGGTGATTTCCTAAAATGAATAAACAATGCCAAAATAGAATTCAGTGAGTAAAAGGAGACAGACATGCTGACCAGCAGTACGATGGCTGGTGTGACTCTTCTCAGGGCTAAATCCTGGTGTAAGATTGTTGCCATGAATGTGGGGATGTCTATAAAGGATAAACACCATCTATCCACTGTCCCAGATCATGATTTCCACACACGCAATAACAGGGAGAGAAAGTATACATTAATATAGTGCAATATTATCTGAAACATTTAATATAGCAGAACAATACATGATATCGTATCTTTCAGTCACAGTTTCACTTTTTTTTGGTCCTTCTGTATATATAAGAATAGGGGAATTTATCAGCAAAAGAAACAGAAGTGGACAATGTACTTTGGGGCTCTGGCTTTGAGCTCTGTCTACCTGAAGCTTCTAGGACTAATGACGATGGCCTGAAATGTACTGAGGAGGCAGGTGGTAGGAAGAGAAAGTCGCCAGGCCGTGCAGTGAATAGAAAACAAAAGTTTGAGCCCAAAAGCGGCTGTCATCTGAGGGATCCCTTCGGAGAGAAGCATCAAGTCATTGACAAAGGTCAGGTGGATGAGAATGAAGTCTATGAGCCCGAGCCTGAGCCCCGTGATAAAGGGGACGGTATAAAGACCCATGAGGGACTTCCAGTGCCAAGAGGGCAGAGTGAGGAAGGAATTTTCTGAAGCTCTCCCAAATTTCCCCTCCAAACCAATAGAAGACTACCTCTGAATAGTTCCAGGAGCAGGGAAGCAGCCTACCAGCCCAGCAGGGAAGGTCTGTCTTACCTGGTTGGGAGGGAAGTGAGGTCCAAGAACAGCAACAGCAGCAGGAGCTGGGCTCACAGCAGGGACCCTGAAGCAGGGCTCTCTGAGCCTGGAGCAATTGACCAGTGAGGCTCCACCCTCCTGCAAACAAGCGGCCTCCTAGGCAGGTGAATAGTATGGCAGCATAGCAGGGACTCTTGCCAGCCACCCCACCCCTAGCACAGACTACCAGGGAAGACTTAACCCCATTGATAACCAGTAGTGAAGCCCCACCCAAGGCTGAGCAACAGCAAGTTTCCACTCCAGGGCCTATAAGCAGACACTTTCCATAACAAACCAGCAGCACGGGGCTCCAACCCTCTGGCAGATCTGTAACAAAATTACTCCTCCAGGGCCTGCTAACAGAGAGGCCCAGTTAAAGAGCAACCAAGGAGCAGGGCACCAACCCTGGGGCCAACCAGCAACAAGACCTCTCCTCCAGGGCCAACCACCAGAAAGACTCTGTTAACTATAGCAACCCAGCAGCAGGGCGTCACCCCCAGAGAAGGCCAGCCCACACACAGGGGAGATCAAAAGAGAGGATCAACTCCCCTAATAGCAGTCAAAAGGGAGGCTTACCCTACAGAGAAATCAAGCTGCTAAACCCTACTGCCCAGTGAAAACCACCAGTAAGAGCCAGGGTCCCAACACAAAAACTTGGAACAGTGCAAGAATACAGTCCAACTTTCTCATAAAAACACCAAGTCACAAAAAAGGCATAAAATTAGCAAACAAAACAAAACAAAACAAAAAAGCTTGACTATTGAAAGTTACTATGGTAATAGGGACTATCAAGGTATAAACAGGATGGGCAGCTAGGTAGCCGAGCGGATAAAGCACCAGCCCTGAATTCAGGAGTTCAAATCCGGCCTCAGACACTTGGCACTTACTAGCTGTGTGACCCTGGGCAAGTCACTTAACCCTCACTGCCCCACCAAAAAAAAAAAGGTACAAACAGGAGTACAATAGCAACAAAATGGCTATAAGTGAAGCTTCAAAGAAAAATGTAAATTGGTTTCAGGCCCAAAAAAATTCCTGGAAGAGCTTAAAAAGGACCTTAAAAAGCAAATTAGAGAAGTAGAAGGAAAACTGAGAGAAGAAATGAGTCATGCAAGAGACCCATAAAAAAAGTCAATAGCATGGAAAAGTTATGCAAAAATTTACTAAGGAAAATAATTCCCTAAAAAACAGAATTAGTCAAATGGGAAAAGAAGTACAAAAGGTCACTGAAAAGAATAATTATTTAAAATTAGAATTGAACAAATGGAAACTAATGACTCTATGAGACATCAAGATACAATAAAACAAAAGTAAAAAAGTTAAAAAAAAAAAAAGAAAATGTGAAATTTCTCATTGGAAAAACAACTGACCTGAAATAGAACTTTTGGAATAGATCCAGAAGAGATAATATAAGAATTATTGGACTACCTGAAAGCCATGATTAAAAAAAAAAATAAAAAGCCTGAACAATATTTTTCAAGAATTTATTAATGAGGGGGCAGCTAGGTGGCACAGTGGATAAAGTACTGACCCTGGATTCAGGAGGACCCAAGTTCAAATCCTGCTTCAGACACTTGACACTTACTAGCTGTGTGAGCCTGGGCAAGTCACTTAACCCTTACTGTCCAGCAAAAAAAAAAAAAAAAGGAAGGGAGGGAGGGAGAGACGGAGAGAGAGAGAGAGAGAGAGAGAGAGAGAGAGAGAGAGAGAGAGAGAGAGAGAGAGAGAAAGGAAGGAAGGAAGGAAGGAAGGAAGGAAGGAAGGAAGAATTTATCAATGAAAACTACCCTGATATATTAGAAGTAGAGGGCAAAATAGAAATTGAAAGAATCCACTGATCACTATCTAAAAGACATCACAAAATGAAAACTCCCAGGAACATCACAGTCAAACTTCAAAGCTCACAGATCAAGGAAAAAGTATTGAAAACAGTCAAAAAGAAACAATTCAAATATCATGGAGCTACAGTCAGAACAATACAGGATGGGGGGGGGGGCAGAGCCAAGATGGTGGAGGAAAGGCAGTGACTTGCCTCAGCTCTCCCCAAGAACCCTCCTTCAAATTGTGACAATTGGAGTGATACCATCTGCTGGAGAGTTACTGTAGGAAAGTTCCGCCATGAGGAAAAGGTGTCTGAGGGCAAGCCATGTGGCTTGGAAGGTCAGTTCCTTGGCATCAGGAAGTGACATTTGATGTTTCCGGTTTAGACAGGAGGCTTGTGAGATGAAGAAGGGGCGAGGCTTTCTCTCTTTTGTGAGGACCTTGTGGAGAGTGGAGCTAGAGATGCTGGTTCCCTGAGATAGATAGATGTAGGCATCTAGGCCTCTTTCTCTCTCTTCACCAAATTCTTATGCTCCTTAATAAATGCTTAAAAGTCTAAACTCTTGCTAAAGCTGCTAATTTATTGGCGACCACTCATTAGATTTTTAGACAGTATAGCTAGATAGCAACTCTACAAAATAATGCCATAAGACAATTCCTGGAGCAGCAGAACCCACAAAAGGGCATGGTAAAATAATTGTACAGTCAAAGACAACTTAGAAGGTCAGCAAGAAAGGTCTGCTATGCCATGGTGAGAGTGGAGTCCCAGCCCAGTGCAGGTCACACCAGCACAGACCCAGCCCCAGTGAACCAGGAAAAGGCCTCCTGAGCTTCTGAACCATCTGTGGCAGCAGCTGCTTCTGGAACTCAGCCCACAGATGGTGATGGGGTTGAGTGGTTGGCCAGGGGGAGATTACAGGGGTTTCTTTGCTGGCGTTGAGGCAGGACTCTGTTGTTTTACCTGTGCTCAGATCCAGGTCACAGTTTTGGGTGGTGGTCTCAGGTGGGGGAGGAGCACAAGCACACCAAAGCTTGCACCCAGAGTGGAGCAGGGCTCTGTTCTGGGTTCCAGGAAAGAGAAGCGGGCCTGTGGTTGCTTGCAGACCAGAGCACAGGCCAGGAGAGTGGTGAACATACCTCTCCTTAAATCATACCACCTTGGAAGAACAAAGGATTTACAAATTCCTAGAAGTATCTCAGAGAACAGCCGCTCAAATCCCCTGAAGCTTGGGACAGTGTGCCCTCCTCCCTGGAAGCGGTGCCCCACTTTAACAAAGAGTTAAAAGTCATAAGCCATATCAGTGCCAGAAGGTGGGAATATAAGGGAAAAAAAGGATGAAGGGGAATTTACTAATCACTAATAATTTCATATTAATAGCAATAAAAGTTAAAGTTTATACATCAAAAATTGCTATCCTCAGCACTTTCTGCCACTTTTTTAATGATTTTGCCACCATCACTTTAGAAGCAAATGGGATATGAAAAGTGATTATTAACCAATAATCTGGGGGGAGATTCAGAGTTCTCTCTTTCTTTGAAAGTTCTGACTTAGTCCAGTTTTTCTTGAATCTCAGTCACTAATAATGAGATTGCATTGACTCTCCTCCATCTTGATCAGACCCCATCCAACCTTGCAAGGAATTTAATCTAGGGTAGGGAAACTCCCTTGGCCCAGCCATTCAAGAGGGGATACATTCTTTGAATGGATATCCCAAGGTTGGGGGTAATCTGAGTGGAGATAATCACTCTGTGCAAGGATCAACTCTCATTGAATGCCCGCTGTTTCAAGGGTATATAAGCTGTGAGCTTCACTACTATGATTGTCTTTGGTCTGAGGGAGATGGCCAAATGACTATCCTTTTAAAAACCTTCTGGCCCTATTAATAAAATGATTAAATTATTCATAAACTATGTATTTCAGTTCTTTACACAAGTATATTACAGGATTGGGGGCTGTATTGTATTTTGTTTGTTTGTTTGTTTTTTGGCGGGGCAATGAGGGTTAAGTGACTTGCCCAGGGTCACACAGCTAGTAAGTGTCAAGTGTCTGAGGTCGGATTTGAACTCAGGTACTCCTGAATCCAGGGCTGGTGCTTTATCCACTGCGCCACCTAGCTGCCCCGTATATTGTATTTTGCTTTGTTTTGGTAATAACTATGACCACAAAATTAATCAATAAATTATTGAAATACTATTGATGATCCTCCATATACTTAGTCACATGGTTCCTCAGAGAGAAGATTAAAGTGTGTCATGAGGTATGTTTTTTCAATTTTTGTATAACATGTCAGAGACTAGTTTGCTTTAAACTGTCCTATTGAGAAATTATGGTGATCTCCACGGCATGATGTACCAGAGAAAGGCTTTTGTGGAGAGTCATTATCATCCCCATTTTAAAGATTAAGTTATTAAGGCTCAGAGGTAAAAACTGTCTGTACAAGGGCACACCAATTAAATAGGTAAAAAATGGAACTAGAATTGAATTGTCTTTTTTTCTGACTCCTAGTTCAGTGTTTTCTCCATTACATTAAAATAGCAGAAGGGGCTACAGTGGTAAATCATGCAAAAGAAAGAATCGCGAAGGGCAAATGAAAGCAAAGAGGGCAATTTTGTTGTTAGCTTGATAGTGTAAACTTACATATTTTTTATTGAGAAAACTCTAAAATAACAGTTTACGACCATCATAGAGCCAGAGTAGGAAGGGATCTTAGAGACCATCTAGTCCCACCCCCTCAGATTATGGATGAAAAAACAAACCAAAAGTGTTACTCAGGGAGGTTGTGAATTGCCCAGTGGCAGAGAGGGAGTGTCAGAGGGGTTTGAGTCCAACTCCTCTAACACCAGTACTCTTTTCTGATGTAATATGCTTTATGATAATGTCTTTACTATAACTAGAATATTTTTAAAGTATATAAAAGATATAGATAAGTAATTATGTGACATTTTAGTGACTTTACTGAACAGTTTAAAAATATATTGTACTTCAGAGGCTATTTCTGCATCTAAACACTGGCTGCATTAACTCATGTAATTCAGCCATCAGATGGCAGTCAGTATGTTTTATAAGAAGGAAGGGAAGTAATAAGATTTAATTTTTCTCCCTCAAAGCATTTAAGTACATAAGAGATGATGATATACTCTGACATCTTGACTCTCCAATATAGACGGTTGTCACTTACCATAAGTGGACCTTTCTAAAGACCTCTCCCTCTTCCTGGGATTATGGCCTAGCAGCCCAACCTACTTTTTTTAGTGCTTGCAGTGCCTGTAGCTGGAGGAGCTTCAGTGCCTAGAGGAGAGGACCCCTGCACTGGGGTTAGGGGTGGTGACCTGCTGCCCACCCAAAGGGAGTCAAATTTACATAATCACACTGATGGAAAGCAACAACTCTCTGTATTTAAAAAAAAAAAAGACAGGGCTCCATTATACATTGCCCACATTATTACATACAGCTAGCATTTATATAATGCTTTAAGGTTTGCAAAACACTTTACATACTATCTTATTTGATCTCATTTGATCCTCACAACAATCTTGTGAGGTAGGTGCTATCATTTATCCTTGCTTTACAGATGAGGAAACTGAGGCTGAGAGCAGTTAAGTGTCTTGCTCAGAGTCCCACAGCTAGTAACTGTCTGAGGCATGACTGGAATTCAGGTTTTCCTATCTCGAAATCCAGTACTCTACACTATGCACCACAATTCTACTAATAATATTGTATGGAGTCTCTAGCATCTGAGGAGGGATAAACTACTCTAAAATTTTTCATAGTAAATACATTCATAAGGTTTTCCTTTAATTAGAGTTAACTGATGCTAAGTCTTCAGTTACTACTGAAGGTTTCCCACATGCATTGCTTATGTATAGTTTTTCAATACAAAGTTTCTGATATCTCAGGAATCACCATGATTACCGGATAAATCCTCTGATGTTCATTAAGCTTCCCTTTTAGATAAGGGATTTGCACACTCGTTACTTTCAAAAAGCTTTCGCATTAAGGTTATCTGCTGTGGCTAAAAGATTTCTCACAGTTATTGCACTCAATGAGTTTCACTCAAGCATGAATTCTTTGATGATAAATAAGGGATTTCCTGTGAGTAAAGGCTTTCCCACATTCAGTACATTCAAAGGGTTTCTCTCCAGTATGTATTCTTTGATGTTCAGTAAGGTTTCCTCTCTGGCTAAAAGCTTTCTCACAATGATTACATTTGTAGGGTTTCTTTCCAGTATGAATTCTCTTATGTAAGGTAAGATAAGAGTTGTCACTGAAGGCTTTCCCACATTCATTACATTCAAATGGTTTTTCTCCACTATGAAGTCTCTGATGATAAATGAAGGATTTCCTGTGGGTGAAGGCTCTCCCACACTTGTTACATTCAAAGGGTTTCTCTCCAGCATGGATTCTTTGATGTTCAGTAAGACTGCTCCTGTGACTAAATGCTTTCCCACATTCATTACATTCAAATGGTTTCTCTCCAGCATGCATTCTCTGATGTTCAGTAAGGCTTCCTCTCTGTCGGAATGCTTTCCCACACACATTACATTCAAAGGGTTTTTCTGCAGTATGAATGCTCTGATGTGCTGTGAGATGTCCCCTTTGTCTAAAGGCTTTCCCACATTCATTACATTCAAAGGGTTTCTCCCCAGTATGGATTTTCTGGTGCTGAGTAAGGTATTTCCTTTGGCTGAAAGCTTTTCCACACTCACTACATTCAAAGGATTTATCTCCAGCATGAATTCGCTGATGTTCAGTAAGGTAACCCTTTCGACTAAAGAATTTCCCACATTCTTTGCATTCAAATGATTTCTCTCCAGCATGAATTCTCTGATGTTCAGTAAGGTATCCCTTCCGACTAAAGAATTTCCCACATTCTTTACATTCAAAAGGTTTCTCTCCAGCATGCCTTCTCTGGTGTTCAATAAGTTTCTCTTCCTGGCTAAACATTGCCCCACATTCAGTACACTCAAATGGCTTCTCTCCAGTATGAATTTTCTGATGTTGGGCTAGACGTGAGTTTTTGATGAAGGTTTTACCACATTCATTACATTGAAAAGGTTTCTCTCCAGTATGAATTCTCTGGTGTTCAGTAAGACTTCCTTTGTGGCTGAAGGCTTTTCCACATTCAGTACACTGAAAAGGTTTCTCTCCAGTATGAATTCTCTGATGTTCAGGAAGGTATCCCCTTCTACTAAAGGTCTTCCCACATTCATTGCACTCAAAGGGTTTCTCACCAGTATGAATTCGCTGATGTTCAATAAGGTTTCCTCGCTGGCTAAAGGTTTTCCCACATTCATTACAAAGATATGGTTTCTCTGAAGTATGAATGCTCTGATGTGTAGTAAGATGACCCCTGTGGCTAAAGGCTTTCCCACATTCATTACATTCAAAGGGTTTCTCTCTAGTATGAATTCTCTGATGTTCAGTAAGGTTGCCCCTCTGACTGAAGGCTTTCCCACATTCATTACATTTAAAGGGTTTTTCCCCAGTATGAATTCTATGATGATAAATAAGGGATGTCCTGTGGCTAAAAGCTTTCCCACATTCATTACATGCAAAGGGTTTCTCTCCAGTATGAATTCTCTGATGCTCAGCAAGATGCCCCCTATGGCTGAAGGCTTTTCCACATTCTTTACATTCAAAGGGTTTCTCTCCAGTATGAATTCTCTGATGTTCAGTAAGATGACCCCTTTGGCTAAAAGCCTTCCCACATTCCTTACATTCAAAGGGCCTCTCTCTTGTATGAATTCTCTGATGAGATGTAAGGTTTCCTCTCTGGATAAAGGCTTTTCCACATTCATTACATTTATGGGGCTTCTGTCCTGTATGAATTCGCTGATGTTCAATAAGATATCTCCTCTGGCCAAAGGCTTTCCCACATTCATGACATATATATGATTTGTCTCCAGAATTTGTTATTCGAAATTGAATAAGGTCTGAGTGGTAACTAAAGGGTTTCCTATATTTATTGTACTTAGAAAGCTTCTTTCCTAAAGAGATTCGATTATATTTCAGGAGACTTTTTCCTGTAGTAACTCTCTGTTGTGGAACAAAGACTGATCCTGGGCTGAAACTTCCCACCAATGTATTATAGTCACTAGATATTTTTCTGGGAGTGTTTGTTACTTGTCTGGATTGTTTCTCCTGGATGCTCTCTTGCCTCTCTAATTTGACATCATATTCCCGAATTTCTCGCATCTTGGAATCCCAGGTGACTTCTTTTCTGAGTCTTTCTTTGGATACTCCTATACAATTAGTTTGCTTTGGAGATGAATATTCAGTTTCATGCTTAGTTTCCAGGTTAAAGTAATCTGAAAGAAATAAAGAAATAGTGTCAATATTTCTTCTGGAAGGAAATTATTTTATAATTTAAAAAAATCTAGATTCTGCTTCTTCCATCAAGAAGGATGATGATACGGGGGCAGCTAGGTGGCACAGTAGATAAGGCACCAGCCTTGGATTCAGGAGGACCTGAGTTCAAACCCAGCCTCAGACACTTACTAGCTGTGTGATCCTGGGCAAGTCACTTAACCCCCATTGCCTTGCCAAAAAAAAAAAAAAAAGAAGAAGAAGAAGGATAATGATTGGGGCATCTAGGTGGTGCAGTGATTAAAGTACCGGCCCTGGATTCAGGAGGACCTGAGTTCAAATCCGGCCTCAGACACTTGACACTTACTACCTGTGTGACCCTGGGCAAGTCACTTAACCCCCACTGCCCCCCCCCCAAAAAAAAGGATGATGATCAACCTAGAAAAGGGAATTAGGTGGTCAACAGACTCTCATCTCACAGGAAAAGCTCTCACATCATATAACAAAATAAATTCTAAATAGATGCATTATTGATATATAAAAAGGTTACAACATAAATTAGATGGGCAATGAAAAAAGAACCTCTTACAACTATAAACAGAAGATAAATCAAAAAAAAATAAAATGCACAATTTGTATTATATAAAATAGAAAACAAATTTCACAAATAAAACCAATACAACTAAAAATATAATTAAAACAGTATGGTGAGGGAGGGAATCTTCATAGAAAACTGCTGATAGAAGTCTAATATCCAAAATATGCAAGGAACTGATTCAAATATATAAGAATGACAACCATTCTCTTAGAAATGGTTACAAAATGTGAAGTCAGTTCTGAAAGGAAAAAAAAAACCCAAGCTATCAACAACCATATGAAAAAAGTTTAAAATCACTAATAATTTTTTAAATTAAAATGAGAGCAATTCTAATTGTTTTACCTCTCAGATTGGCCAAAATTATTTAAAAAATAAGGAAATTGATCATTATTGGAGAGGCTATGGGAAGACAGGCACAATAGCACCCTCACTGTTGGTGAAGTTGTAAAGTAGTTCAGCCAATTCTGGAAAACAATTTGAAGCTATGCTCCCCAAGTCACTAAAGGGTACATACCTTTAAAACAGTGATACTACTATACTTCCAAAGAGATCAAAGAAAAAGGAAAAATAACCATATGCACAAAAATATTTTTAGCAGTTCTTTCTGTTGTAGTAAAGAACTGTACAGAACCACTTGTACTCATAAATTAGGGGATGACAAAAAAAATTACCATATGTAAACATAATGAAACATAGTACCACAAGAAATGATAAATGGATTTCAGAGATATCTGAATAAACTTCCATGAACTGACAGTGAAGTGAGCAGAGAAAAATTTACATAGTAACAACATTGTAAAGAAAAAAAACTTTGAAAGACAAGAACTTTTATCAATACAACATCCAATAATAACTGTGGAGGACCAATGATAAAGTATCTCACTTTTTGACAGAGCAGTGATGAATTCAATGTAGAGAATGAAATATACAATTTTGGACATAGCAAATGTATATATTTATTTTGCTTAACTATGCTTATTTACTACAAGCACTATTTTTCTTTCTTTTTAATTTTCATTTGGGGGAAGGGAAAAAGGGAAGAGAAATTAGCAACAGTATTGCCAAGAAATAAAAGGGTCACTGAAGAATTTTTTTTAAATGCAATTAGTTCAGAAGCACACACATAAAAGCTTTGAAACTAACATGATGAATTTATTATATATTATTTTTAAAGGGAAGCTGTATATGATAATTACTTGATTTCATATAGCCTCTTTTTCTGTTCTACTTTACATGGAAATGTTCTCTTCTTTGGGAGTCCATTAAGTTCAAAATAAGAAAAATACTACTTCACAGTTGTGTGTAGGATTAGAAAGAGGAAAGATAAGACAAAGGGGCCAATTAAAAAACTAATACAATACTTCAAGTAAGAGGTAATGAGTCTAAACTAGGGTGGTGGTCATGTTAAATAGAGAGAGAAGAATGTAAGATGTTATAGAAGTAGAACAAAATTTGGCAACTGCCTGGGTATGCAAGGTGAATAGGAAAAAGGAATAAAAAGATGACTCTAAGATTACAAACTTGGGCAAATAAGATGGTGATGCCCTGGACAGAGATATTAAGTTTTGAATTATGGAAGAGAGACAGATAACGAGTAGTTTTGAACATATTCAGTTTGAGGTAACTATAAAATGTCCAGTTTAAAGTGTTCAACAGGCAGTTAATTATGAAGGACTAAAGCTGAATGACTATTAAATTTCATCTTCTGCTTATCATATCCTATCAAGATATCTTTGTATTCTAATTATCCAATTTGTCACTTATACCTTCCAGCTTCAAAGAAACTAAAAGCTTAATTAGTGTATCATGTCTGCCTTCATCAAATTTTAGTACTCCTGCCCAAACTGTCCAAACCCACCAGACCTTACTATATGTAGTCAGCCCCAAATTTCATCAGGCTGTTTCACCTCAGCCAGCTTCATACACATTGCTATGCATAGACCTGCGCATCTCTTTTCTACCTCTTGCCATCAGAACCATAATCAAGTCAATGCAACCATATTTCTGAAAAGGCCCTATCAATTGACTGTCCTGTTATACTGACCATTCCTGTGCCTTTTTTTTTTTTAACAAAACACCATTCCTTTGCCAACATGATCCTTTGCATGTTGTCTCTCCCATCATAATGTAAGTTCATTGAGAATAGGGACTTGCCTTAATTTTGTATTTGCACACTCCCTATTTATTAAGCACAGTAACTGGTAGATGTTAGTGCTTTTTAATTCAATTATACAATTCTTCATTGGCAATGTATTGAAACTTTCTTGTGCCCGCCACACACCTCATAATTATCATTTGGATGACACTTATTTGTAGTCATATCGTATTACCAAATGACTACTGCCATGAAAAACATGAACCTTTGTTCTTTGTAGAAGTCTGGGGTCATGAACAACCTCATTGCCCCAAAAAAAAAAAAAAAAGGCCTGGCTGTTCTCTTCTAAAACATTTAACAAGGATGCACTGTATTCATATTTAGATATCTCATTATTTCTGAGATAAAAAGTAGACATGTATCAGTATTGATATGTTCTGCTATCAATTTATTTTTTTGGTTTTTTTGCGGGGCAATGGGGGTTAAGTGACTTGCCCAGGGTCACACAGCTAGTAAGTGTCAAGTGTCTGAGGCTGGATTTGAACTCAGGTTCTCCTGAATCCAGGACCGGTGCTTTATCCACTGTGCCACCTAGCTGCCCCTTCTGCTATCAATTTAAATAAAGATGTATGTTTTTCTCCTACCATTCATCTTCCCCCTTTCAGATATTTTATTTTGAGAATCAATCCCTAAATATCCTCAAAACTATGTTGCCTATAGTATGCTTGCTCTAGTGCAAGCTGCTCTTCTTATTTTGCTTTGCTTTATTGTCATTTCTACATCTCCATGCAGCAATGCTGGGTCCAAATGTGATGATTCCACTGTTACTAAGAGAGGGATTTATTAAATAAATCCTTAATCCTCCTTAAATAAATATATCCTTAATTTAGTCTATTTGTTATACTCCTTTCAATTTCATCCTTTAAATATGCTTAGGAATATTTTATTTAGTTGGGTCTCTAAGATTTCTTTAAACTATTTTCCTCTACTGCTTCTCTTTTTATAGATAGACTGACCATTATCATCTACCATGATCTTTAACAAGATTTTTAGATACATTCACTAGTCTGAGCAAGTGTTATCCTTGGCTTTAATATTTCTCTCCTTGCAAGGAGGTCACAGTTACTGGCAGAGGTTGTTCTATGTACCGTTGAACTCCTTGTAGTGATTTATATTAGTTAAACTTTCTTAACAAACTTCACGAGCTGTATCAATGCCCATTCTTTTATCCATTTTCCATTGAAATAGGTCAGGGAAAGATGCCTCAATTATGTGCCTCATGTCCTGGCTTTTTAATTCTTTCTTCTTCAGTATTGATTTTAATCTTCACTCAAAAATACTAGTGGGTTTAACTGTACATAGTTAATTTTAAAATGACATCCATAGACTGGTGGAAGATGGCGGAAGAAAGACATTAAATGCACAGAGCTCCTGATACAATGAGCCCCAAAATAGCAACAAAAGAACCCCTGGAGCAAAAAAAAAAATATATGGGTTGAGATTATTTTCCAGTCATAGACAGATTAAAGGGGGCTGTGCTGGGCTGCGAGTAAAGTCCAACCCCATGATTGCGCCACAGAGACCCCAGGCATGCCACAGCAGAGGAACTTAACCCCCAAGCCTCCAAATCAGCTGCAGCACAAGCGTCTTCTGGAACTGAGCTTGCAGTTGGGTGAGAGGGCTGAACGGCTGGCTGAGGAGGAAAGTGCAGGGGTGTCAGCTGGACCTAGGGAGAAATTCAGCTGTCCCACCCCAGTGGGGAACCAGGAAGAAATCCTGAGCAGCAGGAGGCCCAGGTAGGGGAGAGGCACAGGCTCGTCGCAGCTAAGAACCACGACAGCACTCTGTTGGCTGGTTAACTAGCAAGTTGGCTTGAGGTTATCTTTGGACCAGAGAACAGGCCAGGCAAGAGAAAAACCTGCCCTCCCTCAAACCAAAACACCTGAGACCCTCTGAAGCTGGGGACAGTAGTGTAGCCTAGAAGCAGGACCCCCCAGTAGGAAGTTAAAAGTCAAGTAAAAGGCAGCAAGATGAGCAAGAAAAGAAAGTTGAGAACTATAGAAAGTTTCCTCAGCAACAAGGAAGATCAAGGTGCACCCTCAGAAGAGGATAACAACCTCAGGGCCCCTACATCCAAAGCTTCCAAGAAAAATATGAACTGGTCTCAGGCCATGGAAGCTCTCAAAAGAGACTTTGAAGACAACGTAGGAGAGATAGAAGGAAGATTTAGAGAAAGGGAGGAAAGAATGGAAAGAGAAATGAGAGCAATGCAGGAGAGTCATGAGAAAAAAGTCAACAGTTTGAAAAGTCAAATGGAAAAGGAGATAAAAAAGCTCTCTGAAGAAAATCATTGCCTAAGAATTAGGATTGAACAAATGGAAGCTAGTGTCTTTATGAGAAATCAAGACACGATAAAGAAAATCCAATTGAATGAAAAAATAGAGGGCAATGTGAAATATCTTCTTGGAAAAACAGCTGACCTGGAAAATAAATCCAGGAGAGATAATTTGAAAATCACTGGACTACCTGAAAACCATGACCAAAATAAGACCTTAGACACACCATCCTCCAAAAGATTGTCAGGGAAAATTGCCCTGATATTCTAGAAGCAGAAGCTAAAATAGAAACTGAAAGAATTCACTGATCACCTACTGAAAGAGATCCCAAAAGGAAAACCTCCAGGAATATTATAGCCAAATTCCAGTGATCCCTGGTCAAGGAGAAAATATTGCAAGCAGCTAGAAAAAAAGGAATTCAAATACTGTGGAGCTCCAATAAGGATAAAACAAGATCTAACAGCATCTACATTAAAGGACCAGAGGGCATAGAATATGATATTCCAGAGGGCAAAAGAACTGGGACTACAGCCAAGAATCACATATCCAGCAAAACTGTGTATAATATTTCAGAGGGAAAAAATGGGACTTCAATGAAAAAGAGAACTTTCAGGCATTTGTGAGAAAAAGATAGCACACAAGGAACATCATCTTTAGGTTAAAGATTTCAGATGAATTATCCAAATTTTTTGTTTTTATACTGAAGAAAATGCAATTAATGGGCCTAGAGCATAATGTGTACTTAAAAAGAGCCAGATAAAATGTATAAGATTAGGCATACATCCAGAAGAGATCCAAAATTCTATTTATAAAAATGTTTAATGGCATTCATAAATCAACTAATTAATGGCTAATGAACTTCGTAGTAGATAAATTTTTTAGATGTTAGTTATTAGATTATATAGCTAAATTCTAGTAATAAGCAGCTAAGTGGCACAATAGCTAAGAGTAACAGGGCTGCAGTTAGGAATCCCTGAATTCAAATCCTGGGCAAGTCTCTTAACATGTTTGCCTTAGTTTCCTCAAATGTAAAACGTAGATACTAATAGTAATTACCACCCAGGATTGTAGTAAGGATCAAATGAGATAATGCTTAGCACATTGCCTTGCTCACAGTAAGCATTATATGTTGGCCATTATTATTTCATATTGGCAGTCTTGATTTAAATTCATACACCATGTTGTATTTTATATTTTTATTAAGTCTTCTTTTAATATTCAGTTTTATGGCTTTAGCTTGAAAACATTCTCCAGTATAAGGTTGTTCAAGTTTAGTTATAAGTAGTTAGTTGGGGTATCATATTATAGTCATCTTAGATGTGACGGTTCTTTTTTTAAAGATTTAATTGTGTTCTGGACAAATTTACTAGCAATGTTAGCAGTCAACAAATATTTAATAGTAATTATGTCTCAGACACTGAACTAAACAGCTATAAAGAAAATACCCAAAAAAAGTCCCTATTTTCAAGGAGCAAAGAGTTTTTGGTTATTAAGTACTACTACAGTTATCTGGAAAGCTAGACTGGGACACAGTTGCCTGTAGCAGTGGTGTCAAACCCAAATAGGAATGGATCTTGGGGGAAGTATTTTGACATAGTAAATGACAAATGAACATTATTTATGTTTTATTGTATTTTTTATTTTGTTACACATTTCCCAATTATATTTTAATCTATTTCAGGCAGCACTTGGGAGTGGGGTAGAATGCAAGTGCTTTGACACTTCTAGCTTATGCTATATTAACTGTTACTTTGCAAATTGAGTAGGCTTAATTCTACTTATTAGATTATATGCAGGTTGAGTCCAGTTGAATTATTTGATACAATAAGGAGTTATGGTATGGGGGAGTAACTTTGCTAACTATTACATGGTTGTGGAAAAATATAGTATTTTCTGGTTGATTATGCAGTGCTGGAGGTAACTCATAGAAGAAAATTAAAAGTACTAGAGGGAAATTAATAAAATATAAAAAGCAACATTTAATTAAATATTTGCTGCGGACAAAAATGGACAAAATGGTAGATACACAACATTGATGAGACTATTTAAGTCGGGGTATTTTTTTTTTGCTTTAACATTAAGTAAGGTAAATGATAATGACTGACTGTCCTAGTTGACAGTTTGTTCATTATGCATCCTATGCTGTGTATCACAGGGCAAAAACAGATTTAGAAGTTGTGAAAATAAGAATAATTAGGAAAACTTTCCAGTGACATTGTTAATAAAGTTCAATAGTGTGTCGATGCACAAAGGGTAATAATGCCTCAAGTTTCAGTTTTAGTACAGTCATAGGTTTGTTCTTAGGTATGACTATAGGTCAAGCCCATATCTCACGACAGAAACAAAAACAGGAACAAAAAACAAAATGTAGAGGACAGCTAGGTGGTGCAGTGGATAAAGCACTGGCCCTGGATTCAGGAGGACCTGAGTTCAAATCCAACCTTAGACACTTGACACTAGCTGTGTGACCCTGGACAAATCACTTAACCCTCATTGCCCTGCAAAAAAAAAAAAAAAAGGAAAGGTCAAGAGAAAGAAACAAAAGGAAGCAGGACATTGTTACTACCTTATTAAAATTAGCATTTTTTTATTTAGTGAACTGGATATAACAAAACATATTTTCATGTAAGATTTTTTTATATTCTTGTCTATATGTTTGTTTTGTTGATACTCTAAAATGAAAACATAAAAAAGAAAAAGGAAAAAATCCCTTAAACTAGCTAAATAATTATATATTTAAGAGTCTTTAACAGATTGTCTGTTTTTGATTTAACAATTTAGAACCTATTTCAAATCCTATACCAGTATATCAGTCATAACAAGCACTTTTCTACTTTCACCTGATGGCAGCTAATTTGTACTATCAGAAGGAGGTATATATAGTACAAAACAATCATCTTTTCTCTCATAAAGCACCAAAGAATACTAGAGCTGATAACAAAGTATGCCATCTTAACGTTTTAATATTTAGCAAATGACACTGTTAATGTGTTACATGAAGTCTCTGATACTTGATGAGAGATAAAATATACATCACGGGTTCCCTGGCATCATTTCATCCACACCATTTTTCTTCAATCTGAATTTTTTCAGGCTTCACATGGATGCAAATGGTACTGAAAGTTTCCTTACATCATGCTTTTATGAAGTTTTTCTCCATTGTTAATTTTACAAGGATAAATGTAAAGTTATAGCTGAAAGCTTTCCCAAAATCATTACCATTCATATGATTTATATGTGAATTCTCTGATGTTTAATAGTTTCTCTGGTAACTACAAAGTTCCTGACACACATCCATCATATTCACATGGTTATTATCCAAAATGAATTCTGTGATGTCGAATAAGGCTTTTCTTCTGGGTGAAGGCTTTCCCACATTCAGTACACTCAAAGGGTTTCTCTCCAGTATGAATTCTCTGATGTCGAGAAAGATGCGAGTTTTTGCTGAAAGTTTTCTGACATTCAATGCATTCAAATGGTTTTTCACCACTATGAAGTCTCTGATGTTCAGTAAAGCTTGTCCTATAGCAGAAGGCTTTCCCACACTGGTTACATTCAAAGGGCTTCTCTCCAGCATGAATCCTCTGATGCTCAATAAGGTTGCTCCTATAGCTAAAAGTTTTCCCACACTGATTACATTCAAATGGTTTCTCTCCAGCATGCATCCTCTGATGTTCAGTAAGGCTTCCTCTCTGTCTAAAGGCTTTTCCACATTCATCACAATTAAAGGGTTTTTCTGCTTTATGAATACGCTGATGTACAGTAAGGTGCCCTTGCTGGTTGAAAGTTTTTCCACATTCATTACATTCAAAGGGCTTCTCTCCAGTATGAATTCTCTGATGCTGAGTGAGATATTTCCTTTGGCTGAATGCCTTCCCACATTCCTTACATTCAAAGGGCTTCTGTCCAGCATGAATTCTCTGATGATAAAAAAAGGATGTTCTGTGACTATAGGTCTTCCCACATTCTTTACATGCAAAGAGTTTATCTCCTACATGAATTCTCTGATGTTCAGTAAGGTTTTCCTTCTGGTTAAAAGTTATCCCACAATCATTACACTCAAATAATTTTTCTCTGGTATGAATTCTCTGATGTTGATTAAGACATGAATTCATGCTGAAAGTCTTCTCACATTCATTACATTCAAAGGGTTTCTTGCCCATAAAAATCTTCTGATGTTCTGATGTATTGCTGAAGGGTTCCCCATTTTCATTATACTGAATGGGCTTTTCTCTACTATGAATTCTCTTATGTGCAGTAAGGTTTCCGCTCCAGCTGAAGGTTTTCCTACATTCATAACACTGAAAAGGTTTCTCTCCAGTATGAATTCTCCAATGTGCAGTAAGGTTTCCTCTCCGGCTAAAAGCTCTCCCACATTCATTACACTGGAAAGGTTTCTCTCCAGTATGAATTCTCTGATGATCAGTCAGGTTTCCCTTTCGACTGAAGGCTTTTCCACATTCTTTACATTCATGTGATTTACTTTCTCTAGAATTTGTGACCTGAAGTTGAATAAAATCTAAGTGGTGGTTGATGGTCTTTCTGTATTTAGTAGACTTACAAAGGTTTTTTCCTGAGGAGCACCTAATATGTTTAGTTAGGTCTGAAAACTGTTTGAATCTCTGTGGAAGTATTCCAAATTTAGCAGGCCTTTTGCTTGTAGGCTCTCTCTGTTTTGGAACAAAAACGGACTTGGGACTGAAACTTTTCTGGAATGTATTATATTTGTGCATTCTCAGTGTATTCAAGGTTTTTCTGTGAGTAATTGTTATTATTTGTCTTAATTGCTGCTCCTCGTTGCCCTTCTGCTTTTCTAACCTGATATCACATTCCCAAGCTTCTCCCACCTTGGAATCCCAGGGAACATCTTTTGTGAGTCTTTCCTTGGATGATACTCCTGTACAAGTTCCCTTCTTTGGAGATGACTTCTTCATTTCACACCTAGTCTCTTGACTAAGAGAATCTGAAAAAATGAAAAAGTGTCAATATTCGCCCATCCTTTGTGCTGGAAGAAAGGAAATTGCTAGATTCTGTCTCCTCCATCAAGGAGAATGATGATCAGTCTGAAAACTGAGCTGGGCAAGTTATTTTTATCCTGGAATGAAAGAAAATTTAATATAATTCTTAATAGCAGGAGTCTTCAGAAAAAGAGTAACAATGAATCTGGAAGACTTGCTTTTAAAAACTGACACAAGGGAAAGGTGAAGTGCCAAAAAACCATTAATTTTATTCTGTTAGCTTCCCATTCACAAAGCTCCGGTATGCTCAGCTGCTCTTTGCACTGGGGCTTTAGAAGGAAATTAATGCTACATAAAAGTGGCTGAACAAGTTGGTTTCATCACACAAGCAAAGGCAGGAAGTCTGTCAGAAATAAACTGATGTTCAGAAGACCTCAGTTAAGTTTATCTAGCAGGCAACTTCCAATTAATGTTTGTTAAAGAGCTATCAATTCGACTGACATAAGACTAAGCACTTCGCTCTAATAACTTTAGAGGCAAGAATTGTTTTCCAGTATCTCAGGGTACTAAAAGAACTGGCAGATACAACTAAAGCAAAGCTCATGGAGAAAAGTAAAGAATCTACAGGGCTGCAGAAGAGTAATTTTTGCCCCAATTTGCCCCAAAATAAAGGAACTGTAAAATCCTACATTGTATACCAGTAGTGACTAAGTTTTAACTTAGATTCTTGACAAAATCCTAGAATTTGTTATCAAAGGGATGTTTTTTGAACATCTAGAAAGGGAAGAAACATTCACAAACATGAAGAATGAGTTTAACAAGAGTACATCATGTTAAAATAAGCTCACTTCCTTTTTGGAGAGGATTAGTAAATTGATACATAAGTGGAATGTTAGAGATATAGTTTAGCTATACTTTTTAGCAAAGCAAATGATTTCTCTCACATAATATTTAATGGACTCAAATGGAAGTCCTAAAGAAAGGACTAGATGAATGTCAGGTATGCTAGAAAGGATATTCTTATTTGGGTAGCAGCGGCAGTAGCAGCAGTAGCAGTAGCAGTAGTAGCAGCAGCAGCAGCAGCAGTAGTAGAAGCAGTAGTAGTAGTGATAGTAGATGATAGTAATAATGAGGAAGATGACAATGATTTTTAGATAGCATTTAAATAATGTTTTAAGGTTTACAAAGCTCTTTACAAATATTATTTCATTTTATCTTCACAACAACCCTGGAAGATTGGTGTCACTATCATTCCCATTTCATAGATAAAACAACTGAAACAAAGGCAGTGTCTGAGGCTAGTTTTGAATTCAGGATTTCTTGACTCTAAGCCCAATGGTCTACACAATACACAACATAGCTAGCCTCTGAGGTCCCTTTGAAATATGAGATTATGTGATTTTGAGAGATACAGCATAGAAAATCATACAATTAAGTCAATTTAGGACTGGTAGGATGGCCATATTCAAAGAATAGTCAAAGATTAATTAGACTGAATCGAGATCTCTATTGGAACATCTCAATCACTTTTTCTTGACTCAATGCAGTCTAACGATTTTATCAAGTTTTGGACAATGGTATGGAAGATATACTTACTAAATAAAACCAGAAGGGATAACAGAGTCAGGACCCAAAAAGATTTTGAAAGACTATCACACCGAGGCAAATCTAAATAAGACTCAATTAAATAGGGACAAATGTCAGCTACTATAATTAAGTAAAAAAATCAGCACTAAGGATTTGACAATCCCACTATACTCTGTCTGATTTGGAGTATATCTACAACACTATATTATTCATCTCTGGACTGTTCACAAGATAATTGAAAATGTAGGACTAGAGGTAAAGAGAGCAGTTAAGACTAGATATAGAGATTTGGGATTCAGTTGCTTAAAGATGTTACTTCAATTCATGGGATCACTGAGGAAGGGAATTCAGAAAGACAAGGGGGTCCAAAATAAAGCCCTGTGGGGCTCACAGCAAAAGATATTAAGGAGAAATAAGACTGGAAGTGGTGAAAAAGAAAAGAACAGTCTCAAAGAAGGCAAAATTGAGAAAATTTGCAGCAGAGAATAGTGAAAAATGTCAAAAAGTTTAAGACAGGCCAAGGTGGTTATGAATAGAAAAGAGAAAAAATTTTGACAGTTTAAAGAGAATCCTGGAAACCTTCGAGAGGGACATCTCAGCAGAGTTTGGGAGCCAGATGCCACTAGAGTACAAAAGACTGAGAAATGAATGGATGGTGAGGAAACAGAGAAAATATTGAGAATTTTTTCTACAAGTTTGACAATGAAATAAAAAACCATACAAGATAATAGTTTGAGAGGACATGAGGTTAAAGTAAAAATTTATTAAGGATGGAGAAGATTTTAGAATGTTCATAGGCAGAGGAGAAGAAGTACATAGAAAGACTGAAAATGAAAGAGATAGAATGATAGATGGGGAGTACCCCTGAAATACAAAGGAAAGGATGGGAATCAAGGGCACAAGTAGAAGGATTGGCTTTGGCAAAGAGAAGGGCCATGTCCTCTTCAAATATTTCAACAAGGGAGGGAAGTTAGGTGGAGATTCAAGAGAGGTTTTGAGTTATGAAGTAGTGGAGACAAAAGAACTTGCAAAAGCTCTCCATTCTCTAAGCAAAGTAGAAAGATAGGAAAATTGTTGAAACAAAGGGGGTCAGGAATATCATTGAGAGAGAAAAGTAGATGAATAGCCACTGACTCAAGTGAGATAGCTTATCCACAAAGGAAGAGTGAAAGAACTGGCATGTAGTACTGAGGGCCCAATGGAGAAGGAAATGGCAAACTACACCAGTATCTTTGCCAAGAAAATTCCAAATGGTGTCACAGAGAGTTGGACATGACTGAAGAACAACTGAACAACAACAATAACTGAGGGTCCAAATGAAATTATATCAAAAATTCATCATAAACATCAAATTGGCACTGTTGTGACCTTTTCAATCAGCATTCAGCAGAAGAACAGGAGTACAAAAGACAAAATGATGAGGATAAACTGAGGACAGGATCTTAGATAACATAAATGATGACAAAACAAGAGTGGAAAGGATTTAAATATAGATGGTCACGTTTAGTTGAACTGCTTAGTGGGGCATCACAAATGAAGAAAGTCAAATGAATCCAGAGTAAGAATTAGGGGATAAGATAACAGTCAGAGCACAGTTAAAACAAAGGGAATATTTGGGAAGAGTAAGGTAGAGAGGATAGAAGCATACATGGAACCCCATGAGCTGAGAAGAATTTCAGACTTGAATGAAATGAAGATCGCAATCTCACCCTGAGTTCTAAAGTGTGTGACATCATATAGGATATCCTACACAGAATCCAAACACAGATAATGAGGTCTCCTAAAAGTTTCTATCTGTAGATAATATTATGGTGTTTTAATCACAAACTCAAGAACAATACACAGTCTCTTCAATGATTTCCATGGTTATTCAAAAGACACTGGCCTAATAATCCATAAGGGGTCGGGCCAGAGGTATAAAAATGAATGAAAACTGCCTATTGACCATAACAACAAGTAGCTGAATGGCTAGTCTGAAGAATTATTGAGTATATGAGTGTCTGTGTCTGTGTCTGTGTCTGCATGTATGAGTGTACATGTGTGTATGTATGTGTACATATGAATATCAGTGTGTGTATACATGCATATTTATATGTGTATGTGTGTGTATACACACACACACACACACACACACACACACATATGGCAAGTAAGGACCATGAGTGGGGCCAAAAATTGAATGAGAAAAAGTGGACAATCATGCTTCGATAAATCCCAACCTGCTTCCTTACATAAAAAATATATATTTTTAATATCAATTTGTGGTGGGGGTGGGGGGTTACTGGTTAAGAGTCTTAGAAGACCATAGTATCTAAAGAATCTAAGTGACTCAAAGGGCAGTGAAAGATGTAAGGTGAGACATACCTTGCTTGTAGTCTACTTTTAACGATCTATGTGGAAAAAGTGGCTTATAGAGTATCATCCTAAAAATGTGTGGATGGAAAAAAGGTTGCCCATTCATGTAATAAGAACAAGGGTAACTAATGGATATCCTGAGCAGTTAAACTGGTAACCTTAAATGCAAAAACAACAAAAAACAAAAACCCTCAAGAGGAAGGTTTCCTATACATTGTCAATAAAAGCAACAGCAACCAAAAAAATACACAGAAGACAATTCAGAAATAGACACAAAAGTAAATGGCATGCTTTTTACAAAAGTAAATTTACATTACACAAGTAAATAGCGTGTTTTTACTCCTATATTGTTAAAGGTGATATACAGTTTTTAAATAAATTGTAATGGAAGTTTGCTAAATAATATAGAATCCTTATTCTTTGTATACCCAAATGTTTATTTTCATTAATGTTGTTAAATTATTTTAAATTAAAAGAAACTTTTGAAATATGAGAGGGGATATCAGTATCAACAAAGTGAAAGAGGAGAAAACATGAGGCAATTCACCCTAGACACCTCTAGACCTTACCCACAGGCCTAAGGCCCCTTGAGAGTCTATGTCCAAAATTCCAAAAGTGCTGATCCATGACTGAAAAAGTGAGTTGCTGCTTACTTCTTTCTGCATGACCATCATTCACTCACCTAGACGAGTGTATCTTGGGAATTCTTCCTCGGGCATCCATGGTGCCTTTCCTCTCTCCAACTGGGAGATCATATCTGGTTTAGAAACTGGAAGCCCTGCTCATGGGATAGAAGTGGGAAAATGTAGTAGATAGACAACCATCTGAGAATGCAAACCTACACCCTATCTCTCTCTTTTTTTTTTTTGGCGGGGCAATGGGGGTTAAGTGACTTGCCCAGGGTCACACAGCTAGTAAGTGTCAAGTGTCTGAGGCCGGATTTGAACTCAGGTACTCCTGAATCCTGCCTCAGACACTTGACACTTACTAGCTGTGTGACCCTGGTCAAGTCACTTAACCCTCATTGCCCTGCAAAAATTAAAAAAAAAAAAAAGAACTGATTGGGCTTCAGAAGAAAATTTCATCTGACCTCTCTACCAAGAGACTAGGATCCATTCTGGAATATTAGAGAATCTCTGGCCTAGGCAAACAAAAAGCAAGTAGGGTGTCATCTCAGGGTCAGCATAGTGAAGTTACTGCTAACTTTTAAGTTATGTGGAGCAAAGCTATTTCATCTGGGAATAAGAGGAAGAAACACTTCCTCTTGGCCAAAATGCATTCAGAGGGTGTCTCACAATCCACATATTCTTAAATATTACTAAATATTTTAACTTGGATAAGCACTTTAGACACCCAAAAGAGTTTCAGGAAATAATATGGTGAAGACACTCCAATGGACAGGTTCTCAGTCAGAGGGAAATTGTCCTTACCAATGGATACAAGGTTCCCATAGTTCTCCAACATTACATCCCTGTACAAGTCTCTCTGAGAATGATCCAGTTGCCCCCATTCCTCCCGAGTGAAGTTGACAGCCACATCCTTGAATGTCACTGATTCCTGAAACAACAAACACACTCTACCTCAGCCAAGGACTGTCGCTATCTGTCCTTGCATAGACCATCATGGAAACACAGAATTGAAAGGATATCTATAGAATGGTTCTCACAGCTTTTAAGATTTTCAATACTCCTTAACAAGTATTTATTAGGGAAAATGGTATTGCATATATCACTTTGTATCAGGCATTCTAGCAAGGAAGTAATTTTATTTTTTATCACCAAAGTGTTCCCTAAAGAATCAGCTTTCAACATGAGGCTCTAGGGGCAGCTAGGTGGCATAGTGGATAAAGCACTGGTCCTGGATTCAGGACCTGAGTTCAAATCCAGCCTCAGACACTTGATACTTACTAGCTGTGTGACCCTGGGCAAGTCACTTAACCCTCATTACCCCGCAAAAAAAACAAAAACAAACAAAAAACCAAACAAACAAAAATCAACACGAGGCTCAAATGAATCATATACTTTAATCCTAAACATTGGTTCACATTCAATGAAGATGTATTACTTAATTACTGTGTACAAAGAAATAATCATGTATTCTTTTTTTTTTTTTTAATGAGGCAATTGGGGTTAAGTGACATGCCCAGGGTCACACAGCTAGTACGTGTTAAGTGTCTGAGGCCAGATTTTAACTCAGGTACTCCTGACTCCAGGGCCGGTGCTCTATCCACTGTGCCACCTAGCCGCCCCTAATCATGTATTCTTGTAAGCTCACATCTACTAGAAGGGAAAAAGCATGTATAATGATAAATACAACAGGCAGATAAAAGAAATACTTAAGGAAATTCAAGGAGGTATAGGAGGTCATTACTTAGAAGAAATAAGCTAGGTTAAACAAAGGAGACAGTATATAAAATGAGCCCTGAAAGGCATACCAGATATGTGGACCAGCTAAAGCAAATGCAACAATTGAGCATGGAAATTCAAGGAAGAGAGGAGTCCAATCTTAGTGGAATGTGGAATAAGAAAAGAAAAATATGAAATTAGTCTGGAAACATTATATTGGAGCTCAGAGCTACCATTAGGTCAAAATAACCAGGGTGTCAAATTTAAAGAGTACCAACAATACTTGCAGCCATTAATTGGAATAGAAACAACAAAGCTTGGCATCTAATAGGTAAAGATAATAAGTTACAATGGAAAGCTACAATCTGACAGGCCAGGGTAAGTTCCTTGAGCTCCAATATCAACCTGGAATCAATGTCCCAGAATCTTGGTCATGTCTCCCATCTACCCTCCCTACCCACACCTGAGCGTATGCTTTTTACAGCTTGCCTTGGATGCAAAGACACCTGGTTAGAGCTCTGGTAGAGGCAGATTGTAGCTGGCCTCAAATACCAAGCCAAGAATTGTACTATATCATGAGGCAAAAGGGATCCTTAAAATTATTTTCACAACTATGTGAAACATTCTATAGAGGGGAAAGTCTATTATAACTTCCCAAACAAGATGGAATAAGGGGCAAATTCATCATAGAAGCGGAATTAGAAAAATTGGAATATATGTGGAGCTACTGGAGAGGCGGAATTGATAGCTTTGAAAGCTGATTGAGAGAGGAAATATTAAAATGACTCAGGGTTCAAGTCTGCATAACTGCATAAGAGCACCTTCAAACCTGCATGAGAGGATGGGAGTGTAAAAAGGCAGGGAGGTTGGGAGGAGTAGAGAATAATGAGTTCCATCTTGGCTACATTAAGTTTGAAATACCAACAAGAAAGACATCCAGGGGGAGCTATCGCATAAACAGTAGGAGACATGGAACTAGATTTAAGAAGAAAAATTGAAGTTGATCATACAGATATGTGAATCATCAGTGATTATTGAACAGAAGGATATGAAATAACCAAGGAAGAGAATATTGGGAGAGAAAAGAGGAAATTCCAAAACTATGCCTTTGGGACAATCTATGTTTATGTAATGGAAGATGGATGAAAAATAAGTAGAGGGCAAAAAGGAATACTGAGAGAGGCAGATACAAAACCAACAAACATTTTGATTACAGAAAGTGAATTTATTTATTTTTTTAAAAAGGATATAGCTAGATTAAAATTAAGACACTGGTATAAAATATATTATACAAAGATGATGCAAAAAAGCAGGAATGGCAGTAACGGTATCTGATAAAATAGGCTTCAATCTACAAAACAATGAAAGAGACAGGAGCATTACATAACTGTAAAAGGAAAAGTGAGTAACATTTTAAAATTCTAATTTTATTATTATTTTGTTTTGTTTGCGGGGCAATGAGGGTTAAGTGACTTTCCCAGGGTCGCACAGCCAGTAAGTGTCCAGTGTCTGAGGCTGGATTTGAACTCAGGTCCTCCTGAATCCAGGGCTGGTGCTTTATCCACTGCGTCACCTAGCTGCCCTAAAAATTCTAATTTTAAATGAAACAATTTTAAAGTTTGTTTTTATTAAGTTTTTTAAAGTTCATAAAATAAAGGTTAACAATGATACAAGAATAGACAAAATATAATAATAGTAAGGGAAATCACCACCCCATTTAATCACCAAGCATTTATTAAGTACCCTCTCTGTTCTGGCATTATGCTGGGTGCTAGGGATACAAACACAAACGTTAAAGAATCCCTGCCCACAGAAAAAGGTTCCACTCCATTAGTGGGACACAGTATGTTCACATTTAAGTGCATACATGTGAATTGGGGGACAGGAGCATGTCAGGGAGGAGGAGGGGTTGTCACCAAGGGGCTGAGGGGTGTATGAAGAAAGGAGAACAGATAGGCAAATTGAGAAAAAGTTTTCTAAGGAGACACCTATTGACCTTACCCTTAAAAGGCTAGCATATCAAGAGGCAGAAGTGAGGAGTGAGAGTATTCCCACAGGGGACAAAACCTTAGTGACAAAAGATGAAAGGTTGTGTGCTTCCCTGGTTCAGAATGCAAATCATGCCCCCAACTGTGGATAAAAATCAAGGCTGTCTGGGACCTTCCTCTTCTTTATCTAAATTCTCTTACCATGTGACCTCAGTAGCTCCCATAGTATCTAGAAGTGAATACAACATTCCAGCTAAGGTCTCACAAGAGCAGACTCCAGTGGGATGATCACTTCCTTATTCTTAGAAGCTCTAATGTTCTTAAAGCTGCCCAAGACCTTCATAGCTATTCTAGCTACTGCAAGTCTAGTTAATCAAACTGCTGATTCATAGTAAGTATGTCATCTACTAGAACCCCAAGATCTCTTTTTCAGAATTGCCATCTAATCATGCCTCCCCACCCTTTACTTGTAATCTTGATTTATTATGCTTAAGTGAAAGACTTTACATTTATCTCGATTGGATTTTCTTTAACTAGATTCAGTCCAGCATTCTAGGGTATAGAGATCCTTTTGGATCCTGGCTATTAGCTAACCCTCTGAGCCAGACATCATCCATAAATCTCATAAGCACGCCACATCTGAAGTATTTTGTGCACTTCTGATCTGACAAGGCAGAGGAAAACAAGCAATCGCACTTCCAAGGGACGGATAAAGGTGCTAAATTCAGGCCCTGTTAGACAAAAGGCCAATGCGAAATCTTCAGGAGACATGGGGGCATGCACTTGACTAAATACTTTCCTTCAAGTTCATATCAACCCATTAATTACTACGTTCTGAGGTCAGGTATTCAATCTCATTGAATCCACATACCAGTACTATAATACTGCCTAAATTTCTCCACCTTATTGATGCTAGTTCAAGACACTTTCTTAACTATTTGGCTAAAACCTAGGTAAGACTTTGTCCACAGCACGCCGTTGATCATCATCTTCAGATAAACAAGAAAGAAAATGAGATCTGTTTTGGATGACATATTGTTCATGAAGTAATGCTTGTTCTTGGTGAACACAGCTCTTTCTAAAGAATCATTTCTTTAATAATTCAGCTTATTATTTTATAAGGAATCAAGGTGAAGATATGTGCGTAGAGTTTGAAGATTCTACCCTCTTCCCTATTTTTGAAAACCAGGCTAACACATCCTCTACTAATATAGTACCTCTCTTGCTCCCCACATCTTTTTTTTTCTTTTTTTAAGTGAGGCAATTGGGGCCAAGTGACTTGCCCAAGGTCACACAGCCAGCAAGTGTTAAGTGTCTGAGGCCAGACCCGAACTCAGGTACTCCTGACTTCAGGGCCAGTGCCTTATCCACTGCGCCACCTAGCTGCCCCCGCTCCCCACATCTTTTTAAAGATCTTTGATAATGGCTCAGAAATTATATCTGCTAATGAAGGTATTACAGCAAGAAGCAGTTCATCTGGTTCATTGAAGAACTCATTGAAAAACTGGGTACTCTCTTACTAGCTTCACTTATCAAGTGTTTCAAGTCAGCTAGTCACTGACAAGCATGTATTAAGCACTTGCTATATACCAGGTACTGTGTTAAGTACTGGGGATACAAAAAAAGCAATCCCTACACTGTTGTCACTGCTGTTGTTCAATGGTGTCTGACTTCATGATCTCATTTTGGGATTTTCTTGGCAAAGATACTGGCAGTGGTTTGCCATTTCCTTCTCCAACTCTTACATCTGAAGAACTGAAGCAAACAGGGTTAAGTGATTTCCCTAGGCTCACACAGTTATTAAGTTTATGAGGCCAGATTTGAACTCATGATTTGAACTTCCTGATTCCAAGCGCAGTGCTGTACACTACATCACCTCTCTACCAAATCCTTACTCTAAAGGAGCTCAAAATCTAAGGGGGAGGTGGGGGGGATTACAAAAAAAAAAATATGTATGAACAAGATATATCATTGAATAACTTGGTAATCTCAGAGGACTGTAGTAGCAGTAAGGGGGAAAGGCTTCTTGCAGAAGGAATTTTGGCTGAGATATGAAGGAAGTCAAAGAAGAGAAGAAGCAAGGATGAAGAGTCACAGAATGGGGGACAGCTGGTAAAAATGCAGTCAGAAGTTGGAGTGTCTTGTGCAAGGAATGGCAAGGAGGCTAGTGTCACTGGAATACAGAGTATGTGAAGGGAAGTGAAGTATAAGAATACTGGAAAGGTAGGAAGGACTATATACAGGTAATGAGGGTTTTCAAATTCAAATAGAGGATTTTCTATTTGATCCTGGAAGTACCAATGGAGTTTACACAACAGGAGAGTGACATGGTCACCTTTTTGCTTTAGGAAGATCCCTTTGATAGCTGACTGGAGGACGACTGGAATGGAGAGAGACCTGAGACAAAGAAAAGACAAAGAAACCAGCCAGCAAGCTATTATAGTAGCCCAGTTATGAAGTGATGAGAGCCTATACCATGACGGTGTCAGCACAGAGAAGGGGACATATATGACAGAAGTTTCAAGGGTAGCACTGATAAGACTTAATAACAAATCAGATAGGGGTGATGTGAAAGACAAGGATGATTCAAGGATGGCATCTGATCTGTAAAGATAACAACTAGAATGCAAGTCTGGGTGATCTCAACAGCAATAGATCTGAATTAAAATCTGTCTTCAGACACTTACTAGCTGTCTGACCCTGGGCAAGTCACTTAACCCTCACTGCCCCACAAAAAATAAGTAAATAAAATTTAAAAAGAATAAAAGCATCTACCTCTCAAGGCTAAAGTGAAGACCAAATGAGATAAATGTAAAGCACTTAGCCATAGTGCTTGGTACATAGTAAGCACTATATAAAAGTTAATTTATTATTATGGAAGTTAGGAAGAAAGGCAGGTTTGAGGGGGAAAAATAAGAAGTTCACTTTGTTGAGTTAAAGAATTCAGTTTGTTGCATTTCAGATGGCTGTAGGCCATCCAATTCAAAATGTCCAGGAGGCAATTTGAAGTGTAATATTTCAGGAGAGAGGTTAGGGCTAAATAAACTAACCAAAGAACCAAGTACACAAAGATGATTTCAATTTCCCAGTAACTATTTTAGATTTCTCTTTCACAATCTGATTCCCTCTGGAGGGAAGCAGTAGCATTGGAACCAGGCCTTGAAAGAAGCACGACCCTTGTGGGTTTGCCCAGCTGATAATAGAGATTCCTTGTGCTTCAGGATAGCAACAGAATCAATGCTTCAAATGAAGAAATCCCCACCAATGCAGAAGTTTTTGAAGCTGATAGCTTCATGATAACATCCTATGTGTCAAAAGCACAGGACAGGGCCAAAGGGTAGCAGCACAACCTCCATTCCTCTGACTTAATAGCAAAGGCTAGTGGCTCAACTTTTATCTTCATCTGAGATGCTTAGGAAGAAAAATGAAAGAAAAAAGCAAATATAACAGCCTGAAATTGTCGCATACTCAGGGCAGGAGGATCTCTTGCAGTGACACAAAAAAATCTCCAAGAGACCTAAACCTAAAGAAAAACAATTGTAAAAACTAGGAGAGATCTTATGAGATCCATTAGTCCACACTCCTCATTAGACAGTGGGTCACCAGGCCTGTCTTCCCACAGTCTAAGATCACACAGGCTTTCTTGACTGTAACATAATATTGCTGCATCACATGGAACTTTCAATCTACTAACAAACCCCAGGGCCTTTTCAAACTTTTGTTCAACCACACTGACCCTACTTTGTATTTCTGAAGCTGGCTTTTGTAGGCTTGACATTAATATCTCACCTTACTGCTAAGAAAACATGGTTTTGTTGTTGTCATTCAATTGTTTCAGTTATGTCTGACTCATTGTGACTCCATTTGGGATTTTCTAAATAAAGATATAGGATTGGTTTGTCATTTCCTTCTCCAGCTCATTTTACATATGAAGAAACTAGGACAAACAGGTTAAGTAACTTGCCACAGATCACATATCTAATAAGAGTCTGAGGACAGATTTAAACTCAGGATGATGAATTTTCCAGGAAGGGTACTCCATCCACTGTACTATCTATCTGCCTCCAGGAAAACATTACAGCCTATCATGATTTTTTTTTTTTTTAGTGAGGCAATTGGGGTTAAGTGACTTGCCCAGGGTCACACAGCTAGTAAGTGTTAAGTATCTGAGGCCGGATTTGAACTCAGGTACTCCTGACTCCAGGGCCAGTGCTCTATCCACTGCGCCACCTAGCTGCCCTATCATGATTTTTAAAAACCATAACTTCTACCATCTAATATTTTAACCATCCTTCCCAGTTTTGTTTCATCTGCAAACCTGGCCAGTATTCTATCTATGCCTTTATCCAAGGCAATTAAAAGCAGGGGACCAAAAAAAAAAAAAAAGCAGGGGGACCAACATAGATCTTAGCAAAGGGTCTCCACTAGAAACCTCCTTCCCAGGTGACATCTTTTTAACACAATATTGGAAACTTTTGCCAAGAACAGGAGTCAAGCTCATTGTCTACAATTCTCCATTTTTATTGAAAATTGAGGGGGACTGGGAGGTGTTGCCATTCTCCAAAGCTGAGGTATACCTACTTTCCTGCCAATCTTTCAAAGATCACTGATAGTAGCTCTAGAATTTTATCTGCCATTTCTTTCAGTATCACAGTTCAACTGAGCCTGGTAGTAGGAATTTAGCAAGGATAAAATTGGTTCTCTTTTACTATCTCTTGTGGCTATCTCATCTTACTTATCTTGGGTACCATTTCCCTGGAGCCATTTTTGTTCTGAGAAGGAAAACCTCTATTTAGAGTGAAATTTACTCACATCTGTTCCCATTTATCACTGTACTTTAATAGGAACCTGTCCTTCTCTAATGACATCCTATCACCTACTTACCCTCTTATATCCAAATCTTAGTTTTTCTCACTGCTCTAATACAATAGTACAAGGAGAGACCAAGTAAACTTGCACTAGGCAAGACCTCACATGGAGGTCAGAAGACCTCCATGTCAGAAGAAGCAATGCAAGGACACTCTTAAGATCTCTCTGAAGAACTTGAGTGTTGATTGTAAAACACAAAAAAGACTAGCACAAGACTACCCAACATGACATGCTCACATCAAAGAAGATGCTGTGCTCTAAGAACAAAGCAGAATCACAGTAGTACAAACATGAGATGCTCAAATCTAGAGACATCTCCATCCCAAATGTTCAAACAGACTATTTATACCTGACCTGCAGTAGAGCTTTCTGAGCTCATATTGACTGATCATCCAAAGTCAGACACACCATAAACGTGACCCCAATGTTGTGATATCATCAGTCCTCTTTGGGTACAAAGGACAAAAAACAACAACAACAGAGTGATCAGCCTCCTACTTGCTCCTCAGTAACAATTTCAAACCACTAATCTACTAATCTTTTTCTGTTCTTTTTCTAAAAACACACTTTTGCTTTTGCTATTTTCCCCCTTAAGTATATGCCATCTTCTTTATAATTAATACCCTTTCCAAATCTTGATATTACCCAGCATCACCTGGGAATCACTTTTGACTTACCAGGTGACTAGCACCCACTTCACATTTGGCCTCTCTATTCTGCATTCGTCCTATCATCCTACTGGCTCCAGTAACCATGCTGATGACTCATCTGCCAGCACAATTTCCTAATATGAGGACCAAATTTAATATAGGGACAGTTAATTGGGTGGCTCACCATAATATTGGGGTCCTGAAAATAATGAGAGACCTCTAGGTCCAAAGCTCCCTCCCCTCCGAACTGCCTTTTTAGATATTTTTTCCCAGGCCAATAAGAAAGGAGCCTAACAGTCTCTTTTTCACAAACGAATCAGTCAAATCAACCTCATCACTGGCTTCCAGAAACAGTACATAAACTTTCTACTGAGAAATAGCTAAGTAACACCATGTGTAGAGCACTGGGCCTGGAGTCAGTAAGACCTGAGTTCAATTCCAGCCTTCAACACATACTACCCTTGAAGCCCTTGGAAAATCACTTAACCTGTTTGCCTCAGTTTCCTCAACTGTAAAAATGGAGATAAATAACAGCACCTAGCTTGCAGCATTTTTGTGAAAATCAAATGAGATTTTAGGGCACTTTGTACCGTGTCAGACAAGCAGTAGACGCTATATCAACGCTTAGTCCCTTCCTTTCCCTTCCTCCTTCCAAGTCTTTGTTTATATGTTTCTGTCTGGGATGCCATGCCCTATATTTCCCAGCCATAACTCCCTACTCACTCATCCATAAACCAATCAACAGACAAAAATTAAGGCCCTGCCATATGTTAAACACTGGGCTAGATGGGGGTTTTTTACAAAGAATCAAACAACCAACTTCTACTCAAAAGGAGCTCATATTCTAAGGGAGGAGACAAGTACATAAATATGTAGAAGATGAACATAAAGAGAATGAATACCAAATGAATACAAGGAAGTTTGGGAAGGAGGGTACAGCAGTTGGGGAGATAGCAGCAAAGGTCTCATGTAAAAAGTGGTGCTTAAGGGGGCCCTGGATTCAGGAGGACCTGAGTTCAAATCTGGTCTCAGACACTTGACACTTACTAGCTGTGTGACCCTGGACAAGTCACTTAACCTTCATTGCCCTGCGGGGGGGGGGGGGGAGGGGTTGAGCCAACTCTCAAAAGAACAAAGCCAGCAGGATTCTATGAGATTGAGGTGAAGAGGAAACAAGTTCCAATCACAAAGGATGGCCAGGGTAAAGGCATTAACATAGGAAATAGAGGGTTTTATATGAGGAACCAAGAGAAGGGCAATCTGACTGGATCATAGAATGTAGAAAGGGAAAAAATGTCCAACGAGACTGGAAAGAGAGGTTGAGGTCAGATTGTGAAGGGCCATAAGGGCTAAATAGAGAGGTTAATGTTTGATCCTGGAGGCAATAGGGAGCCACTGGAATTTAATGAGTAGAGGAGAAATAGGGTCATATGTGTTTTAAGGAAAATCACTTTGGAAGCAGTGTGGAAGATGGACTGGCAAGGGGAGAGACCTGTAATGATCAATTAGGAGGATATGGCAATAGTCTAGGTGTGATGAATAAGAGAGTTAATAGGAGCTGACTGAAGAGAGCGGCTGCATGAGTAGTTGTTGTGGTTGTTTGTGCTTTGTTCTAGAAGAGGATCATGATATCAGGGTGATGTCATGACTTGCACTGAACAGAAGTGAGGGAGGGCTATGCAAAGTCAGCAACCTCAATCTCTCTTCCAGAACCATCTGAGTCCAGTGGCATGATATATATATGACTTGCTCAGGGTCACACAGCTAATAAGTGTCTGAGGTGAGATTTTGAACTCAGGTGCTCGACTCCACAGCCAGCACTCTATACGCTGTGCCACCTAGCTGCCCAGCTGCATGAGTAGTGAAAAGGGATCAGCATCAAGAGATGATATGGAGATAGGAACATTAAGATTTGAGAATAACCTGGATACATAGGACAAGGTAAAGTGAGGATAACAGTACAGTTGAGGATAATACCAAAAAGTTATGAACCTGAAAGATTAGAGAAATGGTGGTACCTCAACAGAAATACAGGAGTCTGGAAGAGGGGAATGTTTGCAGGCAAAGAGAACAATTTCCATTTTGGACATGCCATATTTGAGATGTCAATGAGATATTCCGTTTGAAATGTTCAGTACAGTCAGTCTAAATACTACCGCCCTTGGGAAGTCTTCCCTGATCCCTCTTTCCCACAAGGACCTCTCCTTTCTCTAGACTCAACTTGTGTCTGTGCTACATGTCTCAGTGATGAATCATGTACCCTTCTATTACTATTATTACCTAAACTTTTCAAGTTTAAGAAATGGTATCCCACGGGGCTGCTAGGTAGTGCAGTGGATAAAGCACCGGCCTTGGATTCAGGAGGACCTGAGTTCAAATCTGGCCTCAGACACTTGACACTTACTAGCTGTATGACCTTGGGCAAGTCACTTAACCCCCATTGCCCTACCTAAAAAAAAAAAAACCAACAACAACAAAAGTCATTGCTTACCTTGAGAGGGAATTTTCAATAAAACAATATTTATTTAAAAAAAAAAAAAAGAAATGGTATTCCTTTTGTGTGTTTATATGTATATTGCTTCCCAATGTGACTCCTGAAGGACAGGGATCAGGTCTAACACTTGCTGGACTCATAGTATTTAATTCAGTACTAAATCCATAGTGGATATACGTGGAAAAAGGACAATGAGGGAAATGATTAGTCAAGTGGGAAGAATTCCTCATAGAGTGAGTCCTATGGTGTGGTGGAAAGCCCACTGCAACAGGAAGCAGAAGCAGATGTGAAAAGTCCCAAATCTTTAAGTAGTGAACATAAACAAGCCACTCCACCTCTGTGTCTTAATTTCCTCGTGTGTCAAACTGAGGAGATTAGACTATATCCTCCCTACATTCCCTTCTAACTCTAGTAATCTATGAATCTCATCATTAAGAATAGGAAGTCTAAGGGGCAGCTAGGAGGCGCAGTGGATAGAGTACTGGCTCTGGAGTCAGAAGGACCTGAGTTCAAATTCAGCCTCAGACACTTAACACTTACTAGCTGTGTGACCCTGGGCAAGTCGGTTAACCTCGACTGCCTCACCAAAAAGGAAAAAAAAAAGAATAGGAAGTCTTAATCCCAAAGGATTATTGAAACATACTATCCACCTCCAAAGGAAGAACTGATATTGATGGAACCGACTGAAGCATGCTATTTTTCACTTTCTTTTATGTTTTTTTCTTTTATTCAAGTTTTCTTATACAAAATGACTAATATGGTAATGTTTTACATATCATAAATGCATATCCCGTATCTGATTGCTTGCCACCTCAGGGAGGAAGGAGGAAAGGGAGGGATGGAGGGATAAAAACTGGAACCCAAAACTATAAATAAAAATGTTTATTACTTAAATAAAAAAAAAAACAGAATAGGAAGTCTTCTGTGGGAGAATAACTGTGGATCTGATCCCCAGAGAAGACTTGGGAGAATAAAAAAGATCAAGGACAAATGAAAAGTGTGTCAACCTGACTGCACATGTATAATCTATATCAAATTGCTTGCCTTTTCAAGGAGGGACGGGGCGGGGAGGGAAAATGAATGATAAAATTATTATACCTAATTGGGGGAAAATAAAATATAAAAATTATTCTAAAAAGAAAGAATGAAAAGTATGTCAATACCCTGATAAATGAGATGGTATTTAGAAGGAAAATCTACTCACCTGGGATCTAGTTGAAAATAGAGCAGAAGTCATTTCTAGCTCCTTCTTTTCTTCCTCTGTATTACCTTGGGGAAAGACAGAGTTCTGAGACACCAGAGCTAGGAGAGGATAAAAACATCATGAAAGAATCCAATCTCCCCTTTTAACTCCCAAACTTCCTGGAATGATATTCTCTAATCCAAACAAGGTATAATCCATACAGATTCTATAGAGCAAATAGCCAGAATAAATAAAGAGCTTGGGTCCTTATGTGGTCAGTGAAATTACATTTACAATTCAATCTAGAGGCATAAATGATAGGAAATAGAGTCATGAAAGAGTTGGCCTTGCTGGACAGTCAAATGTGATGCTTACATTTCTGAGCCTATTTGTGATTAACAGGAGCTCAAGGAGACTTAAGCTACTGTGAAAAAGGAATTGAACAATATTACAATGAAAAGCAAATGATAACACTAGGACTTTCAGTGTATCTGAATGATAGTATGAAAACCTACCTCAGCTACTCTAGTCCAGCATGCTCTGGTCTCCAAGGAATAGGTCATGGGAAAAGTTTAACTGTTCTGGGTTAGGGAAAGGAGTAAGATAGAGGTAAGAAGTTGGGAAATCTGCACTGTGCTAATGCAATGTGAAAACACCCTGGTATAAACGCCAGAATGAGGCATTAAGAGTCTCACAGCTAACAAGAATGTACAGTTTTGCCATAAGACCTTAAACAAGTAAATTGATCTATCTGAACCTCAATTCTCACATCTGCAAAAAGGGGAAAGACCAATACCTGTTTTACCTTATGAAGAGCAGGCAAGAATAGACATGAAAGTATCATGAGAAGTGAAAATAAAACTTATTTAAGGGAGTAATTGGCCAAAACCTTTAGATGGAGGGCTTATAAAGTAGTGTCCCCACTATTTCCCAAGATCCAAACATCTCATAAGTGATGTTTTCCTTGCCCTGCCTTTTGCATATGGTTTTATTGGGCTGGAGGATGTGATACAGCCCCTGTTATAGCTATGAACATTTTGACTCCCTGAGCCCCCTAAACTCTAAACCACAAAGAGTTTCCTGTCCCTCAATTCATTTGTCCCTAAGGATAGGGACCAGACCCATGATTTCACTGGGACAGGATCTCTCAGGTGAGGGACTGCCTCTATTTGTACAGGTCAGCACCTTCTCAGCAAATTCTTGTTTTAAAAGTTTACCCAGAGCACTGAAGGGTTAAGTGATTTGCCCAAGGTTACACATCCAGTATGTGTTAGAAGCAAGATTCAAACAGAAGTCTTTCTGGCTCTAAGGGCTACTCTCTACCACATCTCCCACTACACCACTAAAATAGGATGAATAGCCTACTTCAAGGCCTAGAGGCAAAAGACAAAAAGCAAGGCAGGTATTCTTCAAGTCCATGGTCCATAGGAAGTTTCCCTGGGGCTTGAAGACTTTGTGGCAGGAAGTAACTGGGTTGAAGAATCCATTGCCACCTACACCAGCTCAAGTCTAACCCCTATGGTTAGGTAAATTAACAAGATGAATTTTTTTCTACCAACCCCAAACCCACGACATGGGGCAAGAAAGCATAATTGGATGTATTCAGAGTTTTGGAACATGTGTTCACTACGTATAATGTGGCAGATATAGTTATGTATAAACTGGTATGAGCTCATCTTGATGACCTGGCTAGAGAGATGATCTGACTGAAGGATAATATGGCCACCATCCATGATGAAGAAACGTCTGTTTTGTATTCTACAGATGCAGTGCTCTAAATTGGCATGATGGGAACCATTTCTAGTGGTATTCAAAGGCCTTCAGTCCGATATTAACCAACAAACTCAAAACAATTGAGTTCTCTAAGGAGTTAATGTATCTACTCCTGGCAGAGATGTCAAATGGGATTTTATACTCTGTAAAAACCTTCACTGGCAGTCATGTCACCAAGATGAGAACAGCTATTTCCCTCATTGCTTCCTCTACATCTTCAAAACAACTAATTAATTAGTTGCTCTGTATTTGGCAGAGAGCAAGTTCCAGTCAATTCAATTAAATCACTATTATATCACCACTCCATTATGATCCTGCTCCAGATTTGTGTTTGACCTGCTTTCTGAAACTCTCATCTGTCTCCTTTTTCTATCCAAGTGGTATATAGTATATTCTAATGACAATATTGCTTCTGCTTCTGACTATGGTGATCTTTACTCAAATAATTTCTTCATTCAGACTTAGCCTAGCTTTTCTCAACAGGTAGATCTTATTTTAACAAAGCTTCTCTGAAAAGTTGTGGCTAGGTAATATTTCATGGGGAAAAGATTTGTGGATTTCGGTAGACTGCAAACTTAACAGGACAAAGGCAGGTTTTTCCACTTCTCCACTTGGTATTTAATGCCTACCATTTCTCTCATATTAAGCTCATGTTTTTGTTTTCTCTTTGGCCTTTACTTTCTTTTTGTTTCTTTAAGTTCCTTCTTAAAAAAGAAAAACCACAAGCTCGTCTGGGCTTAAATAGGGGAAAAAAAAAAAGGAATGCTTCCACAACTTGGCAGGATATGATGGAGACCAGTGTGGTGGTAGAAAGGAAACTGGACCATCTCAGATCCTAGATGGCATCAGCAGATTTGGGGAAGACAAACATTTGTATTTTTATTGGAAGGGGATGGAGAAGTGGAAGGAGAAGGAAAGAGAATACGAGAAACAGAGTTAGAGTTAGCACAGATCTCCCACAAGTATCTCACTCCAACCCATGTCTTGGTCTCACAGTAAACAGATATCTCTCCCCTTTGTCCCCCCTCTAACTCCCTTCAAACACTTCTAGAATTCTTACCTTTCAATTCTAGCACTACACTGAAATCCTCTATAGTCATTCCCTCCTTGCTTTTCAGGGTTTAGCAAAGTCTTGTCTCACCAAGCAGGATAAGTCAGGAATTCCTCTATCACAAGCAGTCCAGGATCTGTTCCTTCATCTCAGTCTTAGGCCCGAAGCTCCAGTGAAAGGTCTCAGACCACATATTTCTACTAAGATTGGTTCTTGCTCTCCAGGGTCAGGCTCAACCAACATCATTTTTCTGCAAATCAGTGACCTAGGATCAAAAGCAGGTAATTTTAGCTGGAGCCCTTCACTCTAAAATTCAAATATGTGTTCCTAGCAAGGAACCAGATCTCTGGTAGTTTGGGGGTTTTTTTGTTTGTTTTGTTTTGTTTTTTTTTTTAATTAATTTATTTGTTTATTGTTCTCTAGCAGGGCAATGAGGGCTAAGTGACTTGCCCAGGGTCACAAAGCTAGTAAGTGTCAATTATCTGAGGACATATTTGAACTCAGGTCCTCCTGAATCCAGGGCCCATGCTTCATCCACTGCGCCACCTAGCTTCCCGCTCTGGTAGTTCTTGAAAGGCCAGTGGTGCTTCAGCCAATATTAATGAATGAATTCCTATAAGCTCTCAATATACTTGACTAATTCAAGGATTTTTTATTTCCCTGGTTTAGTACTCACTACAAAAATGCAGGTGGGATCCCTCCTATGCTTAGTTCTTCCTGAAGTGCTGCAGCTGAAGAGTCCCTTAGCTTCTCTGAAGTAAAGGTATAATGGCTCTCTAACAAAAGGTTTGGAGCCCATTATCATGCCCATATCAGAAGTCTTTCTAGTTTGGTAGGATACAGCACAAGCATAGCCTTCTAGACCCTCCCCCTCCCACTGTCATGACAATGAAGAATATGTAATATGTGCAAGTACACATTTACAGATAAACACATTTATACACACATACATGTATCTCCTACCAAAGTAAAAAGACTCCAAGTTTGGACCTGGAAGACCAGCTTAGCTAAGTTTGAAGAGATTCTTCCCTGGAGTTTGGCAATAAGGTGATAGAATTTCTTTAATCAAGGCAATTCATGAAGAAATATCTACTAAAATATGGAGGGGTTATGCTCTGAATCAGTACACAGTGTATCCAACACCAATGAAATCATAGATCTTTCTAAGTATCAAAGGAAGTATATGCATGTAAATTTATTGTATCATTAATATTAAGTGGGGGCAGCTAGGTGGCGCAGTGGATAGAGCACCGGCCCTGGAGTCAGGAGGACCTGAGTTCAAATCTGGCCTCAGACACTTAACACTTACTAGCTGTGTGACCCTGGGCAAGTCACTTAATCCCAATTGCCTCACTAAAAAAAACAAAAACAAAAAAACATTAAGTGGCTGAGATCCATAGCAAAGACCTGAAGGAAGATAGAAAAAACAGAAGGCCAGCTGGAAAGTGAAGAAGAAAGAAACTCTAAATTAGTAGTGATAAAAGGAAGGAGGAAGAGAATCAAAGGCCCCAGCTAGAGAGTAAGGTTCAATGACAACAAACATTAGCATTAGTGCTTACTATAAGTGAGACTCTATGCTAAACACTGGGGATACAATGAAAGGCCAAAATAGGCTCCTGGACCTCAATGAGTACTGTTATAAGCAAGCCCCAGATATCTGAACTGGCAGGCTGAAAGGGGACTGGGGAATAAAGGGGGAAAGTGACAGGAGACAGGGGGCAGAGTACGGATAAGTAAAGCCAACCCAAATGCTGTGGCAGCCTCCCCAAAATTATCTTTTCCTATTTCTTCAGTGTTCTCAATAACCTTAGGCCTAGAGACCTGGAACCCCTATCTCTGGCTCTTGATCTTCACCCCCAACTCTGAGCTTCCCTCAACCTTTACTCCCCACAACACTCCTCTTCCCCCCAAATCACTGCTCAAATGTACCTCCTGGCTATGAGACCCTAGGTATGTGAACAACCTTCTGAGCTTCTGCATGAGGGATCTGGACTAGATCAGGGTCTTAACCTAGAGTCTACTAACTTGTTTTTGTTTTGGTTTGGGTTTTTCATCTTTTTTGGACAACTATTTCAATAGAATTGGTTTCTTTTATAATCCTATTGTCTTTATAAATGTTATTCTGAATGAGAAGGTACCCACAGATAATACTAGCCCCTTCCCTCTATGTATTATCTCTGATTTATCTTGCCTATATCTCGTTTGTACACAGTTGTTACATACTGTCTTTACCATTGGGCTGGGATCACTTTGAGAGTAAGGACTAACTTCTGCATTTCTTTGCATCCCCCCGACTTAGTACAGTGTCTGGCAAACAGAAGGCACTTAAATGCTTATTGACTTGACTGCCAGAAAGGTCCATGACATAAAAACGGTTAGGCACCCCTGGACCAGAACTCCAAAGTCACTTCCAGTCTGGCACATAATAGGCACTTAATAAATGCTTGCTGATTTGACTACCAAGGGGATTCATAAGAGAGAGAGGAAGAGAGAAGGGGAGACAGACAGACAGACAGACAAACAGACAGACAGACAGACAGACAGACAGACAGACAGACAGACAGACAGACGCTGTTTAGAGCCCCTGGATTGGATAAATTCTCAAATTAGTTTCCCATCAGTTAACCAGCATTCATTAAGCATCTATTATGTGCTAGGATACCACCAAAAAAAAGGGGGGGAGGGGGGCAAAAAACTGTCCCTGCTCTTAAGGTGCTTACAGGGTAATGGATGAGATATGCAAACAAATATATACAAACAAAAGACATATGGAGAATAATTGGGGATAATCAACAGAGGGAAGAAACTAAAATTAAAGGGGATCCAGAGAGGCTTTACTGTGCAAGGGAGGGTTTTAGCTGGATCTAGAAGGAAACCAGGAGGAAAATCAAGAGGGAGTGCCTTCCAGACATTGGGGGGAAGGAGAGACTGCAAGGGGAAATGCTCAGAGTCCGGAGATGGATTGTCATGGACAAATAAGGAGACCGCTGTCAATGGATCACCTAATCCCCGCGTTTCTTCTCTACCCCAACCTCAAGGCCAGTCCCCTGGGCCACCACCCCACATCCTCTGTCCTGCAGGGATAAGAACTGGTTCTGATCCTGGTCTTGCCACTTGCTGTGTGACTTCGGGCAAGTCACTTAACATCTCTGGGGCCCAGTGTGCCCATGAAATCGGAGCCTTGGCCGAAACCTAAGTCTGCTGATCCTAGGGTGCTCTGACACCACCACCACCACCCCACCCCCGGCCCTGCCCACCAGGGCGCCCTAGGCCATAGGGGCCTCCCACAAGACAGCCCCCGGGAGCGCCAACGCCGCAGCGGAGTTTTTCGTAACGGGCTGTCTGAACTTCCTTTCACAAGAACGGGAGTGCATTGGCCCTAAGCCCCTTCTCCTTCGCCTTCTCTCTGGCCGCACTGCGATCCCTCCCTTACTCACCTGCCTGTGGCCTTCCCCGGGAACAAATGGCAATAATCACCCCCGGCCAGAGAACGAACTGCGTCTGCGCACAGCCCGCTCTCTCCCACCAGAACTACCATTCCCAAAATTCCCAGAAACACACACAGAAACAGGCAGACACACACGTCCGTTCGGGCTGAGTATGGGGTGACGGGAATAAGGGGGAGAGAAACTTCTCTGACACAAACATAAGCATTCTGCAATCTGTTCAGAGACCATCTTCAATGACACACTCCACTTATCTGCAAGTTCTCAGACAAGGGGATCCACCTTTTTGAAATTGCGCCTGCGCGCTGACAAAGCCTGAACTAACCTTCCCAGAATGCACCAAGATCCAAAACCTCCTGATCCGAACTCTACCAAAGGCCGCTAGGAGGCAGCAAGGTATCACAGTACACAGAGCACGGGGTCTGGCGTCAGGAAGACTCATCTTCCGAAATTCAAATATGACCTCAGACATTTACTAGTTGTGTGACTCTGGGGAAGTCACTTAACCCTGTTTGCCTCAGTTTCTTCATCTGTAATATGAGCAGGAGAAGGAAATGGCGAATCACCCCTGTATCTTAAATATATGAAATGAAGATTGAGATTGAGACAGAAAAGCAAATAAGACAAAAACAATTTAAGATGGCATTTAAAGGAGAAAATTGGTCATTATAAACAAAGAAAATACCTTCTAAAATCTCCTTTGTCACTCCATATGTATTCTTAGGACCATCTAGTCATAAATTCTTAGAGCCACCGATATTAAAGGTTTTCTGTGTGGTGAAGTGAGAAGTGAAAATGTCAAGCCTATTTGTAACAGTGAATTTCTTCTAAGGTTATTATCTACCGTTTGTGGAGGTTATATATGTCTTGTATACATCTCGAAGCAGGTTATCACTAACAAAATCCACCAGATTAATTTTGCTTTAGGGGGGTGAATGTGAAATTCCTTTAGAGAAGGATGTATGTATATATGTTAATCATTTTCTAGGGGTTTAAATAAACTGTCACACCTTCACCCTCTATGTGGGATTCCAGACTGTAACTGGTTTTCTTGATTTCTAGTGATATGATTAAAGTCAAAGGAAAGAAGGAAAAAAGATTTCGAACAAAATTTTAAAGGTTTCTTTAAATAGGTATTTTTTTGGTTTAGAAGAAACCGAACTCCTCCCTATTGCAAACGCCTTTTGATGAGAGGTGGCATGGTAATGTTATGGGGGGAAATGGTGTAAGGGTTTCCGTTCTTAGGAATTCCTCTTTAAAGAATTACACCCTCTTGCACACAAAAGCAGTTAGAATAAGATGGTAGTTTATTTAGGGGCAAGAGAAAGGAAGTAGGGAGGGAAGGGAAACCATGAAAGAAATCCTTGGACTTCTCATGGGCAGATAGGCATGGAACAAAGCGTGGGGCTCTGAGGTACCAATCTCCTCCAGGTACTTTTATAGGGGGCTGATGGGGGTGGACCATCTGCCAGTGGAAAGTTCCTTTAGTGAGGGAGGACCATCCCCCATTGGTGGTGACTAGAGGAATTGGGTGAGGGGTTTCAGGACACAAAGGCCGCAGCCACACCCAAATTTAATCTCCCCAGGGGTAAGGGAGATCAAAATGAAGGGTAGAGATTCCGAAGCTAGCTCAGTCCATTTGGTTCAGCTTATCTCTCTAGGCTTTTATGTCCTCTGGTTCAGTTTCTCAAGGAGAAGATTGCTTGGTGTGCCCCAGAGAATGTCTGGGGTGCTCTATACCCCATGACAGTAACTAGCAACTTCATGATAATACTTTTAGGATTTATTTAGGTTTAAGATATTTTACACCAACTTAATCTTGATAAATTCGAATTTAAATTTTTTTGTGTTAAGGTTGCATGAGAGATATGTCATTCTGGTAATCTACTTTGTGAAAGTTTAGTGGTTATTCCTTTAACATCAGGATAGATTTTAAAGCTGTTTTTAAGAAGGGAAAAATGTTTTTGGGAAGAAGTATTTGTTTTAAAATAACATTTTGTAAAAAAAAATTTTGAATATGTCTAAGTAAATAGATTTTTTATGTGATTTTTTAGAAGGCCTACTAACTTTTATTTGTAAGCTTATGAATTACAATTATTTGATGTTGATAACAATTATGCTCAAACCTACTGTGATTTGTGAGGCTTTATTAATTGAGGGGAAAGCTTTTATGGGACCTCGAAAACTCTTTTTTGAGTTTCATTCTTAGGTTTGTTGTGCCCTGCTTATAACTCTGATAGCATATTTCTATTATCAGGATAGGCAAAAATGGAAGTTTTGTTATTGCAGTATTGAATCAATTAGTTATTAAGTTAGTAGTAAAGCATCTAAATTACTGTAATAAGCTGTGAGATATCTTGCTGTTTTGATCTGAATTTGTTGGTATTAAGCAATAGTTAAATTAGTGTTTGAACCTGTCATATGTATATGTTTGTGAACAATATAAGTTATGAGCTGTCTTATGTCACCCTAGTGGGATATCTGAATTTACCTATGTTTATTATTTACTCTGGAATTAGAATGTGTAGAAATGCGGGCAAACTAAGTTAAAAGCCACCTTACAGTTGTTCCCATTGTTTAAAGGAATCCTGAGGACAGTCAGTATCTTTTGTTAAGGATTATATGGTTAATAACTGAATATGTTTTGCTATAGGCTATTATACAAAACATTGTCTAATCCGTTCTCTATATACAATTTGGGATTGTTTAAACATTCCATCCCAAGTCTTTTGTTGTTTGCCATAAAGCATCCTAAAGCAAAATCATTTGTGTAATATTGAATTTAGGAAAGAAAAAGCATCCACTTAGCATAAGTACTAGTTATAACAAGATAAGGTGAGTTTTTTCTGTAATGAATCTTACTGTTACCAATGTGAGATTAAAGTCAATACTTATCTGGGATATGTGACCATTGAGAGTTGAATTTACCTAAAACACTGATTATTAGAACTTGCTATTTAAGATCTTATAGGACTGTTAACTAATACTATTCTGAGCTTGACTCCAGGTATAATTGTCAAGGGACACTGATGAACCAATGATCCATGATGCCAGCAATCCTTTTGGGTTTAAACTGCCTGTGGAGCTCTCATGGGAAAAGGCTAACGGAACAACTTCTGGCAAGAGCTGAGGTAGGATTCCCTGACTCAATTTCCTGAATGTGACACATGGAATGGAAATTATCCCACCTAACTAATTTTAAACCTGGCTCACTGCAATTGCCTATCTATGTGACTTCTGCCTGGAATTGATATGAATGGCATTATTCCCTGAGAACTTTGCCCCTCTTCTTTTATGGCAGAATTCTATAATCATGTCATGTGATCAGTATAAACATAATATGTGACTTTCATCTCTTAGGTTAATGCTAAAATATCTGAGTTAATATATGAGATTCAGGTATAAGACTTAAGCTATTTATCCCAGAAACTCTAATCCTTTCTATATTTTAACAACTGAAGTGGATGAGTCTCTGGCTCTGTCATCTGTCTGTTACAACTTATATATTTTTGTGTATAAAATAAGGTCCTCAAATGTTTTGTTTTCCTTTTAAAAAACTAATGTAAGAATAATTGGGTGTGGATGCAAAAGTTTTGGGGACCAACCTTATTCTATTAATTATCAAAACTGAATCAGAAGTGAGGGCAGCTAGGTGGCACAGTGGATAAAGCACTGGCCCTAGGTTCAGGAGGACCTGAGCAGCCTCAGACACTTGACACTTACTAGCTGTGTGACCCTGGGCAGGTCACTTAACCTTCAGTGCCCCACAAAAACAAAACAAAAAACAAAACAAAACAACCCTGAATTAGAAGAATCTTTAGTTTGTTTTGAAGAAAATAATTTTAATGTAGGTTCCTAGAGGAGGGTAACAGAATATTTTATGTTACACCAACAGAAAAGTCAATTTATTTAAGTTTTTATGTAATGTGGAACTCACATCTGTATGGAAAGAATGTCCCATAGTACAGCATGCAAAATGACATGTTTTGTTTTAAACAACTTATTTGATATGCACTGTTTTGAAACAGCAAAGTAATATTGGAAATCATGTACCTATGTCCTCTTCTCCCCACCCATACAGCAACTACTCTTATAAAGACCTTTTTGACCTCTCACCAACAGCATTACAATAGTTTCTTTAAAAATTCTTCCCAATTAGCAAGCATTTCCTTTTATTTCCTCCTACCTTTCTTCTTCCTGCTCAAAAAAAAAAGAGAAATATTTGTAAAAAATATGTATCACCAAATAAAATAAATTCTCACATAATCCAAAGTACCTGTTTACACCACTGTTGTTATATTCCAAGTTGTTCTTTTGGTTCTGTTTAGTTCTCTGAATCAGTTCATGAAAGATTTCACAGGTTTCTCTATAATCATTCCCTTAAGTGTTTCTTATTACACAATAGTAGGACAACTAGGTGGCACAGTGGAAAGAGATACCAGCCCTGAATTTCAGGAGCACCTGAGTTCAAATCTCTCCCCAAACACTCGACATTTATTAGTTGTGTGATCCTGGGCAAGTCACTTAACCCCAACTGAATTATTAAAAAATCCCACCATACTAATGTGTTATATTCAAATATAATTTTTCTCACCCATTCCCCTTATTTAAAGTTCTTTGCTGACATAAAAAAGAGCTTCTTCAATATTTTGGTACATATATGTATGTATTATACACACATACACATGAATATTTGTGTATGTATATATAGAGAGAGATATGTAATATTTGCCCCTTTTGTTTCCTCTTTTTGTGTTACAGAACTAATAGTAGTGTGGTAAAATAATGGAATTTGGCAGACTGATTGGGATGAGCCACACCTGGCCTGTCCTGAGTGACATATGCTGCTGATGTCATCAGGAGAAACCACTCTCCACAGGCGGTTTAAAGGACCTCCCCTTTTGGGGAAGAGAGAGTAAACCCTCACTGAGGGGAGCTCAGTCTCCTTTCCAGTTTGAGTCTCTTTCCAGTCAGGTGAGCTGGAGGGAGAGGACAAGAGAGAGGTTTTTCTTGCCAGTTTCTCCTGTGGGCCCTGGCTGCATAGCTGTTTCCCATTGAAGCTACGGACCCCAGGTGGTAAGTTAACATATGAGCCCTGCTCTTTTGAATTAGCTGAGCTGGAAGCGAGTTTAGAGATTGGATAGGCTTTTTGTTACAGCTATGGGGATTATCCATTTTTCTTTTTCTCTATTCCCTTATCTTTAACTTTATTAATTTCAACTTGCTGTGTATTTTATTCCCATTAATAAAACCTGATTCATTTGTGGAAAAGAGGCTGTTAAGCTCCTTTTTTATTGGCCTGGGAGAAATACCCAAAAAGGGGATAGGAGGGGAGGGAGTTTCAGACCTAGAGGTCCTTCATTATTTTCTGAACCCCAATATTAAGTCGAGCACCCAATTAACTCTCTACATATTAAATTTGGTCCCTACAGTTTGGCGAGCCAGCCAGGAGCTAGGTGGCACAGTGGATAAAGTACCAGCCCTGGATTCAGGAGGACCTGAGTTCAAATCCGGCCTCAGACTGTAAGGGCCAAATTTAATATGGGATCTCTTCCACACTGCCCTCTCCCCAGTCATTTCTCTGAGACTGATAAGAAACGATATTAAAAAACCTCTTTTCAGATAAACAAAAGAACAGATTTTATTAATGGGAATTAATTTGAACTCAGGTCCTCCTGAATCCAGGGCCAGTCCTTTATCCACTGCCTCACCTAGCTGCCCCCTTGTTACCTCTTCTGATAGAGGTGTGAGAAAATAATGGGGTTCTTGGGGACGCAGAGGCCCCCCACTCGAGGGCCTGACTCAGGAGTCTTGCCTGATCTCTTTCAGAGCCAGCCCAGGGTCAGTAGAGTTGGAGCTCAGACTCTGAATAGAGACAGAAGAGATTAAAATCACACCTACCTTGGGGCAGCTAGGTGGTGCAGTGAATAAAGCAAAGGCCCTGGATTCAGAAGGACCTGAATTCAAATTCAGCCTCAGACACTTGACACTTACTAGCTGTGTGACCCTGGGAAAGTCACTTAACCTTCATTGCCCTGTTCCCCACCCCCCCCAAAAAAAAAATCATGCCTCAAAGCCTTTCCCCTCAAAGGGTCTGTCCTGTGGACTCTTACCTCAGCAAGTACTGCTCATTTTAATATGGACTACCCTCAAGTCCAGTAAACCAATAGATTTGAATGATGCTAGCCAATTAGCTTTGAGCAGTGTGTAAGGGCCACCTCTCCTTCAGACTGCACAGAACTTATGCTCTCTCACAAGCTGTCTTAGCCTGGGACACTGGAGGAGGCAGCCATGCAGGAGGGGGGGCACCCCCCCCTTTTCTCTCTAGGTATGTAGGGATTCTAATTGTGAGCAATGTGCTCTCTTTACTAAGATTTAATATGATTAATAAATGCTTAATGCCCCAAAATGGTACAAAAGACTCTAATTTATAAGTAGCAATATATTAGAAACCCCAGGTAAGTTCCCCAATATTTTAGGAGAGGGATAAGCACCCCAATGTATTTTCAAATGACACAGAGGTGGGTCATTATACATTGCTAAAAGTAAATTGATTACCATCATTCAATTCCATTGGTTGACAGGATCCAAAGGTGGTCCACATTAAAATGGACTCTACAGATGATATCAGGGAGAAAAATGTAAAGGACCCTAGCTGAAGGTGCTCAAGAGAAAACCCATTATCTAGGTGTGGTTTGACCTATCAATCCTTCCCTGAGCTAGACAATAGAGTCTATCTCCATTTCTTTTGTTCCTTTGGATTTGTCCCAGATCAAGGAGAAGAGGACGTTCTGGATGGAGTATGAGGGAGAAAGTACTGAGAAAATGATCTCCTGGTCCCCCAAGAAATCTATTATGAATAATTCTTATCTCACACTTGCCCTGGAGTCTTAAGTCCCAGAGCCTCAGGGACAGCCTCTATGGACAGGTAGGGACAACCTGGTGTTAACCTGTAAATTAAGGAAACAATCAATATAGGAGAAATAAAGTCTTTAATTGGGGCTGAGGATCTATAGCTTGTGGTATCCCAAAGCCGAAGCTAAGAATACCCAAAGATGGGAACCTAGGACAGGGGTTTTTTTTCTTTGTTTTTTTTTTTTTTTTGCAGGGCAATGAGGGTTAAGTGACTTGCCCAGGGTCACACAGCTAGTAAGTGTCAAGCATCTGAGGCTGGATTTGAACTCAGGTCCTCCTGAATCCAGGGCTGGTGGTTTAGCCACTGCACCATCTAGCTGCCCTTTTCTTTTTTTTACTTTTTTTTTTTCCTAGGACAGGGTTTTTATGGGGCAACAGAACAGAAGGGAACCAAAAGATTGCTCCAGAATCAGGTACAACAATTTAATGTAAATGAACCTTTAACAAAAGAAACAATAGAACTGCTCCTGAGTTAAGCATAAACACTACTAACTCAAAAAAGAAACTACTTAATGTAGGTGGACCCTTTTTAAGTCCATCAAGAGTCTGGAATTGACAAAAGATTGGTTAGCCCCAGGTAATTCCCCTACCTGGGTAGGGGGGACTGGGTGGGGAATCAGTTCTCAGTAAATTTTGTAGTTATCACTGGCAATCAAAAAGTGAAAGCATTTTCAAACAGAAGTGAATGTTAATGGAAAATAGAAAGAAATGTTAATGGAAAAAGAATAACAAGGAAAAAAAATGGGACTTTGCTTACCACTACTCCAACCATAGGCTAAAGCAGTAATTAGCCAGATTTTGAAGCACATAATTTCTAAAAAATAGATCAAGGTGTAAAAAAGTTAATCATTCATAACTATAACTAACCTGGAAAAATTATATATAATTGGATTTATGAAAAATTATGATTATATGAAAAATTATAGGTTTAGAAAAATTATAAGTGGGCCGTAAGTCCTGCTGCGGTCGCCATTCAAATGTTGAAATATTTTTAAATGACTAGCCTAATTTGGGGGGCTAATCTGACTGGAGGACTAATCTAAGACTTTTGACTATTTGGCTATCTGACTGCGTTAATTTAATGTGGGCCATTTATAAAGTTCCACCACACTGCTCCCAAACTGATAAACTAAAGATTAAGAAGCCTCTTAAGTAAATAATCCAAGCAGAGTTCATTTATGAGATACTATTTCAAATTAGGAATACAGGGAAATAAAGTGTACAACCTGACTGCTTTCCTGTGATCTCTTTCCACTGTGTCTCTTTCCCACCTGCTGGGCTTTGAACTTCTTGAATACAATAAGGGCCTTAGCCGCCTCCGGCCTCAGGGCATGTTACACTTTCCCTGGTTTGTATTAAGGCCTGTAACCTTGTCTGCCCGGTCTCTCCTTTTCCAAACCAAACTCTCCTCCGTCCTTGTCCGTGCCCCCCTCTAGTCAGCCTCTCTAGTCCGTCCCGCTCCTTCTTTTTTCCATCTCCCCTAGTCAGCCCTTCTCCTCCTAGTCTATCTAGTCCGTCCTCTTCCTTAATCTTGTCTCTCTATCTTGTCCGTCCTCACTCCTTCCTTAGTCTGTCTCCCCCTCCTGTCTCACTCCCAGATCTATATATACCTTTTCTTCTCTCCACTCAAATCTCGGGGCTTCCTTCGCCCCCACAGACCAAGCTAATCCGCCAGCCAGAGCTGCAGCTAGTGGGGGGGGGGGGCAGTGCACACCCACTTCACGCCCCTCAGCACAGGCTATCTTTCAGATAGCTCCGCTCAGGTCGGAGGGAGCTGGGGGCTTTTTTTTTCCCCCCAGCTGTCTGTCCTGGCATCTTGTATAGCCCACGGGGCTTTTTCTCCTCAGCTGAAGCTGAGGAGGAGGGGGAGAGACCCTGAGGGCCTAAGGCTTTCTAATCTCAGCCTAAAGGTAGGGTCCCCAAATCAAAATAAATTTCCACAAAGGAAAGGTATTAGGTAGTACAGATTTAGATCCAAGGTAATATAGTGATAATAAATGGAATATTTATACTTTGCCTGGACTTAAGAAGCTATTATTATAGGGAATTCCAACTTGCAAAGCAGAGCTACCTCTAAACTGTAACTTATAATTGTACAGAGTTGCACTGAGAAACTGAAGGTTAAGGCCCTTGCTTTAAGTCACACAACCAGTTTGTATCTGATGCAGGACTTGAGCCCAAATCTTCTGATTCTGAGGCTGGTTCTCTTTCTATTACACTTCAACTGTTCCTGAGAGTTTAATGGTTATCTCAAAACTGACAACTACCAAATCCTGAGTCTCTCTTGAGTTACAACCCCACATTGTGAACTGCTCAATGCAATGTAGAACTGGATATCCCAACATATCTTTTTTTTTTAATCCCAACATATCTTTAACTCAACATGTCTAATCTTGCCCTCATTATCTTCCCCAAAACCCCACCCCTCTACTGAATTTCCTTTTTTTGTTGAGGATACTACCATCCTGCAAGTTACCCAGGTTCATCTCAGTGTCATACTCAACTCCTTGCTATCATTCAACCCACAAGCCCACTCAGTTGCCAAATCTGGTGGCTTCTTCCACTACATCTCTCAGATGAGTTTCCTTCTCCCTCAATCACACAGCCATTTCACTAGTTCACCCCCCCTTACCTAGATTGTTACAGTGGCTTCCTAATTCTGGATTCAAGCCTTTCCCCATCCCCATCCATTATCTCCACAGCTCCATTAGTCTTTGTCCAAGGCTGACTATGCCACTCTCCTACTCAATAAACTCTACTGAATACTTATTACCTAAAATTTCAAATATAAATTCCTTGGTCTTGGCTTTTAAAAACTCACCCCAAAAAAACAACAAAACAAGAATGTAAAACACATCTTTTTTTTTTTTTTTTAGTGAGGCAGTTGGGGTTAAGTGACTTGCCAAGGGCCACACAGCTAGTAAGTGTTAAGTGTCTAAGGTTGGATTTGAATTCAGATACTCCTGAATCTAGGGCTGGTGCTCTATCCACTACAGCACCTAGCTGCCCCTAAAACATATCTTTTAATAACCATAATGCTACAAAATTTACATTATATAAAGGGAGTACAAAGGAAACACTAAAAATAAATTGTAAACTAAATTACTTAATCCTAAAATTCAGGTAGTCAATATATTCCCTATATATTTTACAAATGAGACTTTTATCAGAGAAACTTGATGCAAAGATTTTTCTTCCTAATTTTCTGTTTCTGTTTTAATTCTAACTGAATTAGTTTTGCTTGTGCACAAATTTTTCAATTCTATATCATCAAAGTCATCCATTTTACCTTTAATGGGCCTTGCTATCTCTTGTCTGGTTATGAATTTTCCACCTAGCCAAAGATCTAAAAAAGAATGTTTTCCAATGTCTTTTAATTTATTTATGATGTCACCCTTCATGCTTAAATCATGTCCCCACATGGAGCTTTTCTTATTATATATTTTAAGATTTTGATCTATATTTAGTTTTTGCCAGAATGCTCTGCAGTATTCTCAAGTTTTTCTTCAATAGTGAGTATTTTGCCCAATAGCTAGGATCTTTGGTTTTATTAAAAACTGTGTCATACCCCTCTCATTTGTTTCTCTATATTGAGTACCTAATCTTTTCCATTGATCTAGCACTCTATATAAATATCCTCTACTAAATAGCTTTGATGATTATGGCTTTCTAGTATAGTTGGAAATATAGTTGGAAATCTGGTACTCCCATTTGTTCCCACATTTAAAAGTTAATTCCCCTGGTATTCCTGACCTTGTATTCCTCCAGATGAATTGTTGGTTTTTTCCTAGCTCTATGAAGTAATCCCTTGCTAGCTTGATTGGTATGACAGCTCCCAGGTTCAGTAACCCAACAGGATTTTTCTTTTCTTTTGGTGTTATAATTCTGACCTAACTTTCCCAAATAAAATCAGTCATATTTTCCCTTCACGATTATTTGCCCACATCATTTGGCACCCAATGTGGCTTAAAGTCCCAGACTCAAACTCTTTTTCCTTTTTTTGTGAAAACAGAGGGGTGAGATCTTGCTGAGGTAAGTTTTGCTCCTTTGGGGGACCAGCCAGCTTACCACATGGAGTGTTCCTTGGTCTGGGATCAAGAGATTTATCCTGAGGATTTCCCTTTGATCAAGCAATTGGTTAAGGGATCTCCCAGCAAAACTCAGAAATCTGAAGGACACCCTGGATGGCAGTTTTTGCTGCATAGGCACAGGTGTGGTGTAGGTAATCTCCAGGAGATTACAGATAGGTCAGGAAGTTAGGGTAGTTCGGGGTAAATTTTGACAAATTGGGACAAGTCTGATTGCACTGACCTTTAAAAGAAAATGGGTAGTGTTTTATTGCAATCCTGTCTGGCCACAGAAACTCCCTCATTCAGCTCTTGGTTTCCCCAGGATGGAGTATGCATTGTGTTTTTCTCCTATGTTGCCTCAGAAACCTCAGTAGCCTTGGGTGGGCCTCCAAGATCTGAGGTAGGATTTTTCTCAGTGTGGTCTTAACCCAAGGACAGAAAGACAAGGAGAGAAAGCATTCTGCATGATACCTCGGGTTTATCCTTACAAATTGGGAAGAGAGAAATAGGAGAAAAAATTGAACCACAGGTGAAAAGAAAGAAATTACTTACTTGCAAGAGAAAGATATAAGGTAACAGACCTCCTGATTAGCCCCTACTACGCCTCAGAGTGGGCTGGTCAGGAAGAGGTAATATCTTATGGCTGTTTGTTTGCTTGTCTGTATGGGGCTGCTAGTCTGGTTGTTGTCTCATGCATTTATGCCTGTCAAATGTTGTAATTGTGTTGTACAATCTGTGGGGAATATTTGGTTGTACCTGCATAACCTCTCAGAGTGGTGGCCAGGCTCTGAAAGTGGGGGAAGGAAAGTCTCTGACTTTTGGATATCTTTACAGGTGTGAGTCTACTTAGGTTGAAATGTTAATTCTCTGTTAGGCATTCATAGCCTTAGATGAACATTGTAAATCCTGATACTTTGAAATCTTTTGTAGTGGAATGGTTAAAAATCAGGAACTATTTGTAATGTGTAAAAGTTTCAAAGAAAAATGAACTCTAGTGAAGCATTGACTCGTGGCTTCACCTCTGCCCTCCCTCCCTCTCAGGTGCTGGCCGGCTGTGCAGTACCAGAGTGGTGCTGGGTGAGAATGTTTAGAAAATCTTAAGAAACTGTCCACAGAATTTTAAATAATTGGTATAAGCAAATAGCAAGAAAGCTGTGCTGTTTTATACTGACAGTGCAAAGAATTTGGAATCTTGAGGAAAAAAAAGAAAAGGGGAGTATATTTATGGTACACTGCCACCTTAAGTGCTCACATGCAATTTCAAGGTCTGGGAATTCTGGAAGAACCCAAAGAGTAATTGAGTTTGATTGGAAAACTAAAATACTGTTGGAATACTGTTAACGTTTTAAAGTTACCTTTAAATTTGTGTATGTATGTCTGTTAAAATTAGAGGAAACAAAGCAATTGATGGTCTTAACAAAAATAGGTACAGTTGTTGTTTCCTCTAAGACACAGAGGAAAGCACTGAAACTAAGGGTATTAAGCTGGTAAATCATTACACAGAAAAAGACCTTCTAGACTTCTTTTAATTTGTAAACTTGCCAGAAAAGACTTTGTTACAAGGAATGGTTTTACTGAGGATTTATAAGGTTGCTTATTATATAGAAGTAATTTCTAATGATTGGTCTTTACACCAGGATAAAGTTTAAACCTGAGAAGGAAAGAAAAACCAAGCTAGATTTGTGTGTGTGTGTGTGTCCTGGTAAATCTTTTTTGCTCATTGTAACTTCATGAGAGTAGAGGTTTGCTATTTAAGATAAAATATTTTTGGACTATAATTTATAATATTGTTTTGAGATTTGAATTCAGGTATAATTATTTGGATGGTTAAGCCAGTAATCCAAGTACTTGAGAGAATGCCACAAATCAGTGCCACAAGAGGGAATATGCTGCTTACTGGAGGTATCTGGGCAAAAGCTTAAAGGACAATGTGGATGTCATCCGAGGTAGGCTCCTTCTGGCTCATTGTGTTCCTGCTAAACAGGAAATGTTTCCCCACCTGGCTATACCTAAATCTGTTACTGCACTGGTGGTTACTTGTAACTTTTACCTGAAATCAAACAGAGCTAAGGATGTTTTATCTTAGCCATTATAATCATGTCCCTGGTTTTTCTTTTATAGCAGATTTCTATAATCAGAGCAAGTAGTCAATAGAAGAAATGAGCACAATGCAAGTATATAATATCTGTTTTCAGCCTAAATGTGTTGTGATGTTTAAAATCTAAATTGTGGTTGCCTTAAATCAGAAGCTTCAGCTCCAGTCTAGCCTAGAGTTCCAGCCTGGTTGGGTTCTTCCTGAAGTCTTCCTCCACGAGCCTGCTTTAATCAGGAACCCCCTTGCAAGCTGTTTGTGGAAGCTTTTTTATACATCTGGAACAGAGGCGGTCCTTACACACTGCTTCAAGGTGATTGGTTGGGTCATCCAAATCCATTGTCTTTGAAGGTGTTCTCAAGTTGAGTTCACAGTCTAGTTTCTGAGAACAATACCTTCTTAAGGGATAGCCAGGTGTGATTACAATCCAATTAACTTGAAGTAGGCTTAATTAGCAACCAATCACTCTCACTTGATTCAATCAGTATAGATTAATCTCCAGGTGGGTCTTTGAGTATCTGCTAAATCCCATTATTTCATCACATTCCCCCCTTTGTTTCTTCTAGGAAGAGGTGTTCCTAGATGAAACAGTAAAAAAATAATTAAGTCTTTGTAAGTCTTTTCTCAGTTCTCTTGTCTTCTTGGAGTGGTAAGATGTCATCAGGAGGAAGCTGGATTCTGGTCTGGAAAGCTGGATTCTTCTTCTTTAACTGAATTGCTGGATTTTTTACTAAACCTTAGCATAGCTATGTCAATGATCAAATTTAGTATATTCCATTACATTCCCTCCTTTATATAATAGAGGGTCGAGGTAGTTATGCAATCTATAACACTTCTTACCACCATGTGTCTGGATCAAAGCCAAATTTAGTAATGTGTTCATGACACCTGAAAATGTTATGGAAAGGTTATCATACCACATCTCATGGTTTCGAGACATCCAGTAATTGTTCTAGGCCAAAGGTGGATGGATTCTGACTATGCCATCAGACTGAGTGAAAGAAAAAGAAAACTTTTAGAAGGGAGAGAGGAAGAAACTGGACTGTGTCCAGCAATTATGGTCTATATAGTTGCCATCATAAGCAAACCATAGACTTACATGTACCTGTCTCTCCTCCTGTTGTACATATATTCTCTACAGGGCCTATATCAAACTCATTGTAAGAGCAGTTAGTCCCTGAGATGATAAGTTTCCATAATTCATAAATCTCATATTAATTTCACCAAAGACAGTATGATGGTAAAAATGCATGTTATGCTGCATAACTGATGATGTATTTGTAATATATACAATAATTCCAAACCATACCCACAGTATACATAGTCACAATGACATGTAAATGATATATGAATGTAAACGACTGATAATATTAGACATTATTACATAATCATCTTTTAGCAAGTAAACACATTATCTTATACATGAATTCTCTATCTGGTATGACAGTAACAGATACTTAAAGTGATAAACAATTCATCAAAAAGAAATGAGTCAATATTCAATATGTCCATTGATAAATCAAGCAATAGGTTTTAAACATAATACCATAAACAGACTCATTAAACTCATGGTTCAAAAAAAAAAACCAAATAAACAAGCGGTTTACCTGCAGAAGGAAAAGCTTGTTAAGGTTAAAGAATTTAAGCAGTCAGAACTTGGGGTATGCCACATTGTTTCAACTGGTTCTCCAATTCTCTGCATGTCAAAGTGGCAGGGGTTTCTGAATTGTCATTAATTTTTCTAATGCTATCATAATGTTCTTTATGGTGGAGTTCTCTAGCATCAGTTTTGTCTGTGCCACTGACTTTCAATAGGGGCTAAGTCATCTGATGAACTACCACATTCAGCTGATGATGTCTAGCAAATGCTACAATCATATCATTTCCTCCCCACTTTCCAAGTTGTTTCAATTCATTAACATTCTTCAAAAGGAGAGTCATTCATTGTAAAAGACTCAAAATCAGTTCTATGGTTAAGCATATAAGAAGCAGATTCTTGTCTGTGTCTGAGATGATTCCTACAGTGACCTTCTAGCTGATCTGCTAAGGCCCTAAAGAGGCAATTTCCTTCTCCCAATATTTTAAGAAGACTGAGTCCCAAAGCATTTAACTGATCAGTGGGACTATCAAATGGGAACTGCCTATTGCTGCTGGGCTCTCTTTGCTCTTTAACAGTTGCTATTGTTAGGGGTTTTTGCTCTTTAGCATCTACTTGAGTTTTATCTGAAATCTCTTTACCTATGAATGGTGCAGGCTTTACATGAGAACAATGAATCCAAGAGTCTTTTTCACCAATTTTAATGGCAGTAGGAGTTATCAATAATACCTGAAAAGGTCCCTCCCAAGCAGGCTGTGTTCCACTGGTTCTCTGAAAATTCTTTACATATATTTTGTCTCCTGGATTTAAATCATGCAAATATATCTAAAGGACCAGCCTGGACCACAGCTCCTGCCTCATGGAGTTCACGTAGTCTAGTCTGTAATTCCTGTATATAGGAGGCAACAGAAGTATCACCTCCCACCAGTGATGTATAAACTGGGGAAAAAAATTTTAGCTTGGATAGGAGGGTGACCAAAAATCATTTCATAAGGAGATATATGAAGTTCTCCTTTTGGTCTACTGCATAGATAGAATAATGCCAATGGTAGAACATCAGGCCATTTCAAATGGGTTTCAGTACATAATTTGCCAATCATACTCTTAAGCTCTTTATTCATACGTTCAACCTGGCCTAAACTTAAGTCCTGCCTAAAATCTAAAACCAGCTCAAATGTTACCAATTTAAATTTCCTTCTGGCCTTTTATGCCATCTACCTCATGTCAGTACTGTGCCTTTCATTAAATGAATATTGTTCAATTTTAAGTCTGACATATAAATTTGTAAGCATCTGCTGTTCTCTCTATCTACCCATTAAATATTGTGAAGTTTAAAATCTAAATTGTGGTCACCTTAAATCAGAAGCTTCAGCTCCAGTCTAGCCTAGAGTTCCAGCCTGGTTGGGTTCTTCCTGAAGTCTTCCTCCACGAGCCTGCTTTAATCAGGAACCCCCTTGCAAGCTGTTTGTGGAAGCTTTTTTATACATCTGAAACAGAGGCGGTCCTTACACACTGCTTCAAGGTGATTGGTTGGCGTCATCCAAATCCATTGTCTTTGAAGGTGTTCTCAAGTTGAGTTCACAGTCTAGTTTCTGAGAACAATACCTTCTTAAGGGATAGCCAGGTGTGATTACAATCCAATTAACTTGAAGTAGGCTTAATTAGCAATCAATCACTCTCACTTGATTCAATCAGTATAGATTAATCTCCAGGTGGGTCTTTGAGTATCTGCTAAATCCCATTATTTCATCACAGTGTGGTGACTTCATATGCCAAATAACAAGGTATATTAATATTCAGATTTGCCATCTGCCTGCAAATGTTTATGTGGTAATATGATAAGGTTAAATTAACTGGGTTATCTTTTGGTTTAGAAGGATGTGAAGTTCCTAGGAATATATAACTAGGAAACATAGTTATGCATTTCAGGTTTTACCATAAACCTGCCCAGTCAGATCTCTGTTATGTACTGCCAAGGGCACCAAGCTATCAACTTCATAGCACAAGGGAATCATAGGGCAGACCTTGCTGCTAGATCAGTTGCCCAGTCCATTCACCTGTCCACCCTAGCCCTGGTTCCCTTGCACCCAAGCACTGTGCCCCAAGGTATCTCCCCTTCTTATAACAAGGAGGAGATTATAAATCTTTAGTGTTAACTACCACTTGCTTAAGCCCATATGTTATCTTGGGCTATTTGGATCCCAGAGTAAGAATCCTGCTCCCTCTTCTTATACTAGAGTTAGAAGATGAACCTGGGATAATTACACCATTATATAATGTCCTGGTCTGTCACTTTCAGTTTTTTTTCTAAATTGAATTCTACTTTATCAGACACCAATACAGCCCCTCCAGCTTTTTGAGTGATATATTTTACACTAGCATTTTAATGTTAATCTAACCATATCTTCTTGTTTGAGATGTGTTTCCTGTAAGCAAACCATTGGTGAGCTTTGCTTCTTGATCCCTTTTATAAATCATTTCTTTTTTTGTTTGTTTGTTTGTTTTTTGGGTTTTTTTGCAGGGCAATGGGGGTTAAGTGACTTGCCCAGGGTCACACAACCAGTGTCAAGTGTCTGAGGCCAGATTTGAACTCAGGAACTCCTGAATCCAGGGCCAGTGCTTTATCCACTGCACCACCTAGCCGCCCCCTATAAATCATTTCTTAAAAAGGAGAATTCAGACCACTCATATCTACTGTTCTAATAAATTAATTTTGTGTTACTTTCTTATCATTATTGTTGTTGATGCCTGAAGACAGTGAAATTTCTCTAAATCTTCCATAAATATTCCCTCTTTTAAAAAAAAGACATAAGATTTCATTGGTACAGATAATTCCCTGTGAGGAAATCTCTTTGCCAAAGAAAACTGACACCTGCTTTGCAATTTGTTCTTAGGGGACTACCTGTGGACATTGCAGAAATTAAATGTTTTGCACAAGGTCAAACAGTCAGCATGTAGCAAAGGCAGGATTTAATACTAGGTCTTCCTGGTTGTAAGGTCCTATCTGCCTCTTATTAAATGGTTTTATTATTAAAATCTAAGGAAGAAAACATCCTATTTCCATCTTTAACCTTTTCACATCCTTTGATTTAACTAACACCCCTCCCCCGCCGTTCTTATTGTAGCTAGAAATTTGCCTTTCCTATTTCCTGTTTCTTTCCCTTTTTCTCCTACTTTTTTCTCATCTTCCGAAAGTATCTTTTTATTAGTAAAAATTGCTGTATGGTAAAGTTCTTTATACCCATCTGTATTCATCATAATATGCATTTTGTTCCAAAAACTATTTTCATTGTTTGTTGCTGACTTTAAAATGTTGCTTACCTGGGGCAGCTAGGTGGCATAGTGGATAGAACATAGGCCCTGGAGTCAGGAGGACCTGAGTTCAAATCCAGCCTCAGATACTTAACACTTACTAGCTGTGTGACCCTGGGCAAGTCACTTAACCCCAGTTGCCTCACAAAAAAAAAAAGTTTAAAAAAAAAATGTTGCTTACCTGAATCATATACCTATAATCATAACTATAGGGAGAAGCAGGCTTGAAACATATTGTTTTCAGTGCATCCCTTAAATTCTCCTAGGCATGCAAGGCCTCTCTCCCCAGATAAAAAGAATGAAATTCAGCAGGCAGTTTTATGAGCCAAGATTGCCCCAGAGCTGTGGGAATGAAATAAGGTGAGCTTACTTTTTGTTCCATGGTCTAGCCAGGAGGCAAAAACCCCAACAGTAAGTTAGTCAACTAGCATTAATTAAATCCCTACTTAGCCAAACATTGTGCTAAGATTTAAAACCACAGCAGCTGGAACACTAGCAGCAGAAGAGTAATATGCATGAGATGGGTTCTTTTTGTCATCTACACGTCCAAGAATTGGTCTGAGAAGGATGAACCTGGCAAATTTCCAAACTACTGGAAAGATGAGGAGGAGCCTACACCAACTGAAATAGTACCAGTGGCTCGGGAGGTGGGAACAGGAATTGTCCAGCATTCAGATTATTGTCTTTTTCCTCTCAATTTTATTTCCTGATGTTGTTGGTGTTGTTGTTAGTCTACCATTCAGAGTAGGGAGGGACTACAGCCACCATCCATTCCAACCTTTACCTGAAAATCAGTCACCTCTATGTCATCTTCTATGCATAATCATCTATTGCTTTGTTTGTCCTTAATTCTCAGAGGACCGATGACATCACTGGTGAAGTTTTGACTTGACTTGCACAAAGTTATCAGTCTCACTCTCTCAGAGTCATAAAAGTCCACTGACAAGACAAAAGTCACGATGACGGGCAGTGGCATAGGCTGCCATGGATGACCTTGATATCTTCAATGTCTGACCATGCTCTAAGCACATCACTGAACCTGCTTCAGCCACCTTGATGGACACTGGGGAAAAATTGTTCTCATTCACCCATTCTGTTGAGGGAAGTCTTCATATGCTTGGGGTAGGTATCCCCCTAACTCACCCATTGGTTTGAGATGTGTCAGTTACTCTCTGTCTGATTTCACCCGTCTGCTGATATGGTTTTACCACCATGTGGCTGCTGCACGTGCTACAGCTTCTTGGACACAAAGGTGAGAGCGACTGTTTGGCCATCAAAGATAGATGAGCAGCCATGAAAAGGGCTCAGTAATCTCTCAAACTAAATATGCTAGTCCTCCCTGAACACCCCATAAATATATTGTTACTCCCTCTTCTGTCTCCCTCCCACTCCAATCATGAGCAAGCAAGAAAAACAAAACCTGTTTCAAATATTTATAGTTAAACAAAACAGATTTCTCCATTAACTATGTCAAAAAATTCTCAATCTGACATCTGAGTAAATCACCGTGTCCTGTTAAAATTGAAAATTGCCATCCCACCTTATTTTGCATTATTTATTAATTGATTGAGAAGTATATATAATCAGTGTAGCCATACTTATGGATCACATTGGGACTTGATTTTATAGGCCTCAGTGGAGGCCTGGAGTCTTGTTGGTTGGGATTATTCAAGATATCTCTCCTAGTCTTCTCTCATGTTTGGGATTAATTTTCCTAGATTCTTACATGTGGGGTACTACAACTAGGCTGTGATCTATCAGAGCTTGTTATTATCATGTAATTGTGTTTTGTATGTACTTGCCACTAAAATTCTTTGGCAACTTCTCCATACCAAAATCTTGGGGATTTTTCTTTGAGTTGTGTCTGCCTCTTTGTGACCCAATTTATGGTTTTCTTGGCAAAGATACTGGAGTGGTCTACTATTTATATCCTCCAGCTCATTTTACACACAAGGAAACTGAGGCAAACTGGGTTAAGTGACTTTTCAAGGGTGACAAAACTAGTAAGTGTCTGAGGCCAGATTTGAACTCGGGATTATGTCATCCTGAGTCTAGGTCTAAGAACTCTATGCACTGCATCACCTACTGCTCAAGGAACTTCAACCATTAAGCTATTATTAAAATGTGACTTGTGTGAGCCTATTATAGTTACTTTAGTGGTTATGAGGGTCAAGGACTGCATTTAGATAATTGTGAAACATATTATTTGATATTGTGGTTATGGTTGGACAACTAGGTGCAGTGGATAAAGTGCTGTACCTGGAGTCAGTCATTTTCCTGAGTCCATATCTAGCCTCAGACACTAGCTGTAACCTTGGACAAGTCACTAAATCCTGTTTACCTAACTTTCCTCTCTATAAAATGAGCAGAAGAAAGGAATCACAAACCAGTCCAGTATCTTTGCCATGAAAATGGACTCATGAAGAGTCAGACACAATTTAAACAATTCAACAACAAAAATAGTTATGGCTTAATGTTATATATTCATTATGATGAGACTTCAATGTCAAGTCACTTAGGTTAAATGGTCCTAGTTTGTACTTTTCTTTGGTTAACTTAGTGTCAGGCAGATGAGACTTGCAGCTTTTGATTAAATAAATTCTTGACCTACTGAAGCAGACTTGAGTCATCATTCTCCTTTTTTACTGCCTTAGATACTTAATGTTAGATCATCCTACCAGTTTGTGGTCCCAGTAAGGAAATTATCCTTACTCAAATGTGACAATTGGAGTCACGCCACCTGCTGGAGAGTTACTGTAGGAAAGCTCTACCATGAGGAGAAGGTGTCTGAGGGCAAGCCATGTGGCTTGGGGGGTCAGTTCTTTGGCATCAGGAAATGATGTTTGCTCATGGGTACTATCTATCAAAGCTACCAGCTAATTAGTTTGGGGGGAGGGGGGGACGGAACAGGCTGTTTTGGTTTTCAAGGAGAGGCTTCTGGGAGGAGGAAGGAAGCATTGGGGACTTTTTTGTTCCTGACCTCAATATGGCAGGTCAGATGATGGGGTCTCTTAGAAATACTTAGATTTTTACCTTTCTCTCTGATCATTAGATCCTAATGCTAGACAGTATAGCTAGAATTTTAGCCCCTAACACAAGCTTCATGTAAGCCTGGTATCTATGGGTAACCCTGAGAGCTTTTCTACCACATCTAGATTTGATTAAGAATGATCCCTCTGGCTGGCAAGAGGCTGTGGTGGCACAGGCCGTGGGTGGCGGGCTCCCCAGCGCTTCGCTGCCCATGAGTCCATGCGGTGTGGCGCTGGCTGCTGCGGCCATGGAGCCACCGTACAAACACTTGTGCCGGGCGGGGGAGCTGGCGCTCAGGGCCATGGCGGCGCGTGGACTATGCCCGGCTGGCTGGCGGAGCCCGAGGCGCAGGCGCTGATAGCGGGCCTGGTGCACGTGATGGCTGCAGATCGCCGTGGGGCTGAGCGCGCTGGGTGCTGCTCCAGGTGCTCGCTGTGGAGTTCCCTGAGTGCCTGCTGGACAGCTACCCACTGGCCTTGCGCCAAGCTCGCCACATGGCCTCCTGCCCGCTATGCGTGCTCGTCAACCCGCGTGTGCGCATGCTCGACGCCAGCCTCAACTCCTTCCCCGAGGGCTGCCTCAGCGTGGTGGGCTTCGCGGCCTGCGTCCTTTGCTGCTGGGCGGTGCAGAGCTAAGAGTTGAATGAAAATGGAGAATCTGTGGTAGGGCAGGCCAGTGGGTGGCTTCCCCGAATTATATGAGATGGACCATTTGCAAGGCTGTCTCTTCATTAATAAAATGGACAGCAAGACTTTTACAAATGTACGGTGGATGGAAGTAAATGATTAAAGTCTTCATCTACAGAATGAATTCTGAAAAAGCATCTTCCAGTAGCCATAACTTTAGGCCAGCCATGTTTGAAGTAAATGATGTGCTCGGCCTACATTCTGTGGGTCACAATGGTTCAGTAATTTATGTGCTGATTCAGGAAATATCTCTAATGAAATTAGTGCTATGGGCAAAATATTTGACCTCTACTTTGAAAAGGATTAATCATTGGGGCAGCTAGGTGGCCCAGTGGGTAAAGCACCGGCCCTAGATTCAGGAGTACCTGAGTTCAAATCCGGCCTCAGACACTTGACACTTACTAGCTGTGTGACCCTGGGCAAGTCACTTAACCCCCATTGCCCTGCAAAAAAAAAAAAGAAAGAAAAGGATTAATCATTGCTTGGAGGGATCTAATAAAAGAGGCAATGTATATTGTATAAAAGATTCACCTTGGGTCAGGAAACCTGGGTATGAGTCTTGGCTCTGAGAATATAGTGGGTGTTTGACCAGGGACAAGACACAAATGCTAAAATATTTTAATGCTGAAAAACAGACACATTGCCCATAGGCTCTGTGGAAGGACTTTCCACACTGGGAGCTCCCCACATACAATTATAATTCCAAACAAGAAAATAGAAATAAGTTTATTGAGTGGTACTTTTCCTGAAAATTTTCTGGAAATGAACATATACACACAGTGCAATTAGAACTGCTTACTGCATGATTTTTTTAAATCATAAAAGTGTTTTATTGTTTTCTAGTTGCATGTGGAGATAGTTTTCAACATTTATTTTCATAAGATTTTTAGTTCCAAATTTTTTCTCCCTCTTCCCCCCCTCTCCAGGACAGAAAGCAATCTAATATAGGTTCTATATGTACAATCACATTGAAAATATTTCTGCATTGGTCATGTTGTGAAAGAGGAATCAGAACACAAGGGGAAAATGTCAATAAAGAAAAAAAAAACAACCAAAAAAAAGAAAGAATGATCCCTCTGACCTTATAAGCATCATACTGGCCAACATGATAGAAAAAGAAAATGAGAAATGTTGGAGATGTGTGTAAAGAATTAATTGTTAATTGAGATTTTTATGCCTCGGAGCGCACTGGCCTGGGGCTCCGAAAACCGCATGGTGTTCCACCCACTGGTTGTAGCCATTGCCATGGCTCTGGCACCTCATGTCATCACCACTCCATGCCTACATGGGCCTGGCAAAATTATAATGATTGGAAACCTAGTGAGGGCAGTCATGTGACTGTCAGAGCAGCCATCCCATTGGCTAGGGCTGTGTGCCATGTTTTCTGGGATTGGGGGAGGAGAATTGGGCATTGTAGGTGGAAGCTGGAAAGCAACAGGCATTCTGCTACATATTCTCAGCTGATTCCTGGACGGTGGTATTTTTTCAGGTATTATAATTTCCCTTTCCCCATTTTATTTCCTTTCCCTTGATCCTACTGATCCTGTTTGTGTTTTTTTTTTAAGTTCATTATTGTTAAAATAAATCTTGTTCTGTTTTGAGGGAGGCTGCCAATCTCCTTCCTTACCCCAATATTGCTGCGAGCCACTTAGCTAGTACTCCCCAATTAAAAATTGGTTCCCACATGTAGGAAAATAGTTACACCATGGCATTGTTGGTAGAGATATGAACTAGTCTAACCATTTTGGAGAACAATTTGGAACTATGCTCAAAGGGCTATAAAACTATGCCTACTATTTGACCCAGCAATATCCTTCTAGGTTGATATCCCAAAGAGATCAAAAAAAAAGGAAAAACACCTATATGTACAAAACTATCTATAAAATTTATTTTTGTGGTAGAAAAGAATTAGAAATTGGGAAGATGTCCATCAATTGGGAAATGACTAAACAAGTTGTGCCATAGAATTATGATGGGGTACTATTATCCTTTAAAAAAATGATGAGTGGGGCAGCTAGGTGGCACAGTGGATAAAGCACTGGCCCTGGATTCAGGAGGACCTGAGTTCAAATCTGACCTCAGACACTTGATACTTACTAGCTGTGTGACCCTGGGCAAGTCACTTACCCCCAATTGCCTCACCAAAAAAAAAAATAATAATAATAAATGATGAGCGTAGTAATGTACTGTTTGATAAACCCAAAGACTCTAGCTTCTGGGATAGGAATGCAGTATTTGACAAAAACTGCTGGGAAAACTGGAAGATAATATGGCAGAAATTAGGCACAGACCAGCATCTTACACCTTATACTAAAATAAGCTCAAAATGCATATGTGATTTAGACATAAGAGGTGATACCATAGGTAAATTAGGAAAGGAAGGAATAGTCTACCTTTCAGATCTTTGCAAAGGAGAACAGTTTATGACCAAACAAGAGATAGAGAATATTATGAAATGCAAAATGGATGATTTTGATTACATTAAATTAAAAAGAGTTTGTACAAACAGAAGCAATGCATCCAAAATTAGAAGGGATGAAGAAAGCTGGGAAACAATTTTTATGGCAAGTACTTCTGATAAAGGCCTCATTTCTAAAATATATAGGGAACTAAATCAAATTTATAAGAATTAAAGTCATTACTCAATTGAGAAATGGTCAAAGGATATGAACAGGCAGTTTTCTGATGCAGAAATCAAAGCTATCTATTCCTATGTGAAAAAAAATTCTCTAAATCACTATTGATAGAGAGATGCAAATTAAAACAACTCTGAGGTACCACCTGACACCTATCAGATTGGCTAAAATGACAAAAAAGGAAAATAGTAAACATTGGAGAAGCTGTGGAAAAATTAGAACACTAATGCATTGTTGGTGGAGCTGTGAACTGATCCAACCATTCTGGAGAGGAATTTGGAATTATGCCCAAAGGGCTATAAAGCTGTGCATACCCTTTAACCCAGCAATACCACTTTTGGGTCTTTTTCCCAAAGAGATCATAAAAAAGGGGAAAGGACCCACATGTACAAAAATATTTATAGCTGCTCTTTTTGTGGTGGCAAGGAATTGGAAACTGAGGGGTTGCCCATCAATTGGGGAATGGCTGAACAAGTTGTGGTATATGAATGTAATGGAATTCTTTTATACCGTAAGAAACAATGAGCAGGCTGATTTCAGAGAAACCTGGAAGGACTTACATGAACCGATACTGAGTGAGATGAGCAGAACCAGAAGAACATTGTACACAGTATCATCAACATTATGTGTTGATCAACTGTGATAGACTTGATTCTTCTCAGCAATACAATGGTCCAAGATAGTTCCAAAGGACTCATGATGGAAAAGGCTCTCCAAATCCAGGAAAAAAAAAAAAAAAGAACTGTGGAATATGGATGCTGATTGAACCGTACTATTTCTTTTGTTTTTGATGCTGTTGCTTTTCTTTTTTCAGGTTTTTCCTTATTGCTCTGATTCTTTTCTTATAACATGACTAATGCAGAAATATGTTTAATGTTATTATATATACATATATGTGTGTGTGTGTGTGTGTGTATATATATATATAGAGAGAGAGAGAGAGAGAGAGTGAGATTTAAAATTGGATATATGAGCATTAAACTCCCCCTTTTAAATTTTCCCTTATATATCTCCCAGACCACTAAGAAAAAGAAGCCTCTGAGCTTTAATCAGTGAGGGATTAGTTTTTATTGTTTGGGAATTAATTAGACAACAAAAGGTGATACCAATTAGGGAAATAGGAAAGTAGAAATACAAATGAATAATCTTAGATCTAAGCTTAGTCTATTTTCCTTTATAAAACTCACTGAATCCCAAACTGCCTGCCAGACCAAGAATCAGAGCTGAACACCAAACACGTGCGCCACCACGGCTAAGCTGAAAAGCCAGAGAGACTGAACCGTTCTTCTCTCAGTTTTTAAGCTGGCGTGCTGGAAGTTCATCACAGACTCCACCCCAAAAAGGGAGGTCCTTCAAAAGCCACTTCTGTAGCATGTGCTCAACTCTCAAATGATTCAGCTAAAACTTCCTTTTTTTTACCACAATATATATATACATATATATATATATATATATATATATATATATATATATATATATAAAACCTATATCAAATTATCTGCTGTCTAGGAGAGGGGGGGAGGGAGGGAGAAAAATTTGAAATTGGAAATACTATATAAACAAGTGTCAAAAACCATCTCTACATGTAACTGGAAAATAATAAAATGCTTTTATTTTTTTAAAAAATGATGAGCATGATGGTTCCAGAAAAAACAAGGAAGATTTATATGAACTGATGCAAAGTGAAACGAGCCAAACCAAGCATTGTACACAATAAAAGCAATATTTTAACAATGATCAATTCTAAAAGACTAAGCTACTCTAATCAATACAATGATCCAAGACATTTCCAAATGGCTCGTTAAGAAAAATGCTATATATAACCAAAGAGAGAACTGAGGAACTCTGAGTGCAGATAGAAGAATACTTTTTTGTTTATTTTTTTGCTTTTTTAATAATGTGGCTAATATGGAAATATGTCTTGTGTGACTTCACATATATAATAATCTGGCTTCTTTGTAGGTAAAAAAAGGTAAGGAAGGGGGCAGCTAGGTGGCACAGTGGATAGAGCACCGGCCCTGAAGTCAGGAGTACCTGAGTTCAAATCCGGCCTCAGACACTTAACACTTACTAGCGACCCTGGGCAAGTCACTTAACCCCAATTGCCTCACTAAAAAAAAAAAAGTAAGGAAGGGAAGAAGACAATTGGGAGTTCAAATTTTTATTTAAATTAATATTAACATAAATATAGTATAATTATATATACATGTATATGCATATCCTGCTTCTGGCCCTGATCATCTGTTCTCAACCAAGTCCATTCTTTGGGTGTGTAATTTTGCAACTTAAACCCCAACTTTGAGTATGTTCCCTCCCAAATATGTTTCCCTTACCCTCGGGGTCAGGTGAATTTCTCACATGCCAGGAAAAAACTTTGTTTTGCTATTATAATGTACATATGTTTTCTTTGCTTCTGTGCCTTATAACAATAAACTATGTGATTGTATTTATTTTCCTGAGTACCAGTTTTCAGGAAATCTTCCATCCCAGGTATCTGCTTTAGCCCAAGGTATGAAGCCAAATAAAGCAACAGTGTTTTTAAAAATTAAAACTGTTTGCTCAAAGGAATATCTGATCTTAGAGTCAAGAAGGTTTAAAATTGAATCTTGCCTCTGTTATATGCTGACAATATGACCTTGGATAAGTCATTTAATCTCTCATTGCCTCCAGGAAACTCCCTAATAATAAATTGTAAAGCAGTTGCCAATCATCATTGACCAGCAATGACAAGGGGTTACCTATACCAATGAAATCTTATATCTCCTTTTTAAAAAGTGGAAATATATATGAAAAAATAATATAAATTTCACTGTCTTCAGGCATAAAAAATAGTAATATGAAGGAAGTAACAGAAAACATCAAATTTATTAGCTAGAACAATAGATTTAGGTGACATGAATTCTGCCATGAAAGAAAAAGTGGCTGATTTAAAATTAAGAGGCTGGTGTAAAATATATCATGTAATTCTAAGTGCAAAAAAAGCAGGAGGGGCCATAGTAGATGAAGTGAAATTCAATTCAGAAAAAAATTTGAAAGAGACAAACCAGGGCACTATAAAAAAGTGAAAGTAAAAATGAATAACTTTAAAATGTAACCACTCTCAATTTATACTCTCCAAACTGTTCAACAGCTAAATTCATTTAAAAAATGACAGTAGTATGAAAAGAAATAAAAATATCAAAATGATGGCTTGCTTTAAAATCATACTATAAGTATGACAAATTAAAAGAAAAAATAGCAATAAAGAAATTTAAAACCTATACATCTTCTACCTGCTCTTGGAAATGCCTGATGATGTGTGATGGAAGTGTCTTGCAGTTTTGGAACATGTAGCTAGCTGGCTCTAGTCTTTGACAAGAACACATCTATGGTATACTCCAAAGGCACAAGCCACCCTGGGCCCTGCTCTTTTTCCATCTTCTTATTTGGCTGTGTGTTATTGAAAGAGACAATGGTGTAAGGGTAGAAATCTCAGGCATACCCCATCTAAGATGAACGTTTGTCCTATGAATATGGGCCTTGGTTCTTTGTCTCTTTGCATTTGTCTTTTACTGTTTTAGATAGCGATTAGATATAGCTATGACCTTGTGAACTGGAAAAGGTCAGGCATATTAAACACCAGAAGCTTATGGAAGTTGGAATCCATATCAAAAGATATAATAAGAGGTGTGAGGTCCTAAGCAAATTAATTGACCTAGGCCAGCATGAGCAGAGATCTGTATCTCATCCATCAATCATACCACATCTGGAAACTTGCTACTATGATCCACATGTACAAACTTAGTTAAGGGACAGCTAGGTGGCACAGGGGATAAAGCACCAACCCTGGATTCAGTAGGACCTGAGTTCAAATCTGGCCTCAGACACTTGACACTTACTAGCTGTGTAACCCTGAGCAAGTCACTTAACCCTCATTGCCCCACAGGGGAAAAAAAAACAAAACACCTTAGTTAACTCTGATCCCTCCCACTCCACATTCCAAGGTGGTTTAGGCAGTATGTGTCCCCAATTTGGGTGTGAGGGTGAGAGGAGGAATGTTTATACTTCTGTTTTTTTCTATTATCTACAAAGTGAATACATCCCTTTCCAAAGGCAATTATATACTAATTGGAGCAGCAGGTATGTTCATCACTGGGTGCTAACTGCTGGAGTGGAAGAGGACTTGAGATAAACATTAAAGAGTCATCCCTGAAAGGAAGATATAGCCAGTCAGCCAATATAATCATGAAGGGGAAGGATAATCCATCTAATTCTAGGACAGTAAATCCAAAGTATCCCCAAAATTTTACTCATCATAGCCACTGATTTAGGGGGTTTTTTTGTTTTTTTATGGCCATACCCTTCCATTTGTGTACCACTATTTGTTGCCATTCCCTAATTAATGTGCATGTTCTTTTTTGAAGGTCTTTGCCACTACAAAAAAGTATTACTATAATTAGACAAGATGTAGGATACAGTATAACTTTTTATCTTTGCCTGTCTTGTGGTATAAGCCTAGCAATAAGATTGTGGGGCCAGAGGATATGGTGAGAAATGTTAGTTCATTTCTCATCATAATTCCAAATTGTTTTCCAGAATGGTTAGACCATTTCAAAACTCTACCCACAGTATTTTAGCTTTCCTCTTTTCATGGTACACCTAGCATTGACTTTTCCCATCTATTATAATCTTTGTCAATTTGCTTGGTTTGAGGTAAAATGTGAGAGTGGTTCTGATTAACTTCTTAAGTATAGACTTTTTGTAGGTTTTTCAAAATCCCCTACATTTTTGCCTTATATATTACCTCCTCTTTCCTCTCAGAGAATCATTTCTCATAACAAAGATTTTTTAAAAAATAAAAGAGGAGAGAAGAAATTAAAAATAACCAATGAATACATTGAAAATATCTGAAATTATATGCCTGTGGACTGCCACTCACCTCTACTAAGGATTATGTAGTGGCATATGATATCTTTTTTGAAGCCTTTTACTTTTGCAATATTCATTTTGATTGTTTTATGGTTGTTTTTTTTCCATTTACATTGTTTTAATCATTATATATTATATAAATATATACACACACGTAGAGAGTTTTCAACACTCAATTTCATGTTACATCAATTCATACAACTCTTTCAATGCTTCTCTATATTCAGCATGATTGTCATTTTACAGCACTATAATGTCATGATTGAAATATGTGAATAAGGGAAACTGAGGCAAAAATTTTCAAGCACGATCAGTTTATTATCCATGGCTACTAGTTTGCCAATGAAATGAGTCCAAAACCACCTCAGCTGGTACAAGGACCCTGAACTGAGTTTACAGAGCACTTTTATAGACATAAGTGAGAAACATCAGAATAGGGAACATAATGGATGAAGAACATTAATCCTAAACTGAGAAACATGATATTCATTCTCATGAGGGTTTACATTTTCTGATTGGTTGAGTATTTCAGGACTTTCCATTGCCATCATGGAAGCTGATCTCTTCTAATTATCCTTGACAAGAAGAAGGAATTTTCATGAGAATGGGGATCTTTGACAGATGAGCAATAATCAGGGTGTTTTCCACTTTCATGTGACATATTTGATCACGGAGAAACTGTGACCATAATCTACAGCAAGTCTCTTAATAAATAAGAAACTTAAATGGACAAAGGTTTTTAATAGAAGTAAGGATTTTGGTTAACAGTGGAGCTAGCTGGAACCAATGCCCTAGCAGCTGACACAGAATATCATATACACTTCTTAATCTATTATTATTTATAAGAACTAAATTATATATATAATTAAAGAATGTGATTAAAATAAAAGATTGATCAATAATTAACATTTCACAATAATCCATCATTATATTCATATAATACATTTTGTTCAGCCATTTCCCTATTGATAGATTCTACTTTGTTCCCAGTTCTTTGCTTCCATAAAAAGTGGTGTTACAACTAATTTTGTGTAAGAAACCTTTCTTTTTTCTTTATTACTTCCTTAGGGATTATGTGTCTTGATAATTTCCAGGGAGAAGCCAAGATGGTGGGGGAAAGACAGTAAGCTCTCGGAACTTACTAACACGATCACTCCAAAAAAACTTCCAAATAATGCCACAGGACAATTCCTGGAGAGGCAGAACCCACAAAGGAGATTATGTGTCTTAATAGAACCACTAGATCAAGGGGCATTGACATTTTAGCCACTTCATTTGCATAACTTAAAAATGTTTTCCAGAATGGTTGTGTGCACAGTCCCACCACTGATGATTTAGTGCAATGTGTTAAACTCAAAAAGAGAGACCAATAAATCATAAATACAGATCTGTGTGGATGCATATTGACTTAGAAACCCACATATTAACATTACCTGTGTTTTATTGCATTTTCATATTTCCCAATTACATTTTAATCTGGTTACTTTACTGTTTCTGCCTTTCCATAATACCACCCCCTAAAAATTAAATTTTGATTGTTCCTATTTTTTGTTATCTTTGTCAGCTGGCTAGGTATGATATAAAAACTCTGGCTTATTTTGATTTTGATTTCTCTTAGTATTTGTTTTGAGGCTTTTTTTCTTATGGTTGCTAACAGTTTCCAATTGTTCTTTTGAACACTATTTATTTATATCTGTTCAACACTTAACTATTAGAAAATGGACCTTTTTTGATTATGTATTTATTAATTTCCTGTGTCAGAGATACTTGATGCATTTTTCTGCCCATTTGACCTCTCCTCTTCTTATATTAGGTATACTAATTTTTCTTGTGTAAAATATTTTCAATTTCATGTCATCTACATGTTACAACTATCTATCTCTCTTGTTTATTTAAGAATTATACCCCTGATCATTGATAAGAAAGGTACCATTTCTATTTCTTTTCTAATTTTTTAACACTATGACTTTTTATCATTGAAGTGACATATGCACTTTTATTTACAGTGGTATTTGCTATTACCTGGTACTCTATACCTACATTCTGTAAAAATCCTTTTGAGATTTTCCAATAATTCTTGAAAACAGGGGTTCTTACATAAATACTTTACATTCATGCTTATTGAGAACTATGAGACTAAGAACAAGTGTTTCTGGTTCTCCATTGTCTAGTCGGTCCCACTAAATTCCATTTTATTTTTTTAACCAGTGATATAGAGTTCTGATGATTAATACATTATAATGTATGTCTGGTAGAGCTATGCCTCTGACATTTACATTTTGAAAACTCATTTCTGAGAGAACAAGTTCTCAAAATGTTCTACATAAAGGCTCCTTGGTGTCACAGAGAAGTATTATTTATTCAGGTCATTCAGTACATCCTGCTTGCTGATTTTGAACCATGCATCAGGAATCTGACCTCTGCCCTTGAATCTGCCATCGTAATGCTCTTCTAATTGTTTTTTGAATCGATACACAAACCATTTCCAGTATGGCTGGGCAGATGTGTCTGGAGTAATGCTCCATGTTGCATATTCACCACCTGCCTGATAATAAGTCTTATACGGGACAGACGTTTTATCATCATGATGAACAAAAAAGCGGACATCACTTGCCACATAGCTGGTACAGAAGCCAGTGGAAAACTCATCAGTATGGTGCCACCTTCTGCCAGTGACAGCAGCAGAACGATGAAAAGGGACACTGTGCTTCTCACTATGATTTGTGGCTGTATTTGTACAAATTGCTTTGCAAAAAGGACATTGTTTCCAGCAGCCACTGAGCTGTTCTGAGAGCATGGCCTGAATCTCAGGTACAACTTCCTCCAAGAACTTCACTTCACAGGCCTCTCCTACCTTTTGGATTTTGGTATCCAGCTGTTTATTCATGGCTTCCTTAAGGAATTCGATGTCAGTTATCTCCTGGTGTTCAGTGCTTCTTAAGTCTCCTCTTGGAAGGGTCAAATGATGCCCAAGGTGATTACACAATGTATCTAGCCACACAGACACAGAATTGTTTTGCTCCTTAGCTACCAGAGTCGACTCCTGAATAACAGAGAGGATGACTTTCTTAAAAAATTCCAAACTATCACTTAAAAACTTCTTTGATCTCTCACTTCCGCTACTTTTACAGTATGCTTGGATCTCTTTCTCAATGTAATTCTCAAAAAACTGTTTTGGTTTGTGAATGTATGTCCAGTAATTGTCAAAGTTTTCTTCCTCAGCCAGAGAGATGAGAATGTGTTTCTCCAGGTTGGATCGGTTTCCATTGAAGGCAGGACAGTTAGCCCTGATGTCCCCAGCTAGGTCAAGGGCTATCTTTTTCCAGATGGCTGAAGGTAGAGAAGCACTAAGCTTGCTCCACAGGAAGTCAGCAAATGCTGTGATAGAAGTTGCACCTTGACAGGAAATCTTAAAACTCATAAAGATATCCTCTTTCTTGCTTTCTAGGTACGTGACAGGGTTATGTGCTCTTTTGAATGCTGTGTGAATATCCCTAAATTTAGCTATTGCTCCATGGCATAAATATAAGGACAAATCTATCTTATATCTACTCGTAAATGTGTACTGTACTTCCTCAGATGCAGAATCAGTGTTCTTGTCTATCAAATGCAGTATTTCATGGAAATAACACATGTTATAATCTGTTCCCATTCTCAACTTAGACTCAATAGTTTCAGTGACCAGTGATTTAATGTATTCAGTAGTTTGAATTATGGTCTTTTTATCACCCTCTCTTATGGGGGAACGGAAAAATCCATGTGTCCACTTCCTTGAGACATGTTTATCATAATTAATGGAAAACCTTGTCCTTCTGGAAGGATCTCGAAGTTTGCTTACCACATTGCGCTCTTTTTTAAAATGTTCCAGAAATATATTCTCCAAATCTACAAGAAAATCAGGGTCTTCCACAGGAGGGCAATTTGAGGACACTTGATTGACACACTTTGTCCAGAGTCCACTGAATCTCTCTCTCAGCTGCTCATCACTTAATTCTTCACCCATTAATGACAGAGCAACAGCTCTGCTTCTCAACAACAGCTCTTTTTCATATTCTGATTTCTTTTGATCTAGTTTATCTTGACTTTTCTTTAAACTAAGGAAATCATTGGACTTTCTAATACTATATGAAACAAGTGCCTCCTTAAGGTTTCTCAGTTTGTTCTCAAAGTTTCCCTTCCACTGGATCAGGATTTCATTGTCTTCCTCTTCATCAAAATATCTTTGAAGCTCTTGCCTGATGGCTTCATACTTTTCTGCAATGTTAGCCTCAATAGAACTTCTTGGGAGATCCTGAATTTCTCCATTCTGAATCTGATTGGTCAGTTGGTTCTGCAAACCCAACACATGACTTCTTAGATTCCAGGTCCAGTTGTTATACATTGTCTCTAGCTTGATCATGGCCATGATCTCCCTGGTATTCCTAAAGCTGAAGATGAAGTTTTCATTCAACAAGGCTTTCCACAAGTCCTGGATGAGGATTTTCACCTCAGACATCTTCAGGATCCTGCCCTTGGATTCTTTTTTGGCAGCCAAGAGAATTCCTCTTTTTAGTTCCTGGATGTTGTGGCTATAACTGGGATTGGGAGGGGCCATTGGAGGATCCCCTTCCCATAGATGAGCAAAGTAATGGACATGGGTGTTTACATCAAAACGAATGACATCACTGAAGCAGGTGATACCTGAGCATTGTTCCTGTTCTGCAGCCATGGCTGCCATTTCATCCAGTCTCTGCTGCAGTCGCCTTCTTCCTTCCACATTTTGATCTTTGGCAGTGATTTCCCCTACATTCTGATGCACAAAGAGACAGCTTGGGGAAATGTTCACTTGTTTCATTCTCAGAAAGGCCTGGACAGCAATTTGCAAGATGTCTTGCATTTCTGAAGGATTCTCTCCAAATATGTTGATCAAGGTCAGGTTTGCAAGTCCAATAGCAAAGGTTGCCAGCTCATTGTCCCTATTCTGTGATTTACTGCTGAGTTCTGGGGCCCGGAGCCCTTCTGTGTCAACCACAAGGACAAAGCCAAAGCCCAGCTCTTCCCTCAGCTTCTCCTCCACCTTCAGCAACTGCATGTAAGCTCCTCTTGTGCATCTCCCTGCACTCACATTAAACTGGAGGCCAAACATAGCATTCAGCAGAGTGGACTTCCCTGTGCTTTGGAGGCCAAGGACAGAGAGAACAAAGAGCTTCTTGTCTCCAATTTTCTCAATTAATCTGTCAAAAACAGCTGCTACCCACTTCAGAGGTACATAGGAAGCATCCCCATCCATCAGCTCAAGAGGGTACCCAGAAAGCATCAGGTCAGCAGCAATTTGAGGAAGGGAGAAGAACACAGAGTCCCCTTGGGAGAAAAATTCTTCCAGTGCTTCATAGATTTGGCCAACCTCTCTCAGGAGATGTTCAATACCCAAGGAGGAATCCTTGATCTCCTTGGAGACAGCTTCTAGTTCCATTTGGTGGGATTTCAAGGAGTCACTCTTTGATCCCTTTTGGTTTTCTGCCAGCACCAGGGACCACAATTGGCTGTACCTCTTCTGGAGTTTCTCCAGGTGACCTCTGGTCAGGTTGTCCATAAACTTACTCAACCACTGCAGGAAGTACAGATCACTGCTCTTGTCTTTCTCTGAGTGAGACAGGAGGATTTGAAGCACAGATCTCATCAAGTCATTGAGGGGAAATGCCATCTTAAGTTGTTTTTGTCTTATTATTTGTTTTTCTGTCTCAATCTTACTTTTGTGCTGTTCAAGGCTTCGGTTGCCCTTTTCTCTCAAGTGACAAAGCTCCTTATCCTTCTTACACCACTGGTGCCAAAGCTCTCCTTGAAGGGGCAGTAATTTCTCCTTCATTTCAGACAATTTCATTCCTTTCATGAGATCCACCAAAGCCTGTGCTTTTCCCTTGGCTTCCTGACACTCCTTCCTGTCTACATCTACAAGAAAGCCATGCTGGCGAGCAACTTCAGCACAGTCCTCTAGACTACGAAAGGGACCTGAAGACTGGAGCAAGCGCTTGATGACACTTGCAAGTTCATCCATTAATTCAGCCTCATTTCTATTCCTGATCCCAATCCTCACTTTCTGGCCAGAATCATTGCCCACAGTCTTTTCTTTGTCATCAAATAAACAGACCAAAGGTTTTGGTGATTTCCACAGGTCCCGAACTATTTTGGTGGTCCTCTCACTTTTATCAGAAGCAGACACTAGGACCACTGTGACTGCAGCAATTTCCAGCAGGAATCTGAGCTGTGGCTCATAATCTTTGGCATCTCCATGGAGATTAGTGAAGGCAACACAGCTTTCAAATCTGTCTTCATCTCTCCCCCCTGGACAGAACCAGGAGATTTCTACTACACCTCCCATTAGGAGGCAGGATTTGCTGCTGCCTCTGCAGTGACGGTGGAAAAAAGCATCATGTTTGTGCTTACTCAGCAGAGAGTTTAAGATCTGAGATTTGGAAGAAGCAGCAGAATTCACAACTCTTATAAAGGACACAATGGGGATGGATGCCTGGGAGATGAGCTGGTTATTGAAATTAAGGACTGTGTCTTCTCCCTCTGATTTCTTCACCTGTCTCCAGCTTCTCTTGACATGGCTGAGAGACCAGAGGGGGAATTCTATTACAGAAGTACAGGGATTGGGCACCACAAGGGGGAGAGCAAATTGACAAATGGAAAGTTTGTTGGAAATGTATTGTCTCATGAAATCATCTGCACAGTGAAAAATCATCATCTGGGTGTCCATTGGGTGGATGTGGGGCTTGCCTGTGGACAAGAGGAGAGGGGGTATATCATCACATTCAAACACAGAATAAGGATCTGAAATCTCATCCTCAAGATTTGTCAGATTTGTCCCAGTGGCCACTGAGTCTCCATCATCTTTACAAACCAAGTATCTCAGCCTGTAATCCAGCATCAGCAGCTTCTGTAGGAAATAAAAGGGCAATTGCTTGTCTGTGTCTGGCTGAGTGTCATGCACAGAGGCCTTGTAAATCATATGGAAATCTGCTCGGCCCATCTTCCTGGGATAGTAACACTCTAGACCAAGCCTCTTGGCTAAGTCTAGAAAGTTGGAATTTTCTATCACTTCATGCTGTTTGGTGGGACTTGGTTCTGGTTGATGTGTCTTCTTTCTCTGAGAGACACTTTCCAGCTCTTTTTTCACCTGTTCCAGCTGTATACAGGTCACTGTAGCTTCATATTCTCCCCTGATGAGGAAATTGAGGTCTTTCTCCAGAGTTTCCCAATCATGCTGCACCCTGGGTTTCCCAAGGACATGAAGCACTTCTTTGCACCACAAGTGCCCCATGTGAGATTGCATAAGCTCCAAACGTTGCTTCTTTTCTTCTGCAGACACAGCACTAGGTCCAGGACTTACTGTCAGCCCTGTGAACAGTAGGAACCCTTGAGCCCTATAGCCACATTCCTTATTAAGTTTCTGGTATGTTTCATGAGCTTCTTTCATTTTACATAACAAGAAATTTAATTCTTCACATCCTAGGAGACAGTGGAAGGTTTTGTTTTCCTCCTTGTACCCTGCAGCAGCTGCAATGGAAAGTAGCAGTAGGTGTGTGCCTGACTCCTCTGCCTGTTTCAAGGCCTTCAGAAAGGAGCTGAGAGAGGAACTGATCTTATAAGTCACATTTCTTTGAGTTTCTTCCACCTCTCCTGAGAACTCTGAGTTGTGCTTTACTTCAAGAAGGTCATTCTTTGCCTTTTCTAAGAGCTGAATGAAATCAGTAAACTCTGTGACAGGGATATCTTCTTGCTGCTTTGCTGAGTGGAAAACCCACTGCATAATTGAGTGACTCTGTGGGAAGTCTCTCACTTGATACACATGAGGATACAGAAGGCCACGTAACTGAGATTTAATGAATGTGATTTCATGAACTGGGAAGTCCTTGCAAAGGTTGACAATGCCCACCAAGAACTGCTGCAGAGCCAGGTCTTTGAGACAGATATTAATCCAGGTATTATTATTCCTAGTTTTCTCACTCAGCTTTTGCATGAAATCCATCATTTTCATCAGCTTCTCCTGAGGCTCAGTGACTTCCCAGGATCTCACTTCTTCTACAAAAGCCCTGGCATCCTCCACTGCACTCACTAACTCCTCTCCATCCTGGATCCTTGCACATCGGCCAGTCAGGGTTGTGTAAGTGTCTTTGAGGTAGCGACTCACTCGAAGAGGATCCTGAAAATCTTGTCTATGGTTAGACAGAATTATGTCCCAAACAGGCACTAGGTGATGGCCTCTGTCAATGACACACCAGGTCTGGTTACTGGCCACAAGACCAGCTTTCCACTGTGGGAGAGAATCCACCTCTGGGGGGCCTCCTGTTTGGTATACAGACATTTGGAATCTTCCTTGCAAATCAGTGGACCTTGTATTGTGAGAAGCCATTTGGGACTGAGAGTTTGATGCATTTACTGCGACTGCAGTTGTCACTCCAAAACCACTGTAGCTGCCTCCAATGTACACATCCAGTGCCTCTGAAGCTTGTCTCTTCACATCATGCAGCTCCTCTGACCTGAAGCCCTCAGCTACAGCTTTCCACCAGAATACCCCTCCCAAGTGCAAAGGGCCCTGGTTCACATGAGAGCCAAACCTTTGGAAAAATGCCTCACATCTCTGCCTCAGTACTTGAAGGGATTCTGAACCACTGGAGAGGCTCAGAAGCTCCTCCAGCTGCTTTAACTCTTGCAGAGCTGACTTGGAAAGGTGGAGCTGATCTCTTGCAAAGTGGCAGGAGGCTAATGGGATATAGCTGAATTTGGTGGTACAGCTGTAAGTGTGCTCAGAGCTTGACTTATGGGCCTCTCTAGACTCAGAAGATCTGGTGGCACTGGTGCTGCCCTCCAGGGTAAATCCCCAACCTCCACCTTTAGCCAAGAAGCTAACACTGAAGCCCAATTTCTCCATGCTTTGGGTAAACATGGACTCTTCATGAGAAGACAAAAACTCCTTTGTTTCCATCCTTGTTCCCTCTTCTGAGCTGAACAGGGAAAAGTTCTCTGGGAGGCTGATCAGTTCTTCTCTCTTCTCCAAAAGATCCTCAGGGTGGTTGGTTTGGTAAATCCCCTGCAGAGCTAGGCCACCTGACACCTGTTTGAGGAGCTCCCTGTCAGGAAGATTCTCCCTATGGTAAAGCGTGCACTCCATGTAACTGAGGTGCCTCTTCATGCTTTCTATGACCTCCATTAGGGGTTTCTCAGGAAGTGGCCAGTACTTGGGTGGGATCTCCATGGCCTGCCTCAGCTCCTCTTCTTTCTTCCTCACAAGCTCCTCCTCACGGCTTTTGCCTGCTTCCTGCATCTCCTTAAGGTCCTTTAAGGCTGACTGTGCCCACTCTTGTCTCTCCTTCACTGTCACCCAGTGTTTCTCTTGCATCTCCTCTGAGCCTTCCTGCTCAACAGATGAACAAGTGTCTCCAATACCCATTTCTCCCAAGGATGTTTGGCCTGGGATTTCAGTGTCAAGATTTCCCTCTGTCGTGAGTGTTGTAAAGCCTGAGCAGAGGTCAGGTTTTTCTGTACCCAGTAATGAGTATCCACTCCCAATTCTCTCAACTTCTCCTCCAGGTCTATTCTTCCTGGGTCTCCCAGGTGTGGTTCATCATCATTATTCTGTGGTGTAGAGATGACTGTAGGAGAGTACAGAGTAAAGAGTATTAGTCAAGACCTACTTTAACTTTAGGAGAAATGGGGCACAGAAGATATGTGGTGAGGGTGTCAAATATAGAAGGACCTCCACAGGAAATATATTCACTCTACTCTCCTGCCCCAGAAGTATTGCTGAATGTACACGCTATATGTGGAAACACAAAGGCCTGCTCATTTGGGTTTGTGGCATTTGGTGTCTAGTAAGACCAAAGCTATGTGGAGGATAGAGGTGAGGACAAGAATATGAAATGGTTTAAACAAATCATGTGGCTCAGTCCTCTCTCCCCATCAGGAAGAGCAAACATCCCTCATTTCAGTGAGGGGAATCTCTCCTACTATTGGTAGCCTTCTGTGTCTTCTCCTTACAATAGCTTCATCTTCAGCTGAGTTGGAAAATTTCTTCTCAGACCTAAGTATAAAAATATAAACTCCTTAGCCTGGATTTTAAGGCCTAACATGATTTCTACCTAGCCTACCTTTCCAACATTATTTGACATTACTACCCTTCCATCATTCAACATTCCATCCAAATTTGTCTACAGGCTATTCTCTGATCTCCTTCCTTATCTCTGACTGTTGAAATCCTTTCTTCAGAGCTTACCTATTTGCGATTTCCTTAATGAAACCTTCCTGATGATCCCATTTGAATGTGTTTTTGCCTTTTTAAAATTTCTTCAACACCTTGATTAGGGCAGCTAGGTAGCACAGTGGATAGAGTACTGGCCCTGAAGTTAGGAGGACCTTATTTTAAATCTCACTTCAGACACTTCCTAACTCTGTGACCCTGGGCAAGTCATTTAACACTAATTGCTTTAAATATTCAGAGATATCTCAAGTCATCCAGATATATATCTTGACACTGGACCCAGATGGTTCAGAAGGAGTGAGGTTGGTGACTTTACACAGCCCTTCCTCACTTAAATCTAGTTCAGGTCAAGTCATGACATCACCATAATATCATGATCTTCTTCAAGAATGAAGAACAAGTAACAACAACAACATGTTGACTAGACTTCAGCTTTCCTCTGACATAAAATGACCCACACTTCTCCCTAGATCACCCAGCGTAAAAGTACCAAACATTTAAATATTTCCAGTAGTATCTGGGAAAACAGCATGGCAAAAAAATGCCTGAAGCTTGGGATGATGACCACAACCTGCCACCAGAGATGAGCAGAACCCAACTCCAACACAATTTTTTTTTACTTCAAATTCCAAACTTTTTTTTTCTTATAAAAGTATTTTATTATTTTCCAGTTACATGTAGAGATAGTTTTCAACATTTTTTTTGGTGTGAGGCAATTGGGGTTAAGTGACTTGCCCAGGGTCAGACAGCTAGTAAGTGTTAAGTGTCTGAGGCCAGATTTGAACTCAGGTCCTCCTGAATCCAGGGCCAGTGCTCTATCCACTGCGCCACCTAGCTGCCCCTAACATTTGTTTTTATAAGATTTGTAGTTTCAATTTTTTCTCCCTCCTTCCCCTCCCTTACCCCTCCTCAAGACAACAAGTAATCTGATATAGGTTACATATGTACAATCACATTAAACATATTTCTGCATTAGTCTTGCTGTGAAAGAAGAATCAGAGCAAAAAGGAAATACCTCAGAAAAGAAAAACAAAAGCACCAAAACCAAAAGAAATAGTATGGTTCAATCTGCATCCATATTCCACAGTTCTTTTTTTTTTTTCTGGATTTGGAGAGTATTTTCCATCATCAGTCCTTTGGAACTATCTTGGACCGTTGTATTACTGAGAAGAATCAGGTCTATCACAGTTGATCAACACATAATCCAACACAAATTTAATAGGCAAGAATAGGGTGGAAATGTGAGAAAATAACTGCAATAACCTGATTATAGAAAGGTACTGTGGTGATGGGGATGCTTAAAAAACAAAGTTGGAAGAAGATAATGACTTGAAAACATCTACAACCTAAGCCTCAGAGGCCAATTATAGATTGGACGCAAGCTCAATAATAATTCCTGGAAGAGATAAAGAAAGGAATAAAAGGAACAAAAATATTTTAAAAATCAAATAAGTGCAATAGAAGAAAAATTGGAGAAAGAAATGAGAGCGATGGCAGACAGTCATGAAGAGAAAATTGACCGATAGTTTAAAAAGGGGGACACAAAAAAACTCTGAAGAAATATATTCTTAAAGAGTAGGATTGTCCAAATGGAAAAAAAAGGAATAAAAGCACACTGAAGAAAGTAATTCCTTAAAACTAGAATTGGGCAAGTGGAAGCTAAAGATTCTATGAGATATCAAAAAACAATAAAACAAAGTCCAAAAAAAATTTAAAATAGAAGAAATGTGAACTATCTCATCAGATAATACACCTAGAAAAGAGATTGAGGTGATATAATTTAAGCATTGTTGGGGTACCCAAAAGCCATTATCAAAGAAAGAGAATACTCAACATATATCATATATATCATATATATTGCAACAATTTCCAGGATCCAGAGAGTAAAGTAGAAATTGAAAAAATTCACTGATGACCACTTGAAAAAGATTCAAAAATGGAAAATCTCAGGAATATTATAGCCAAATTCCAGAGCTCTCAAGCCAAGGAAAAAAGACTTCAGGCATCAATGAAGAAACTATTTGAATACTGTGGAGCCACAGTTTGGTTCACAAAAGATGTGTCAGTTACCACAATAAAGGAACAGGAGGCTGGGAATGTGATATTATAGAAGGCAAAGGAGCTAGGATTATAACCAAAAATAATCTACCCAACCAAACTGGGTATAATCCTTCAAGGGAAAAAACATTGGTACTTAATAAAATAAAGGAATTTCAATCATTCCTGATGAAAATACTTGAGATGAATAAAAAAATTACTATTCAAACACTAGACTCAAGCGAAGCATAAAGAGATAAACATAAAAGATTTATCATGTTATTAAATAAAGTTAAAATGTTTACCTTCCTATATGGGAAGAAGATAATTATAACTCCAAAGAACTTTATGATTATTCAGAGTTAAAAGGAGTCTACATAATAGATAGCCTGAATATGAATCAATTATATTAGGATGTTCTCCACAAAATGAAAAAAAAAATGAATGGGGAAGAAAGAGGGACACACTGGGAGAAAGGAAAGGGAGAGATAAAATGGGGAAATTTTTCTCACATTAAAGAGGTGAGCAAGAAGAGCCTTCTAGTGAATAGGAAAATTGGAGAAATGCCAAGTAATGCTGGAATCTCACTCTTATTGGAATTCATTCAAAGAGGGAAGAATATATATACATACCCAGTTGGGTATAGAAATCTATCTTATGAGGCAGCTAGGTGGTGCAGTGGATAAAGCACTGGCCCTGGATTTAGGAGGACCTGAGTTCAAATGCAGACTCAGACATTTGACACTTAGTAGCCATGTGACCCTGGGCAAATTACTTAACCCTCATTGCCCTGAAAAAGAAAAAAAGGAAGAAAGAAATATATCTTACTCCATAAGGAAATAGTAGGGGAAGGAGATAAGAGACATGGAGGTGGGGGGTGACAAAAGGAGGGGTGATATAACATGTACAGCAGCAAATTATAGATATATAGATGTATATATAGGGATGGATGGATGTGTATATGTGTATACATATATATTAAGACAAATAAATATGCTACCCATGTATTTGACAAGTGTTAATACTTACGATTTGGGGATAAGTGCAATATTTGGTGAAAAAAAAAGTTATTGGGAAAACTAGAAAGCAATATGGCAGAAACAGTACATAGACCAATATCTTACAACATTTACCAAGATAAGTTCAAAATGGACACACAACCTAGATATAAAGAGATATATTACAAGAAAACTTGAAGAGCATGGAACTTATTACTTAGCTTACTTGTGAATAGATGAACAATTTATGAATAAACAAGAGACAGCAGAGTGATGTATAAAATCGATCATTTCAATTACATTAAATTAAAGGGTTTGTACAAATAAAAAATGTAGCCAAGATCAGAAGGAAAGCAGAAAATTGGGTGGGAGGGAATTTGTAAAACTACATAAATGGATGCAAAATGAACAGAGCAAAACTAGAAAATCAACATGGTAACAGCAATATTGTAAGGAAAATAAATCAACTGTGAAAGACTTAGCAACTTTGATCAGTACAATAGTCCACCACAACTCCAAAGGACTCATGATAAAAAGAGGTAACCCCCTCCAGATAGAGAACTGATGGACATAGAGTGCTGACTAAAACATATATTTTCCTTTCTTTTTCAAAGCATAACTAATGAAGAAATGTTTTGCATAAGTATATATGTATATTGAGCATGTTTTAAGTATTTTTTGCCTTCTCAAAGTGTCAGGGAGGGAGCAAAGGGAGAAAGAGAATGTGGAACTGAAAATAAAAATATTTTTTGAAAGAATGCAAAAGATCGAAGAAATTACCTAGCTTGCCTAGATTCCCCCACAAATAATTTAAAATTATGCCTCCAAGTAAACTTCAGAGTTGCAGAAATAATTAAAAGTTGAGATAAAGCAGTTGTCACACCTAATGCAATGTAAGGGACTAGGAAAGACCTCACCTCTCAGGCTACTAGTCTGGCCTGAGTGAAGTACAGGTACCTCTGGGCAGATACCACCAAATTAACAAGTGCTGGGAGCGGCATGTTAAAGGCAACCTCAGCTCAAGAACCCTCACCCCACTGACAGTATAAGGTCATGTTGCTGATCAGAGAAATATAGCAAGGCACACCACTGGCTGGTGCTAGACCCAAGGCCCATGAGTTCTGAACAGATGCAGTCCCAAGCTGCAGCTATGGACAAGGAGGAACAAGTACACAATGGTGAATGTAGTCAGAGAGGAGTGGGACTGTGGTGGCTGTGGTCACTTACAGGATAGTGGAGTCCCAGGTTCCGAGTACAGAGTAAAAGGTGAGGTGAAGCTTGTAGCTACTGGAGAAACCATGGGGAATAAGAGATTTTGTGCTGACAGCCTTGCTGACAGCCCTGGTTCCAGCTCAGGGGCAGAGAAGAGGAAATGAGGCAGCTGTCACCACACCTGACCTTACGTTATATAACATTGGAAGAACCAAGAGGTCAAAGTCCCCCAGACAGAGCTCAGAAAATAACAGCATGAAAATCCTAAAGTCTGAGACATTATCTCCCATAGCCCAGTACTAGAGCCCAACTCTAACATACAGTCAGCAGCCAAGAAATAGGCCTTTTAAAAATAAATAAGCAGGGGCAGCTAGGTGGCGCAGTGGATAAAGCACTGGCCCTGGATTCAGGAGTACCTGAGTTCACATCTGGCCTCAGACACTTGACACTTACTAGCTGTGTGACCTTGGGCAAGTCACTTAACCCCAATTGCCCCCCACCCTGCCACCAAATAAATAAATAAGCAAAAGAGAAAGAATAGTATTGTTGATAGCTACTATGATAATAGAGATCAGGGCTCAAACTCAGTAGACAATAAAGTGAAAACATCCACTAAAGCTTCAAAGAAAAATGGAAAGTGGTCACAAGCACAAAAAGAGTCCTTGGAAGAGCTTTAAAAAGCCTTTAAAAGTCAGAAAGGTTGAGGAAAACTAAGGGGAAAATAAGAGTAATGCAAGAAAAGAAGAATGAAAAGAATGATGAAAAGAAATTCAACTAATTGGAAACAGAGATCCAAAAACTGATGAAAGAAAATAATATCTTAAAACTTAGAATTGGGTAAGGGGAAGCCAATGATTTCATAAGCTAATGAGACCAAGTAATAATAGAACAAAATCAAAAGAATGAAAAAATAGAAGAAAATGCAAAATATCTCATCACAAAAATAACTGATGTGAAAAATAGATCAAGGAGAAACAACATAAGAATTGTTGTATGGGGGGGGGCAGCTAGGTGGCATAGTGGATAAAGCACCTGCCCTGGATTCAGGAGGACCTGAGTTCAAATCTGGCCTCAGACACTTGACACTTACTAGCTGGGTGACCCTGGGCAAGTCACTTAACCCCCATTGCCCTGCAAAAAAAAAAAAAAGAATTGTTGTATGCCCTGCAGGTTATGATGAAAAAGGTTTTAGACACTGTACTTCAAGAAATTATTAAGGAAAAATGTTTCAGAACTAGAGGGTAAAGTGAAAATTGAAAAAAATCTACTGATCATCACCTGAAAGAGATCCTTAAATGATAACTCACAGGAACATTATAGTTAAGTTTTGAAGCTCCCAGGTCAAAGAGAAACTACTGCTAGGGAAAAAAAAATACTGCTGGGGGAAAAAATCCAACTTAAATACTGTGAAGCTACAGTCAGGTTAACATAAGATTTAGCAGCTTCTATATTAAAAGAGTGAAGGGTCTTGAACATGATATTTCAGAGAACAAATTAGCTGGATTTACAATGAAGAATAACTTATTCAGCAAAGCTGAGTTTAATACTGCAAGGTAAAAATAGCTATTTCATGAATTAAAAGGCAGGGCACAGCAATGAGGGTTAAGTGACTGTGAGCCCAGGGTCACACAGCTAGTAAGTGTCAAGTGTCTGAGGCCAGATTTGAACTTAGGTCCTCCTGAATCCAGGGCTGGTGCTTTATCCACTGTGACACCTAGCTGCCCCCACTTCTGTGTATTCTTAAAGAAAAGACTAGAATTGAATGGATATTTTGACCTACAATAATCAGGAGAATCATAAAAAGGTAAACATGAAAGACCAATTATAAAATATTTAATAAGGTCAATCTGTTTTTTTCTTATATAGGAAAAAGTCACCTGTAACTCTTAAGAATGTTATCATTACTTGGGTAGTTTGAAGGAACATACATAGAGAGAAAATTTAGGGATGAATTGATTACAATTGAATTATCCTAAAAATTAAAATTGCGTAGGAAGAGATAAAGTGGAGCAATTATCTCATACAAGCATGGTGGAATGGAAGAACTGTTAAAGAGGGAATAACATGTATATCTAAAAGGGTATAAAAGTCTTGTTAACTTCCTGTGGCTACTTAGTCTCAACTTTTTCCTCTTTCTCTCTCCCTTTCTCTCCTCCCACAAGATGCCTGCAGCCCTTTACTCCCAACCAACCTTACTCTCCAGGCCACAGGGTGTCTGCTCTCCCTCTCAGATTCAGGGGCTTATCTAAGCTCCTCTGTCTTCAGGTGATGCTGGCTGCAGCTAGCCTTCCACAGGACTGAAGCTTCATCTGCTTAGAGTCTGAAACCCCACAACACTGGGGAGAACCTTTAAGGGTGAGGCAAGGCAGACTGAAGAATAGAAAGTGAAAGCATTTTCAAACAAATAGAAGTTAATTTTAATAGAAATTTATAGGCAAAGAAAAACAAGGAGGAAAGTGGGACTTGCCCCACCACCACACCAATTATAGCCTAAAGTGGTAATTAGTCAGACTTTGGGACACTTAACAAAAAAATATTTTTAAGGTGTTCCAGATTTAGAACCAAGAGAATACAGCTATAGTAATAATAATGATATTTTTATTTTTCCCATACCTGAGTCAATTATTATAGAGAGCTCCCTCTACCAATAAATAGCTACATGCAACCAACTTACACTCATGCAGAGTTGCCCTGGAAAATTGAGACATTAAGGGACTTGTCTAAGGTAATATAGCCAGTGTGTATCTGAGGACTTGAACTCTGATCTTCTGGACTCTTCAGCTGGCTCTTTCTATTACACTTCAATAGTTCCCATGAGTTGCTGACAACTACCAGAACTCTATTTCCAGTCTTAGTCTCTCTCCTGAGCTCCAACCCCACTTCATGAACTGCCTAATATTCTATTTAAAATTTAATGTCCCATACACATCTCAAACTCAACATTTTAAAAACTGCCCCCCAAAACCCACCACTCTTCTGAACTCTTTTTTTCTGTTGAGAGTATCCCATCCTGCCAATTACCCAAGTTCACAACCTCAGTGTCAGCCTCAACTCCTCATTGTCATTCATTCCTTGTACCCACTCAGTTGCCAGATCTAGTGGCTTCTTCCTCTCCATTATCTCTCCACTTCTCCCCACCCCCCTTGCACATCTACTGCCCTAGTTCATCACCCATTATCTGTACTATTAGAGTATCGTCTGAATTGGTCTCACAGACTTATCTCTCCCTCTCCCATCTGTTATCTGTACAGCTACCAAAGTGATTATTCTGAGGTCCAAGGTTGACCACACCACTCCCTTATTCAATAAAATGTACTATATCTTTATTGCATAGATGTTCATATATAAACTCTGTGGTCTTCATTTAAATTTTAACAGAGTGATTGGTAAATGGGGCCTCAGTGGCCTGTTGAAGGCACAATAAAGTCTGGAATAAGACTGTAGGTTCAGGACCTCATTGTCCTTAACTCTCCAATGCCACTCACCTCATATACCCACTCGATTGCCAGATCTAGTGGTTAGCTTTTTATGCTGGTTTTAAATTTTATTGAAAAGTATTTGGTCCCCACACACAAAGTGGCACTTTGAACCACAAAGAAATATTTATAAACCAAGGAAACAGTTAAGAAAAACATTTCTGAAGAGGCAAAGCCAAGATGACAGAAAAAGGGCAAAGACTCTTCTAAGCTCTCCCCAAAACACCTTTAAATAGTGCTTCAAAACAGCAAAACCCACAAAAAGCATGCCATGAAATAATTATCCAGCCCTAGACAACTTAGAAAGTTGGAAGAAAAGGTTTGTTGCAACAGAGTGAGGGTGGAACACATTCCAGTGTAAGCCATCCCCATAGCAAACCAGCAATATGCCCTGGGGGTGACTGAATCGGCAGCTGCAGTGGTGGTTTCCAGACCAATCAGCACACATACAGTAAGAGCATCAGACAATTGGTCAGAAGGAAATAACAAGGGTCCCTTTGCTGACATTATGGGTAGGTCTCTGTGGCATTGTCTATACTTGCATCTGGGTCACAGTCCTGGCTCTCAGTCCCAGGGCAAGGAGGAGCACTAGATACCAGAGCTTATGGTCACAAGGGAGCTGTGACCCTGGTCACTGGTGAGTAGTAAATACACTTCTCCCTAGATCATATCCCCTTAGGATAAAGTCCCCAAAGTTACCTCTAAAAATGAGAAACCTGAAGCTTTTGATAGTGTCCCTCTCCCACTCCAGAAGCAGAGCCCCATTTTAGCAGAGTTAAAAGTCAAGAAATAGCCTGGGAAAACGAGCAAGCAACAAAAATTCCTGAGTATAGAAAGTTTCTATGGTGACAGGGAAGAAGAAAACAAACTAGGAAGACAACAAAATCAAAACTTCTATATCCAAAGGCTTAAAGAAAAGTAAGAATTGCCCCCAGTCCAGAGAAGACATCAAAAAGGATTTAAAAAATCAATTAAGAGGCAGCTAGGTGTTTCAGTGGCTAGAGCACCAGCCCTAGAGTCAGGAGGACCTGAGTTCAAATCGGGCCTCAGACACTTGACACTTACTAGCTGTGTGACTCTGGGCAAGTCACTTAAACTCAATTGCCTCACCAAAAAAAAAAAAAAGTCAATTAAAAGAGGGAGAGGAAAAATTTTGAAGAGAAATGAGAGTCATGCAAAAAAAAATATGAAAAAAGATTCAATAGCTTTAAAAAAAGAAGCACAAAAAAATACTGAAGAAAACGACACAAGAACAACAAAAAAAGAAAACAATGCCTTAAAAATGGAATAGGTAAAATGGTAAAAGAGGCAGAAAAAAACAAGGAAGAGAAGAATACCTTGAAAAGTAGAATTGGCTAAATGGAAAAAGAGAAAGAAAAATAGAAAAATTTAATGAAGACAAGCAATTGTTAAAAAGGAAACTTAGCCAAATGGAAAAGAAGGTACAAAATCTCACAGAAGAAAATAAAATTCCTTAAAAATTGTAATGGGACAAGTGGAAGCTAATGAGTTCATGAGACAGAAATAAATAATCAAACAAAATCAAAAGAAGAAAAAGAAGAAGAAAATGTGAAATATCACATTGGAAAAACAACTGCCCTGGAAAATAGATCCAGAAGAGATAATTTTTAATTTATTGGAATACCTGAAAGCAATGATTATAAAAAAGAATTTAGATATCATCTCTCAAGAAATTATCATGGAAAACTGTCCTGAGACAATATAAACAGACAGTAAATAGAAATTTAAAGAATCTACCTGTTCCCTCCTGAAAGAGATCCCAATCAATTGGGTGTGTTTAGAAATCTATCTTATTATACAAGAAAGTAGGAGGTGAAGGGCATAAGAGAAAAGGGGGCTGATAGGAGCGAAGGCAGATTGGGGGATGTAAACAACAGAAGCAAAACATTTTGAGAATGAATAAGGTGAAAGGAGAAAGAAAGTGGGAGAAATAGGGAGAAATTAGAATGGAGGGAAACACATAGTAATCATTACTGTGAAAAAAAATTATAGCAAATTTCTCTGATAAAGACCTCCTTTCTGAAATATATATAGAAATATATATAGAAATCTAAGTCATATATCTAGAAATAAGAACCATTCCTCAATTGATAAATGGTGTCAATGGATATGTACAGGAAGTTTTCAGACAAAGTAGTTATATGAAAAAAAAATACTCTATATAACTATTGATTAAAGAAATGTACATTAAAATAACTCTGAGCTACCACCCCACATTTATCAGATTGACTAAGATAACAGAAAAAGAAAATCACTAATGTTGAAGGGGATTTGGGTAGGATACTAAAGTGCTGTTGGTAAAGTTGTATACTGATTCTACCATTCTGAAGAGTAATTGGGAACTATGCCCAAAGGACTTTAAACCATGCATATCCTTTGACCAAGCAATACCACTCCTAGGTCTATATCCCAAAGAGATTAAAAAAAGCAAAGAACTTATATGTACAAAAATATTTATACCAGGTCTTTTATTGATGGCAAAGAATTAGAAATTGAGTAGGTGCCCATTAGTTGGGGGATGGTGAACATGCTGTTGTATATGATTGTGATGGAATACTATTATGTTATAAGAAATGATGAGGAGGATACTCTCAGAAAAAACTTTGAAAAACTTACATGAACTGATGCAAAGTAAAATGAATAGAACCAGGAGAATATGGTACACAATAACAATAATAATGTATGAAGATCAACTGAATTACCTACCTATCCCCAGTAATAACAATGATCCAAGACAATTCTGAAGGACTTTTGATGAAAAGTATTGTCCATGGGGGGTGGCTAGGTGGCGCAGTGGATAAAGCATCGGCCCTGGATTCAGGAGTACCTGAGTTCAAATCCGGCCTCAGACACTTGACACTTACTAGCTGTGTGACCCTGGGCAAGTCACTTAACCCCCATTGCCCCGCAAAAAAAAAAAAAAAAAAAAAGTATTGTCCATCTCTAGAGAAAGAACTGGTAGAATCTGAATAAATATTGAAGCATACTTTTTCATTACTTTAATTTTCTTGGAGCCTGTGTGTGTGTGTGTGTGTGTGTGTGTGTGAGTGTGTGTGTGTTTTCTTTCATATCATGACATACATGGAAATGTGTTTTGGATAACTACACATGTATAACCAATGTCAAATTGCTTGCCTTCTCAATGTGGAGAGGAAAAGGTAGTGAGCATTGGAGGGAGGGAGAGAATTTGGAACTCAAAATTTGAAAAAAAATTAAATTGTTTTTACATGTAATTGGAGAAAAATAAAATATTACATTTTAAAAATTCTTCCCTCCCTCTTGCCCAATCCAAAATAAATAGTGTAAGATGGGAGAGTTTTGTTTTCTTTTTTAAAACAGAAAATTCTAGATAAATATTTCATTATCCCAATTCTTATAAATCATTTAGGATCATCATTTAATTAAGACTTTGAAATTTATATGATACAATTTTATTGGCCTTTTTACTCTGGTGCACTTTGCAGAGTTACAAGCCTTGGCAGTGTGTTCCATCCTGGCCTTCCAAAAGACTCAGAGCCAGTGTTTCTGCTATAAAAATAGCAGGAAATAGGTCTAGGGCAATGCCCAAGTGGCCCAAGTGTACTGGGGAGATGGGAGACAAGAAAATATCCAGGAACACTGAAACCAGTACAATCTCTAACATGTCTCTTGAGTTTTTTAGGGTCACAACAAGGAAGAGTCAATTCCCAGTTGGGAATTGCAGAAGGGAATTGAGACTGAGTCTAAGTCAGTATAAGGCTGGAGACCCTAGGAGATGGAGGCAGAAGCCAGTGACTACAACAGAACGTGGGGTCTATTATCTGCTATCCCATCCAGAAGTATAGAACAATGATGGCAGCTTCCAAAATAGGGAAAGAAAAGGAACAAATGGCCTGTCCACCTTATTCAAGAGACCAGATGAGAGAGAGGCTGGTCCTGGAACAAAATCACAATCCAGAAACTGAGGTTTTAAATATGAGTAAACAGAAGATAGCTCTGAAGAAGCTGGGGACACTGCCTCCTGTGCCCCAGAGAGCAGAGACCAACTTTAAAAGGCATGAATAGGCTAAAACATGAAAAAGAAACAGAAAAGAACCATCACCATAGAAAGCTAATATAGAGACAGGGAAGACCAAAAACACAAACTCAGAAAAGGACAACAATGTCAATATGCCTATAAGTGAAGCCTCAAAGGGGAAGATGAATTGGTCTCAAGACCAAATGGCCCTTTTGGAAAGGCTCAAAAGGAGCCACAGTCACAATTACACACGACTTGGCAACTTCAACATTAAAGGATCTCAGGGCTTGAAATATGATATTCAAGAGGGCAAAGGAGCTTGGAATGCAACCAAGAATTAACTAGTTAGCAAAACTAAGCATAATCTTTTGGGGAAAGGAGGACATTCAATGAAATAAGGGATTTAAAAACTTTCCTCATAAAAAAACAAACCAGAAAACAACAGAAAATTCAATATTCAAATACAAGATTCATGAGGATCATAAAAAGGTAAAATGGGGAATTTGGGGGGTGGAGCCAACATAACAGAGAGAAGCCAGGAAGTTGCCTGAGCTCTCCTGAGTTTCCCTGAAAAACAACATTAAATCAAACCTCTAAACAGATTCTGGAACTACAGAACCTACAAAAAGACAAAGAGACACAATCTTCCAACTTGAGATCATTTAAAAGACTTCAGGAAAGGTCTGTCTCACTTGGGTGAAACTGGACGGCAGCACAGCACAGCTCAGTGCACCATGGAGAAAGTCTTGGCAAGTCAGCAGCAGGCTCCTGGAGACAGCATAAATCAGTAGCCAAGTCCCCTTGGTCCTGACTCAGAAGGCTGGTGGCACAAGAGGCCATTTGTGAGACCTGCCAGCCCTGGCTGAGAGGGCAAACTGCCTGCTAGAGAACCACCCACAGGACAGACATGACTATACCAAGCCATCCCAGCACAGGGAACAAGCCCAGGGCAGTGAGGAATCCAAAAGCCACAGAGGCCTCAGAGCAGAAAGCCAGTGACCAGAACCCTATCCCCCAGGACAAGAATCTTTCAACAGTGACCCTTGTGCCCCAGGAGCACACCTCAACTTTAAAATTTTTTAAATAGGCTATAATATGAGAAAGAAATAGAAAAGGACCCTTACCACTGACAGCTTCTATGGTGACAAAAAAGACCAAAATGCAAACTCAGATGAGGACAATACTGTCAAAATGCCTACATGTGAAGCCTCAAGTGGGAAGATGAACTGGAAGAGCTCAAGAAGGATTTTAAAAATCAAATGAGAGAGATAGAAGAAAAAAATTGGGGGGGAAATGAGGGAAATGAGAGTTACACAAGAAAATTTTGAAAAAATGTTCAAAAACTTGGAAAAGAAAAGACAAAAATTGATTGAAGAAAACAATTCCTTAAAAAATACAATTGGCAAAATGGGGGTAAAATTGGCCAAGAGGAAAAGGAAGTGCAAAAGCTTACTAAGAAAATTAATGCCTTAAAAAACTTTTCATTAATTTGATTTTTAAAAAAGAAAGAAGAAAACCAAATTACCAGAATCAAACATGAAAGGGGTGAATTCACTACCAATGAAGTAGAAATTAAAGCAATAATTAGGAGTTATTTTCCTCAACTGTATGCCAATAAATTTGACAAACTAAATAAAATGGATAGATATTTACAAAAATATAAACCGCCCAAATTAACAGAAGAGGAAATAAAATCCTTAAATAAGTCCATCTTGGAAAAATTGAACAAGCCATCAATGAATACCCTAAGAAAAATTCTCCAGGGGCAGATGAATTCTACCAAACATTTAAAGAACAATGAATTCCAATATTATACAAATTATTTGGAAAAATAGGTGAAGGAGTTCTGCCAAATTCCTTTTATGACACTAATGTGGTGTTGATACCTAAACCAGGCAGAGCCAAAACAGAGAAAGAAAATTATAGACCAATTTCCCTAATGAATATCAGTGTAAAAATCTTAAATAAAATATTAGCAAGGAGATTACAGCAAGTGATCACCAGGATAATACACTATGACCAGGTGGTATTTATAACAGGAATGTAGGGCTGGTTCAACATTGGGAAAACTATCAACATAATCAACCACATCAATAAGAAAACTAACCAAAATCATATAATAAACTCAATAGATGTCGAGAAAGTTTTGACAAAATACAGCACCCATTCCTAATAAAAACACTAGAGACCTTAGGAATAGGTGGCGCTTTCCTTAAAATAATAAGCAGCATCTACCTAAAACCATCAGCAAGCATTATATGTAATGGAGTTAAGTTAGAGGCCTTCCCAATAAGATCAGGGGTGAAACAGGGATGTCCATTATCACCTCTGTTATTTAATATTGTACTAGAAATGTTAGCTTTAACAATCAGAGAAGAAAAAGGAATTAAAGGAATTAGAATAGGCAAGGAGGAAACAAAACTATCACTCTTTGCAGATGATATGATGGTATACATAGAGAATCCTAGAGAATCAACTAAAAAACTAATTGAAACAATTAACAACTTTGGCAAAGTTCAGCAACATGAGATAGAAAGCAAAGTTCCATTTAAAGTAACTATAGACAATATAAAATACTTGGGAGTCTACATGTCAAAACAAACCCAGGAACTCTATGAACACAATTACAAAACACCTTTCACACAAATCAAATCAGATCTAAGTAATTGGGAAAATATCAATTGCTCATGAAGAGGCCATGGTAATATAATAAAAATGACAATTCTACCTGAATTAATTTACTTATTCAGTGCCATACCAATCAGACTACCTAAAAATTATTTTATAGAATTAGAAAAAAATAATTTAAAAATTCATCCGGAAGAACAAAAGGTCAAGAATATCAAGGGAAGTAATGGGAAAAAAATGTACAGGAAGGTGGGTTAGCTGTACCAAATCTGAAGCTCTACTATAAAGCAACAGTCATCAAAACTATTTGGTACTGGCTAAGAAATAGAGTAGAGGATCAATGGAATAGGTTAGGCACAGGAGATACAGTAGTAAAAGACTATAGTAATCTACTGTTTGATAAACCCAAAGACTCCATCTTCTGGGAGAGGAGCTCAGTATTTGACAAAAACTGCTGGGAAAACTGGAAGATAGTATGTCAGAAACTAGGCATAGACCAACCTCTTACACCACATACTAAAATAATGTCAAAAAGAGTACATAATTTAGCTATAAAGGGTGGTACCATAGGTAAATTAGGAGAGGAAAGATTAGTTTTCCTCTCAGATCTATGGAGAAGAGAACAATTTATAACCAAACAAGGGATAGAGAATAAGATGAAATGCAAAATGGATGATTTTGACATTAAATTAAAAAGGTTTTGTACAAACAGAAGCAATACAGCCAAAATTAGAAGGGAAGAAGAAAGCTGGGAAACAATTTTTACAGCCAGTGTTTCTGATAAAGGCCTCCTTTCTGAAATATATAGGGAAAACCAATTGGAAATTAAATAATCTTATCCTACAATAAAGTATCAAAGAACAAATCATAGAAACAATTGTTGATTTTGTTACAGAAAATCACAATGATGAGATAACATATCAAAATTTATGCAATTCAAACAAAGCAATTTTGGGGGGGGAAATTTATATCCCTAACCACTTATAGTTTTGATGACTGCCACTTTATAGTAGAGCTTCAGATATGATACAGCTAACTCACTTTCCTGTGCATTTGTTTTCATTATTTCCCTTGATATTCTTGACCTTTTGTTTTTCCAGATGAATTTTGTTATTATTTTTTCCAATTCTATAAAATAATTTTAGGTAGTCTGATTGGTATGGTACTGAATAAGTAAATTAATTTAGGTTGAATTGTAATTTTTATTATATTAGGTCAGCCTATCCATGAGCAATTGATATTTTTCCAATTATTTAGATCTGATCTGATTTGTGTGAAAAGTGTTTTGTAATTTTGTTCAGAGTTCCTGGGACAGTCTTGGCAAGTAGACTCCCAAGTATTTTATATTGTCTACCATTACTTTTTTTTTTTTGCGGGGTAATGGGGGTTAAGTGACTTGCCCAGGGTCACACAGCTAGTAAGTGTCAAGTGTCTGAGGCCGGATTTGAACTCAGGTACTCCTGAATCCAGGGCCGGTGCTTTATCCACTGCACCACCTAGCCGCCCCCTACCATTACTTTTAATGGAATTTCTCTTTCTTTCTCTTGCTACTGAACTTTGCGGGTCATGAATAGAAATGCTGATGATTTATGTGGATTTATTTTATATACTGCTACTTTGCTAAAGTTGTTAATTGTTTCAATTAGTTTTTTAATTGATACTCTAGAATTCTCTGAGTTTACCATCATATCATCTGCAAATAGTGATAGTTTTGTTTCCTCCTTGCCTATTCTAATTCCTTTAATTCCTTTTTCTTCTCTGATTGCTAAAGCTAACATTTCAAGTACAATATTAAATAATAGAGGTGATGATGGACATCCCTGTTTCACCCCTGATCTTATTGAGAAGGTCTCTAACTTATCTCCATTATATATAATGCTTGCTGATGGTTTTAGGTAGATACTGCTTATTATTTTAAGGAAAGCTCCACCTATTCCTAAGCTTTCTAGTGTTTTTATTAGGAATGGGTGCTGTATTTTGTCAAAAGCTTTCTCTGCATCCATTGAGATACTCATATGATTTTGGTTAGTTTTCTTATTGATGTGGTTGATTATGTTAATAGTTTTCCTAATGTTGAACCAGCCCTACATTCCGGGTATAAATCCCACCTGGTCATAGTGTATTATCCTGGTGATCACTTGCTGTAATCTCCTTGCTAATATCTTATTTAAGATTTTAACATCAATATTCATTAGGGAAACTGGTCTATAATTTTCTTTCTCTGTTTTGGCTCTGCCTGGTTTTGGTATCACCACCATAAAAGGAATTTGGCAGAACTCCTATTTTCACCTATTTTTCTTCACCTATTTTTCCAAATAATTTGTATAATGTTGGAATTAATTGTTCTTTAAATGTTTGGTAGAATTCACTTGTAAACCCATCTGGCCCTGGAGATTTTTTTCTTAGGGAGTTCATTAATGGCTTGTTCAATTTCTTTTTCTAATAAGGGTTTATTTAAGGATTTTATTTCCTCTTCAGTTAACCTGGGCAGTTTGTATTTTTGTAAACATTTATCCATTTCATTTAGATTGTCAAATTTATTGGCATACAGTTGGGCAAAATAGTTCATAATTATTACTTTAATTTCCACTTCATTGGTGGTAAAATCACCCTTTTCATTTTTGATACTGGAAATTTAGTTTTCTTCTTTTTTTAATCAAATTAACCAATGGTTTATCTATTTTATCATTTTTTTCATAAAACAAGCTCTTCATTTTATTGATTAATTCTATAGTTTTCTTGCTTTCAATTTTATTAATTTCTCCTTTAATTTTCAGGATTTCTAATTTAGTATTTAAAGGGGGATTTTTAATTTGTTCTTTTTCTAGCTTTTTAAGTTGCATGCCCAATTCATTGATCTCCTCTTTCTCTTTTTTAGTGATGCAAGCAGTTAGAGATATAAAATTTCACCTAAGCACTGCTTTGGCTGCATCCCAAAGATTTTGGTATGTTGTCTCATTATTGTCATTCTCTTGGATAAAGTTATTGATTGTTTCTATGATTTGTTGTTTGACCCACTCATTATTTAGAATGAAATTATTTAGTTTCCAATTAATTTTCAGTCTACCTTTCCATGGCTCTTTATTACATGTAATTTTTATCACATTATGATCTGAGAAGGATGAATTTACTATTTCTGCCTTTCTATATTTGACTATGAGGTTTTCGTGCCCTAATACATGGTCAGTTTTTGAAGAAGTGCCATGTACTGCTGAGAAAAAGGTATGTATTCCTTTCTATCTCCATTTAATTTTCTCCAGACATCTATCATGTCTAACTTTTCTAACATTCTATTCACCTCTTTAACTTCTTTCTTATTTATTTTGGTTTTGGGTTTTTTTTGGTTTTTTAGTGAGGCAATTGGGGTTAAGTGACTTGCCCAGGGTCACACAGCTAGTAACTGTCCTTTCTTATTTATTTTGTGGCTAGCTTTATCTAATTCTGAGAGGGGAAGATTCAGATCCCCCACTAGTATAGTTTTATTTATTATTTTTTGTTGTTTTTGCAGGGCAATGAAGGTTAAGTGACTTGCTCAGGGTCACACAGCTAATAAGTGTCAAGTGTCTGAGCCCAGATTTGAACTCAGGTCTTCCTGAATCCAAGGCCAGTGCTTTATCCACTGCAGCACCTAGCTTTCCCCACTAGTATAGTTTTACTGTCTATTTGCTCTTGTAAGTCATTTAACTTCTCCTCTAAGAATTTGGATGCTATACCACTTGGCACATACATGTTTAATATTGATATTACTTCATTATCTATAGGACCTTTTAGCAAGATATAGTTTCTTTCCTTATCTCATTTAATTAGATCTATTTTTGCCTTTGCTTTATCTGAGATAAGGATTGCTACCCCTGCTTTTTTTTTTTACTTTAGCTGAAGCATAATATATTCTGCTCCAACATTTTACCTTTACTCTGTGTGCATCTCTCTGCATCAAATGTGTTTCTTGTAAACAGCATAGTGTAGAATTCTGGTTTTTAATCCACTCTGCCATTCACTTCTGTTTTATGGCAGAGTTCATCCCACTCAAATTTACAGTTGTTATTATTACTGTCTATTCCCCTCCATTTTATTTACCCCCTTTGTACTTCCCCCCCTTCTTTCACCCTGTTCCTCCTCACCAATGTTTTGCTTCTTACCCCTGCCTCCCCCAATCTTTCCTCCCTTTTTATCACCCCCCTCCCTTTTCTTTACCCTTTTCTCCCTTGCTTCTGCCCTCCCTTCTATCAGTCCCTCCCTTTCCTCTTACCCTTTTGCTTCTCTAAAGAATGAGCTAAGTTTCTTTATCCAAATGAATGTATATGTTATTCCCTCATTAAATCAAATCTAGTGAGAATAAGGCTGAAAGAATATTCACCCCTCCCTTCTTTCCCTCTATTGTAATAGGTTTTTTTTTAACCTCTTCATATGATGTAATTCACCCCATTCCACCTCTACTTTCCTCTTCTCCCTAGAAGCTCCCTTTTTAACCCCTTAATTTCCTTTATGTCATCACATCAAAGACAATTTATATATATATGCCCTCTGTGTATAATCCCTCTGTCTTCCCAAATACATTTACACTTCTCAAGAGTTATAAGTATTATCTCCCCGTGTAGGGATGTAAACAGTTTAACCTAATTGAGTAACTTTTTTTCCCCTGCTTACCTTTTTAAACTTCTCTTGAGTCTTGTATGTTAAGATCGAATTTTCTATTCAGTTCTGGTCTTTTCCTCAAGAAACCTTGAAAGTCCCGAGTGTCATTGAACATCCATCTTTTCCCCTGAAAGAGAATGCTCAGTTTTGCTGGGTAATAGATTCTTGGCTGCCGTCCAAGATCCTTTGCCAGGATTACAAGGGAAGTAGAAAACTGGGAAGGATTTTTTGAAATAAATGTCTCTAGAAAAGGCCTCATTTCTCAAATATATAGAGAACTGAGTCAAATTTATACAAATACCAATCATTCCCCAATTGATAAATGGTCAAAGGATATGAATAGACAGTTTTCAGACAAAGAAATCAAAGCTACCAATAATTATATGAAAAAATGCTCTAGATCATTCTTGATTAGAGAAATGCAAATTAAAACAGGTCTGACATATCACCTCACACCTATCGGAATGGCAAATATGAAAAAAAAAAAAAACAGAAAATATTGGATGTTGGAGGGGATGTGGGAAACCTGGGATGTTAATCCACTGGTGGTGGAATTATGAAAAGATACAACCATTCTGGAGAGCAATTTGGAACTATGCTCAAAGGGCTATGGAATTGTGTATACCGTTTGATCCAGCAATGCCACTGCTAGGTTTATAACCCAAAGACATCCCCAAAAAGAAAAAAAGTACCTATTTTTATAAAAATATTTCTAGCAATTCTTTTTATGGTCACTAAGAATTGGAAATCAAAGGAATGCCCACTAATTGGGGAATAGCTAAACAAACTGTGGTATATGATGGTGATGGAATATTATTGTGCAATAAGAAATGACAAGGAGGATGACTTCAGAAAGGCCTGGAATGGCATATATATGAAATGGGATATTGTTTAGTGAACAAAACCAAGAGAACACTGTACAGAGAAACAGCAATATTGTTTGATGAAAAACTGTGAATGACTTGACTATTCTCAACAATATAAGGATCCAAGACAATCCCAAAGGACTACTGATGAAACATACTATCCACCTCCAAAGAAAGAACTATATTGATGGAAGAGACTGAAGTATGCTCTTTTTCATGTTCTTTCACTTTTTTCTTTTGATCAAGTTTGCTTGTACAAAATGACAAATATAGTTATGTTTTACATAATCATACATGTATAACCCATATCTGATTGTTTGTTGCCTTAGGAAGGGGGAGGGGTGGGAGGAAATGGGGATAAAAATTGGAACCCAGGGTACTTTTAACTCTTGAGAACTGTATCTATATTAGGGCAGATAGAAGGGGTATACATAGACAGAGGATGAGTATAAGTTGATTTTGATGTGATGATATAAAAAAAAATTTAAGGAGTGACAAAAAGAATTCTTCTGGGAGAAGAGGGAAGGGAAGGTAGAATGGGATAAATTATATCACATAAAGAGGCACAAAAGTTCTGGCCTGCAAAATCTTACAGAAGAACTTGAGTGAGTTACAGAAAGAAAACCATACTGATTTTGTTCCCCTTCTCAGAACTAGATAAATGTAACCACAAAATAAATAAGAAAGAAGTTAAGGAGGTAAATAGAATTTTAGAAAAGTTAGATATGATAGGCCTCTGGAAAAAACTAAATGGGGATAAAAAGGAATATACCATTTTTTAGTGGTAGATGGCAGCCACACAAAAATTGACCATGTAGTAAGGCATAAAACACTCACAGTCAGATGTAGAAAGGCAGAAATAGTAAATCCATCTTTTTCAGATCATGATGCATAAAAATTATGTGTAATAAAGGAGCATTTAAGGATGTACAAAAATTAATTGGAAATTAAATAATCAGATCCTAAAGAATGAGTAGGTCAAACAACACATCATAAAAACAATCATCAAAGAGAATGACAATAACGAGACAACATAGCAAAACATACGGGATGCAAGCAAAGGAGTTCTTAGGGGAAATTTTATATCTCTAAATGCTTACATGAATAAAATAAAAAAGAGGAGATCAATGAATTGTGCATGCAACTAAAAAAGCTAAAAAATGAACAAATTTAAAACCCCCAATTAAATACCAAATTACAAATTCTGAAAATCAAATGAAAGATTAATAAAATTGAAAGTAAGACAATGCTGTAATTAATAAATAAAGCTAAGTTGGTTTTGTGAAAAGATTTTTAAAAATAGATAACCCTTGGGTTAATTTGATTTTTTAAAAAAAGGAAAAAAAACACAAATTAGCAGTATCAAAAATGAAAAGGGTAAATTGACCATCAATGATGAGAGAATTAAAGCAATAATAAGGAAATATTTTGCCCAACTATAAGGCAACAAATTTGACAATCTAAATGAAATGGATGAATATTTACAATTATATAAATTGTTCTAACAGAAGAGAAAATAAAATACTTAAATAGGCATATTTTAGAAAAAGAAATTGAACAAGCCGTCAATGAACTCCCTAAGAAAAAATCTCCAGGGTTTACAAGTGAATTCTACCAAACATTTAAAGAACAATTAATTCCAATACTATACAAAGTATTTGGAAAAATAGGTGAAGAAGGAGTTCTACCAAATTCCTTTTATGACACAAATATGATAGTGATACCTAAACCAGGCAGAGTCAAAACAGAGAAAGAAAATTATAAACCAATTTCCCTAATGAATATTGATGCAAAAATTCAAAATAAAATGTTGCCAATGAGATTACAGCAATTTATCACCAAAATAATACACTGTGACCAAGTGGGATTTATACCAAGAATACATGGCTGGTTCAGTATTGGGGAAACTACTAACATAAAAGAACACATCAATTAAAAAAAACTTCACCAAAATCATATGATAGTCTCAATAGATTCAGAGGAAGCGTTTGACAAAATACAGCACCCATTCCTATCAAAAACACTAGAGAGCATAGGAATAAATAGAGGAAATAGATACAAGCAGTATCTATCTAAAACCACCAACAAGCATTATATATAATGGGGATAAGTTAAAAGCATTCCCAATAAGATCAGAGGTGAAACAAGAATGTCTATTATCAAGACTGTCATTCAACATTGTACTAGAAATGTTAGCTTTAACAATAAGAGAAGAAAAAGAAATTGTAGGAATTCGAATGGGAAAGGAAGAAACAAAACTATTACTCTTTGTGGATGATATAATGGTATACTCAGAAAATTCTAGAGTATCAATTAAAAAACTGCTTCAAACAATTAACAATTTTAGCAAACTTGCAGGTTATAGAATTAACCTCCATAAATCATCAGCATTTCTATATATGACTAACAAATCCCAACAACAAAAGATAGAAAAATAAGTTCCTTTTAAAATAACTATAGACTGTATTGTTGTAAAAATTTCTAAGTCACAGAGTTAGATGAAGAAAAAAACAAAATCTCCAAGCCAAAGAAAATAGGTTTATTGAGAGAGGGATCCTGTTTTACAATAAAGCCAGTCTCAGGTCTAGGACCCAAAGACCTAGAGCCACAGGGAAGAGGGATATTTATACCCATAGAGTCCCCAAGATTAAAGTAATACAAATGCTATTAGTTATTTCTGCAATAAGCAATCATACAGTGTTGTCTTCTCATCTATTGGTTCTCCATATCATCATTGCTAAGTTACAGAGCTCATGACTTCACTTTGTGGCAGTAGAAAACCCATCAAAACATTTAGAAGCAGCCATCTTGGGCCTGGCCATTACACAACATGCCACTCTTAAGTCATGTGGTCAGCTTTGGGTATCATTATCAGGGTTTTGCTTTACTTCTTATTCTAACAATACTAATTGGTCCAGAACAACTCCAAAGTAGCTATTTTGGGAATCTGACCTTTACCCTGGTTGGTCCATCCTAAACATAAACCTTTAAAGGTTTAAAGGAGAATGCTTAATGTATGAGAAGACAAAGCAGTTGCAGTCTATTCTACATAAGAAGTTTCACAGTCTATCCTGTATGAAAGGAAAGACTGATTCAAGCCTTTACAATCTGTATTTGTAGAGAAGTAAATCATATATATCTAAAGGGTGGAGAAAATCTCATTCACATTATAAAATATTTGGGAGTCTACCTGCCAAGACAAACCCAGGAACTATATGAACACAGTTATAAAACATTTTTTACACAAATAAAATCAGAATTAAACACCTGGAAAAATATCAATTGCTCATGGGTAGGCCAAGCTAATATTTTAAAACTGACAATTCTACCTAAAGGATTTTACTTATTCAGTGCCTTACCGTCAAACTACCCAAAAAAAAGTATTTTATAGAACTAGAAAAAAATAATAACAAAATTCATCTGGAAGAACAAAAGGTCAAGAATATCAAAGGAATTAATGGGAAAAAATACAAATTAAGGTGGCCTACCCATGCCAGATCTAAAACTATTATAAAGCAGCAACTATCAAAACTATATGGAGCAGCTAGGTGGCACAGTGGATAGAGCACCGGCCCTGGAGTCAGGAGGACCTGAGTTCAAATCCAGCCTCTTAATACTTACTAACTGTGTGACCCTGGGCAAGTCACTTAACCTCAATTGCCCCACAAAAACAAAAAACAACAAAAAACCTATATGGTACTGGCTAAGAAATAGAGTGGTAGATCAGAGGTATAGGTTAAGCACACAAGGCATAGTAGTAAATGACTATAGCAATCTACTGTTTGATAAACCCAAAGGCTCCAGTTTCCAGGATAAGAACTCACTAGTTAACAAAAGTTTCTGGGGAATATGGAAAATAGTATGGCAGAAACTAGGTAAAGAGCAACATCTTATACCACATAACAACAAAAAAATATTAAAATGGGCACATGATTTAGACATAAAGGGTGATACTATAGGTAGATTAGAAGAGAAAGGAATAGTTAACCTGTCACATCTTTGTTGTCGTTGTTTGTCCTTCACTCAAGAGGTGAACCATACCCCCCTACACCAGTGGCAAAGTAGATATAAAACTGGGCATGCAATCAGTAAGACTCATCCTCATGAATTCGAATCTAATCTCAGACACTTACTAGCTGTGTGATCCTGGGTAAGTCATTTAACCCTGTTTGTCTCAGTTCCTCATTTGTAAAATGAGTTGGAGAAGGAAACAGCAAACCACTCCAGTATCAATGCCAAGAAAACCCCAAAGGGGGTCATGAAGAGTCAGACAAAACTGAAAAATGTCAAATAACAAACACCTAAGGAAAGAGGTAAGTTGGAGTTTACCCCACAAACAAGAGATTTGGAGCAAATGCCAATAAATTTCTCATGATATTTAACTTAAAAAAAAAAAAAGAGGAACTATAACATCAGGTTGATTTACTTGGAGTGAATTGGATTTAAGTAAGGAAGAGCTGTTCAAGGTGTTCAAGGTCACCAGCCTCACTCTCTCCTGCAGTCAACTGGGTCCAGTTGGTGAGATATATCAGGACAACTGGAGATGTCTCTGTTTGTTTAAAGCAATTAGGTTTAAGTGACTTGCCAAGGGACACACAGCTTGTAAGTGTTTCAGGTGAGACTTGAACTCAAGTCCTCCCAACTTCAGGGCCAGTGCTCTGTCCACTGTGCCTCCTAGCTGTCAGATATATAAAGAGGGAATGAATTTAGGACCAAAGATGAGATAGAGAACATTATGAAATGCAAAAGGGGTCATATTGATTACATTAAATTTAAAATTTTTGCACAAACAAAACCAATGCAACCAAGATTAGAAATGTAATGATTTATGTGGATTTATTTTGTCTCCTGCAACTTTGCTAAAGTTAATAATTTCAAGTAGTTTTCTAGTTGATTCTCTAGGATTTTCTAAGTATAACATCATATCACCTGCAAAGAATAATAGTTTTGTTTTCTCGTTACCTATTCTAATTCCTTTAATTTCTTGTTCTTATTGTTATAGCTGACATTTCTAGTACAATATTAAATAATAGAGGTGATAATGGGCATCCTTGTTCACCCCAATTTTGGGGGAACGCTTCTAGCTTATTCCCATTACAAATAATGCTTGCTGATGGTTTTAGATAAATATTAGTTAATTTAAGGTAAGATCCATTTATTCCTATGCTTTCTAGGGTTTTTAATAGAAATGGGTGCTATATTTTGTCAAAGGCCTTTTCTGCATTTATTGAGATAATCATATGATTTCTGTTGGTTTTCTTATTGATATGGTCAGTTATGCTGATAGTTTTCCTAATATTGAACTGTATTCCTGCTATAAATCCCACCTGGTCATAGTGTATGATCCTTGTTATATATTACTGTAATCTTTTTGCTAACATTTTATTTAAACTTTTTGCATCAATATCCATTAGTGAGATTGGTCTATAATTTTCTTTCTCTGTTTTGGCTCTTCATGGTTTAGGTATAGGTACCATGTTTGTCTCATAAAAGGAATTTCGTAGTACTCCTTCCTTATTCATTTTCTCAAATAGTTTTTATATTATTTGGATTAATTGTTCTTTGAATATTTGGTAGAATTCACTTGTGAATCCATCTTCAACCCATCTCTTTAGCACCACCAAGTCTCCATGTCAGCTCCTTTCCAGTACGGTATAGCAGCTAGAATCTCTGCCCCTTATGGTCAGGCTGACAGCCAGCTTTAGTCACAGTCATAACACCCAGTTATAGCAAATTCCAGGTACAGTATCACCAAGTTAAGTTTAACATATTTCAACCCCATTGTCTGGAAGGAGATCAGAGACCTGTGATATATGTAACTATCTCATTTAAAGTTAGATGTTCCCAAGATCCTCTCTGGTTTACCAGGGCTTCTGGGAGGAGCAAGTCTCTTTTCAGTTCTTGACTTGGGCTTGGCAGGTGAGATGCTGGACTCTCTTAGAGATAATTAGATGAAGTTTGCCTCTCTCTCTCCTCACCAACTTCTGATGCACTTTAAAAAATACTTAAAAGTCTAAACTCTTGCTAAAGCTTCTAATTTAAGGCAACCACTCATTAGATTTTAGACATCATAGCTAGAATTTTAGGCCCTTATAATGTCTACTGAACTGAATCTCTTCATTCTAATTCCCTCCATATCCTTGTCTTCTGTTAAGGGCTAAAATTCTAGCTAAACTGTCTAAAATATCTAATGAGTGGTCGCCAATAAATTATAAGCTTTAGCAAGAGTTAGACTTTTAAGCATTTATTAAGGAGAATAAGAATTTGGTAAAGAGAGAGAAAAAGGCCTAGATTCCTATCTATTAAAGGGAGAGCACATTTCTAGCTCCCTTCTCCGCCAGAGTCCAGAGGAAAGAGAGCGAGCCTGAGCGCCAGTCTCTTCCTTCCTCCTCCCACTAGTCCGCGTCACTTCCTGAAGCCTGGTCTTGCCCTCAAAGACCTTTGCTTCATGGGCAGAACTCTTCTACAGTAAGTATCCAGCAGGTGGCGTCATTCCAATCGTTACAGTCCCCCCTGTTGTTCCTCAAGAAACAAAATGTTTCCTTGACGGAACAGTAAAAACAATATAATAACTATTGCTAACTAATAATATGTGAACAACAATATAGAAAAGGAAGAGAGGAAAGTTTTGTCCAGAGGGGCGATTTTTTTTTTTGTCCTCATGAACCGACGCTTTGACATTAGTCTTGCAAAGGGAGGGCCTCTGCAGAGCATACATGTTACAGATGGTGTATATTATAACAGAAAGAGAAAAAAAACAACAAATCAAAACTGTTCATTTAAAGTCTCTGAAAGTCTTTTCTCAGATGTCCTCTAGGTGTAGTCGTAGAATGGAAGTCTCTTCAGGGGTTGATGTGTGGATACTGGTAATCAGCCAGGAAATTTCCTACAAAATTGAGCTTAATACAACTTTAAAATAGCTTTGTCAATAATCAAATCAAACAATGAAAGTTCTCAAAAACATGTCTAAGGGAATTCAGAATCTTAGTTGTTAACACGTGAAACATACAATAAAAGAAAAATTGAACCATTCTTTAAAATTACATTATTATTATAGTCCCCCCTTATGGAGAGTAATTGAGAAGACAATTGCTGCGATATTAATTTTTAAAAATAATTTTTATCTTTGTTTCATCACTTTTTGCATCATCTGCCTAATTATCCTCATGCCATTATGAGAAATTAGAAAATCTAATATAATTGGTAACAGGTGTCAAGGCCAAATTCAACACTGTATTTATCATGACACCTGAGATAATTATGGGGGTTACCATAAAAGAACAGAGAAATGATGGGATATGAGCATTCCCACACTTGAGCAATATATACTGCCCATACAGTATGCCAGGCTTAAAATAGGTGGATGGAATATATGTCCATGCCACCGAACATATTGGAGGAAACTGAGTCAGACTTAATCAGATCCATGGGATTAAGATGTCCATGGCATCAGGCATATAGGAGGGAGCATAGAAGCCAGGTGTAGAAGTGAGATGGGTGGGATGAATACTTCCAGCCATCTGTACAATATTGTGGGGAAAAATAAAATAAAATATTAAACCAAGAGAATCCAACCTCAACATTAGTCAAAAGCTGTTCCCTCGGCCATACCTTGACTTCATGCATGTCTCCCCTCATGTGACAGTTCAGTGTCTGCTCTTGCATGTATTCCTCTTGTGATTGGATGGCATCTTGGCCAACTGGCATCTGATAACTCAGAATAAAGGCAATTAATGTCTTAAATGATAAGTTCCCATAATCCAAGTCTCATATGGATTTAAAAATTGAGGATAATAAATGATTGCAAAAAATGTTAATACATCTTGACTCAGAACACAATATATAATTATGCAACAATTTCAAATAATACCCCTTTTTTTTAACTTAGTATACAATTACTTTTTTGAAAAATCTGAACATATTTAAATAAAAGTTAAAGCACAACACAATCTCAAAGAAAACTTTTACAAATGTTCCCCTCTTTTTTTTTGGAATATGCTTATCAAAAATAATACTTCTAGAATCAATTTACACTTGCCATGGCAAACAATTTGCCAGGGAAATGCTTTAAAGAGTTTGATCAAATAATCAGTTGAGAAAAAATAGCAAAAACAAATAACTCAGAATATGGGAGCACAATACTCCTAGAATTAACATTGTATTATGAAATCAAAACCATGTTTCAAAATTAGATAGATGAATGAATAGAAGAAAATACACGTGGAATAATAAAAGACAATGAAATTCAAACTAGGGAAATCTAAATGAATATGAACTTAATATTAATAAGAGTATTACAAAATATAAACTTGATCGCATGACTATAAAAAGCTTTTACAAATATTCTCCTTGTTTTAGAAACTAAGTATAAGACACAATCTCAAAAGCATTAAAATCTCTATGAAAATAAACCTATACCATTAATTCCAAAATGTATATGTAATAGCATAGAAATCCTATGTAACCTCTGAACTGACATTAATAATCTGAGTGAATTCAGAACACTCTTGATTCCGATATCTAAAATCCCCAATACTCATATCAATACCTTGCTGCTTACTTCTACATTTCTGTAAAATATATATACTTCCATGGCAAAAGAAGCGGAGTCTTGAACTATGGTGATGATTGTCATTCTCATTCAGCTTAAGTTTTTCTTCTTTAACCCCTCTATATTGTCTGTCAGTCTTTTCACCATACAAATGCTTTATAAGATTACTAATTAAAGACAAAAGCAGGTTAGCAAAATTATGAACAAAACGAGCATATCTGGAATTTAAAGGGCTTTCTAAGGTTGTCTCAGAAGCACAGCCAGGCTGGGGAAGGGCTGAGCCTGAAGCTGCAAATGTAGTTAGAGAAAGTTGCGCATGAGCATTAGATCTCTGGACTTCCCAGGCCCGGGAAGCAATGGGCTTGGCCATGGGAGGAGTAGAGGGTGGGGTCTGGAGAGGAGGGGAGGGACCAGCACAATTTGAATCAGACTTGATTTTGAACTCAGGCCTGGATTCCTCTTCCCCCACTTTGCCTCCAGGTGCTAGGGGATTAAAAGCTTCTAGAGGGTGGGTCATTGCCTCCAGGCATGCAAAATTAAAGCAACAATTAGTGTTAGAACTGGGAAAAGCTGCAGGAATCTCTTCAGGTTTCTCTGAAAAAGCATGGTTGGGAGAGGGAGAGATATTTCCTTGTGTGAGTAAGTTGCTGGCTCTTTTAACAAAAATAAAAAGAAAAATAGAAAATCCACAAAAACAAAGCATTAACATGATCTTATCTCCCATTTGTCTGGTTAAACAGACTAAAATCAAAAATAGGGTAATTAGGGAGTTTAAAAGGTCCATTCGAAAAAAAATTTAAAGGGAAAACACCTGGCAATTCAGCAGTACTTCGGATTTAAAGGGTTAGGGTAGGGGAAATTTCTTACCCAACCGAAAGATCAGAAGTGAGGTTCAGCTTTCCTCTTCGTGGTCAGCCATCTGTTAAGGGCTAAAATTCTAGCTAAACTGTCTAAAATATCTAATGAGTGGTCGCCAATAAATTATAAGCTTTAGCAAGAGTTAGACTTTTAAGCATTTATTAAGGAGAATAAGAATTTGGTAAAGAGAGAGAAAAAGGCCTAGATTCCTATCTATTAAAGGGAGAGCACATTTCTAGCTCCCTTCTCCGCCAGAGTCCAGAGGAAAGAGAGCGAGCCTGAGCGCCAGTCTCTTCCTTCCTCCTCCCACTAGTCCGCGTCACTTCCTGAAGCCTGGTCTTGCCCTCAAAGACCTTTGCTTCATGGGCAGAACTCTTCTACAGTAAGTATCCAGCAGGTGGCGTCATTCCAATCGTTACACTATAAACATATTAATCTTCTAAATGTCAAGTACAAATGCAAGGGAGTGGCTCAGCTGCATGATTAGTCATGACTCAATCAATCACCTGTCCTCACATGTGGCATGAAGGGAGATGTGCTCCCCCAAACCACCAGGCCTGCAAAGTGCTTTCCATATGCCAAATCAATGGATCCTTACAACAACAATGCTTTTTATTATCCTCATTTTCTAGATGAAGGAATGGAGGCAAAGAAATGTTCAACAATTTGACCAGGGTCACAGGAATAGAGTCTGAAACAAGATTTGAAATCAGGTCTTCCTGATTCCATGTCCAGCACTCTCTCTACTTGGCCACTTTGTACCTCCCTTTCTGTATTTCTTACTAGCTCTATGCCTTTATAACCTTCTGTCTCTGCTCCACTCATGCTCACTGACTGTGACCCACTATTCTCTTGTCTATGTCACTGATGCTCTGTCTTGCTTTCTGTCTCTTGCTATCTCTGTCTTTGAGTCCTGGCTCAATCAATGACTCACTCTGTTGGATAGAACAAGTCATTTTCCCCCTTAGGCCCTCACTACCTTCAGGGGATTAGAACAGATTGGGCATTCACTCCCTTTGTGCCTCATGAAGTGCACACTTGGAGTTACTGCTGTTATTCTTTCTCTAATAAAATGAAAGAATGTATTACCACACCCCGCAGAATTTAATGCCCCAGATTACTGCCAGGTTGTATCATTCTACTGGCTGATGAAATGACTCAGTATAACAGATCTGCAAACAAGCTTTATGTAGCCCAAATGATGTTAAGCACCTCTATTACTATTTGTCAAATATATATTATATCTTGTTATCATCAGTAAGATACACATTTACTTGGCAGAATCACTGAATTCATTAGACTTGTTTTCCATCATGTATTTTTTTAATCAGTAGATATTAAAAGCACAGTAGAGTAAAACTATGCTTCCTTCCAGGTTACTCTTTCTTCCCTGTCTTTGTCTTTCTATGTCTTTTTCTTTCATCTCTGTCTCCGTTCTCAGGTTTCTATCTCTCTCCTTTCTCTTACTCTTTTTTTTATCTCTCTCCTTCCTTGCTCTCTATCTGACTCGTTTCTTTTTCTCCCCATCTCCCTGATCCTCCCCTGAGCCAACCTATGGTAGTATTGTGGTGGAAGACCAACCTTACCCCCTAACTGGGCTGGGACTTGTGGGTTGGTGCAGCTGGCCACCCCCCTTACCATGGCATCTAAGCATTTCTCTGAATCTGAGTCTAAATCAAGAAAGAAACACAGCCCAGAGGGGCAAAAAGGGTCATCTGACACTCTAATCTGCCTAGATAGCACAGGAGTCCCATGGGGTATGCCAGAATCTCTCCTACAGTGGGTAACTATAACTAAAAATGTAGATTGGAACCAGTAGAGGTTCACCAATTACAGTAGTGATGTGGTACAGAGTACTTCTGAACAACTAGCTACAGCTCACAAAATGGTTTGGGAAAACAGAATATCCCTTGATATGATGTTAGCAGAAAAAGTAGGAGTGTGTGTCATGCTGGGCAGTCAATACTGCACCTTTATCCCAAGTAAAACCACCCCTGATGGTTCAATAACTAGAGCCTTGAAAGGCTTAAGTACACTGGCTGAAGAATTAGCAGAAAATTCAGGGGTTTACACCACCTGGATGGGATGGATGGAATCCTGGTTTGGGAAATGGAAAGGTTTCACTGCCTCGATCCTCACCACTCTCATTATAGTGGCAAGAGTTTTATGCTGTATCCTTCCCTTCCTTGGAGGGTCAAATCAGAGGCTAATAGAGACTTCTCTCACAAAGGTTACTCCATTTGGGAAAGTAAAGGCAAACACTCAAATGCTAATATTCACAGATTTAGACCAAAAGGGAGAGGAGATATTCAATAAATGGAATGAGAGGATCCAAATAGTCAAAAATAAAGAGGGGGGGGCAGAGCCAGTATGGTGAAGGAAAGGCATTAAACGCACAGGGCTCCTGATACAAGCACCCCAAAAATACCAATAAAAGAACCCTTGGGGCAGAAAAACACACAAAAATTCAGGCTGAGAGTTTTCTACAGCTATAGATAGATTGCAGGGGGCTATGCTGGGCCATGAATAAAGCCTAACACCACAATTGGGATGATACACCAGACACCCGCTGGAGGAATTTGCCCCAGTGCCTCTGAAAACAGATGGAAACACATTTTCAAATTTTTTTTTCTTTTCCTCTTTGACAATTTCCTAATCTGAAGTTTTGGTTTTTTTGACCATTTGCTCTTACAACTAGCTAATATGGGAATTTTTCCATGATTACTTATGTATAACTTATTTTGAATTGTTGAGTTCTTGTGGGTGGGGGGTGGGAACTGAGGGGGGAAGAGAAATTGGAACACAAAGTTTTTTTTGTTTGTCTTTTGTGGGGTTTTTTTGCAGGGCAATGAGGGTTAAGAGACTTGCCCAGGGTCACACAGCTAGTAAGTATCAAGTGTCTGAAGCCAGATTTGAACTCAGGTCCTCCTGAATCCAGGGCCAGTGTTTTATCCACTGCGCCATCTAGCTGCCCCGGAATACAAAGTTGTTTTTTTTTTTAATTGAAGTTAAAATTTTGTTTTTACATATATTTTGGAAAATAAAATTCTATTCAAATAAAAATAAAATAAAATAAAGAGGAGGGATTGTGAGAAAATGGGTAGTTGTCTCCTCTCAATGACCATATTCCTCCTAACCTGTTAGTAGGACAAAGGTCTCAGATCCCCTCCTCCCCCTCAGGCTAACAAAACCGCATGATTCAAGGAGCCCTGGTCTCAATAAAGTCTGCTCCAGAGTTGTGTCCATATTAAGAAGTATAAGGTCCACTCCTGAGTTACACCCATACAAGGAAGAGGGGTGGGAATACTGCATTCCAATTAGCTAGTTTTTGCGCATAGATTGTAACCCTTGAGTAATTGGAGCAATGATGAAAAAGGGGAGGGTCCATTCACCTTAGGGACTGGGGTATAAAATAGGGCCTGCGAGCCCCCTTTCTTGGCACCCACTAGCTGCACACTAGGGTACCTCCTTCTCATGAGAAGGAAATAAAGAGTCTTTGTCACATCACTGTTGAGTTCCTGAGAATTATTGAGAAGAGGATTGATTTTCCCTCACACTCAAGAAGAAGGTTCTTTGATGTGCCCTCAGAGAACTTCTGGGGTGCTCTGGGGCCCATAACAAACTTATTTTTAATTTTTTTTCTTTCCTGAAGTCAATATGAGAAACTGGGGGGAGGGGTTAATCCCTCTCAGGTGATGGTTAGACAGAGAATACACCCACAGGGAACTCTGTATGCAGAATGAGAGATCCTCTCTGGGAAAGTGGATTAGATTGGATTCAAATGATAATATCCACAAATGGGGGTTAATTCAAATAGAAAACTTCCCTGAGAAAATCCATGTGGAGGGATGGGGGTACTAGGATGGGATACTGTGTTCTATTAGCCAGTTCTTGTGCAAAGATTGTAACTCTTGAGTAATCAAAAATAATGATGAAAAAGGGGAGGGCCATTCACGATAGGGACTAGGGAAGAGGAAGGGCAGGGATGGAAAATTGGGAAAGGTGCCATGCTCCTGGCCTGGGGGTGGTCCCAGATGACCAGAAATTCCCAAATGTAGATCCAGAGTGGAATAATAATAATGAGAATCACCGGAATCATATGCAGGACTTAAGGGAATTAATAATGAAGGGAATAAAAGAGTCAGTCCCTAAGAGTCAGAATCTCTGGACCTTTTTTTGTGTGTGTGTGAGGCAATTGGGGTTAAGTGACTTGCCCACGGTCACACAGCTAGTAACTGTTGATATGGGGAGAAAATGGGGTACAGGGTTGGAGTAGGAGTTGGGGTTCTTAGGAATTCCTCTTTAAAGAATTACACCCTCTTGCACACAAACATAGTTGGAATAAGGTGATAGTTTATTTAGGAGCAAGGGAAGGGAAGGGTGGGGGGAGGGAAACCATGAAAGAAATCCTTGGACTTTTCATGGGGAAATTTGGCATAAAGCACATGGCTCAGAGGTACCAAATCTCCTCGAACAGGAGGCTGGAAAGTACTTTTATAGAGGCCTGATGGGGGTGGACCATCTGCCTGTGGAAAGTTCCTTTAGTGAAGGTGGACCATCCCCCACTGGTGGTAGCTGGGGGAATTGGGTGAGGAGTGGAGGGCCATCCCCCACTGGTAGTGACTAGAGGAATTGGGTGAGGGGTGGCTACGGATCCCTCTTCAGAACACAAAGACCGCAGCCACACCCGAATTTATCTCCCCAGGGTAAGGGAGACCAGAATGAAGGGTAGGAATCCCAAGCTAGCTCAGTCAGATTTGGTTAGGCTTATCTCTCTAGGCGTTATCTGTCCTCTGGTTTAGTTTCTCAAGGAGAAGATTCCTTGGTGTGCCCCAGAGAACTTCTGGGGTGCTCTGCACCCCATGACACTGTCAAGTGTATGAGGTCAGATTTGAATTCAGGTACTCCTGAATCCAGGGCCAGTGCTTTATCCACTGAGCCACCTAGCTGCCCGAGTCAGAATCTCAATAGAGTCTTTGGCATACATCCTTCCACATTTTTAGAGAGACTGAGAGACCAGATAACACAATATGGAAGTATGGACCCTGAAGGCCAGTTAACACAGAGTATGCTTAAATTAACCTTTGTAACCAAGTCCTGGCCAGATATTAATTTAAAAAATTACAAAAAGTCAAGGGGTGGAGTGAGAAGCCTTTGGAGGAATTGTTGAGGGTAGCACAAAAAATTCTTTATCAGGAGAAAAGAGGAGAAACAAAAGCAAAAGGCTAGTGTTATAGTGGGAAAATGGGGTACGGGTTGGGGTTGGGGTTCTTGGGAATTCCTCTTTAAAGAATTACACCCTCTTGCACACAAAACTTAGTTAGAACAAGGTGATAGTTTATTTAGGAGCAAGGGAAGGGAAGGGTGGTGGGAGGGAAACCATGAAAGAAATCCTTAGACTTTTCATGGAGAGATTTGGCATAAAGCACATGGCTCAGAGGTACCAAATCTCCTCGAACAGGAGACCGGAAGGTACTTTTATAGAGGACTGATGGGGGTGGACCATCTGCCTGTGGAAAGTTCCTTTAATGAAGGTGGACCATCCCCCACTGGTGGTAGCTGGGGGAATTGGGTGAGGAGTGGAGGACCATCCCCCACTAGTAGTGACTAGAGGAATTGGGTGAGGGGTGGCTACGGATCCCTCTTCAGAACACAAAGGCCGAAGCCACACCCAAATTTATCTCCCCAGGATTATGGTGTCTAATGTGACCGAAATCATGCAAAAGAAGGAAATGAGCAATAGTAGGAAAGCTAGTCATCCCCCAGGGAAATTTCCCAGGAGGTATCAAGGGAACTGTGACCAGTATGGGAGAAATAGTTCAAGGGAAGCAGGGCAGGGAAGCTCATGGAGGAAGGGCACCAAGAGGAAACCCCTCACCTGCTTCAAGTGTGGAAAAAGTAGACACATGCAGAGGAACTGCCCAAGTAGTGAAGAGGAGGCCAAAGGGCACTCCTTGATGGAATTTGATGACTAGGGAAGTCAGGGGTTCTTTATTCTGGGCCCCTGAACCAAACCCTGGATAAACAGAAGGGTAGGGCCAAGAGGGGAAGAGGTGGTTTTTCTGATAGATACAGGGGTCACCCGATCCTCTTTGGCAGTCATTGCACCTTGAATGACTCTGATGCAAGAGAAATTAATGATAGTAGGAGTAAAAGGGGAAACCTTCCCTGCACCTTATTTTGAACCAACCAGACTAGAATATAACAATAAGGAAAGTTATGGGAGACTTCTGCACATCCCTGAAGCAGAGGTGAATCTGTTTGAGAGAGATTTGATAGTAGAGATGGGAATAAATCTTGAGGTACAGGGAAGCAAAATTGTGACTAGGCTATTAACTTTGAGGGAGGAAGATGAGAAGGATATTCAACCTTCTGTTTGGGCAAGGGAGTGTAACTGAGGGAAGCTGCAGATTACCCCCATTAAGATTAATCTAAAAGATCCCTCTACAGTAGTGAAGGTTCAGCAATATCCAATCTCACTTGAAGGAAGGAAAGGGTTAACCCCTGTAATAGAGGGACTCATAAGAGATGGCCTGTTGGAGCCATGTATGTCCTCATTCAATACCCCAATATTGCCCATCTGAAAATCGGATGGCTCCTATAGGTTGGTACACGATTTAAGGGCTGTAAATAAAATAGTAGAAACCAAACACCCTGTAGTTCTGGACCCCTATACCCTAATGAGTAAAATCCCCTTTGAGAGTAAATGGTTTAGTGTAGTGGACCTGAAATTGCATTCTGGGTTTGCCCTCTAGATCCTGAAAGCAGGGATCTATTTGCATTTGAATGGGAAGATCCCCAGACTGGGAGAAAGCAACAGCTCAGGTGGACAGTACTCCCACAGGGTTATACTGAGTCCCCAAACTTGTTTGGTCAGATTTTAGAAGAGTTACTCCAGGAACTGAATTTGTCCAGAGACATAACTCAATTCCAATATGTTGATGATCTATTGATGCTGGGGGGAAAAGGACTGAGGTAGCACAAGCACCCAATGACTTACTAAATTTTTTAGGAGGTAATGGGGTTGAGTGTCCAAATCCAAGTTACAATATGCTGAGAAGGAAGTAAAATATTTAGGATACTTAATAAGTGCAGGAAGAAGACTAGACCCTGACAGGATTATGGGGATCTACCACCTCCCCCTTCCCAAAACAAAAAGAGAACCACTAAAGTTCTTGGGCCTGGTAAAATACGATAGGCTATGGATTGACTCCTATGCCCAACTCACTAAACCACTATATTCCAAATTGTTGGAGGGGGATCCCAATGTCATAAGGTGGACAGAAAGAGAAGAAGAGCAGATAAAAGAAATAAAGAGATTATTGATTAAATTCCCGGTACTAGCCCTTCCATCTCTAGAGAAACCTTTTCAATTATTCATGAATGCAGATAGGGGAACAACTTTATGGGTTCTAGTACAAGTCTGCGAGGAGGGCAAAAAAGACTGGAAGCCTTCCTATCAAAATTACTAGATTCAGTCACAAGGGAATGGCCTGAATGCATCCAGGCGGTAGCTGCAACCGCCCTATTAGTAGAGGAGAGCAGGAAACTGACACTTGGAGGAGCCCTGGTGGTGAGCACTCCTCATCAAGTTAGAGCAATCCTCAACCAAAAAAAAGGAAGATGGTTTAAAGATTCTAGAATTTTGAAGTATGAAGCAATTTTATTAGAAAAGGATGACTTGGTACTTACTGTGGAAAACTGTCTGAACCCTGCATCTTTTACATGGCACAGATCCCATCTTTGGGTATTCCTAGCTTCTTGCTTTGCAATACCATGAGCTATAGTTCCTCTGCCCCAATTAAGGACCTTATTTTCTCCTCTATTGATTGTTTCCTTAATTTACAAGTTAACATATGGGGGCTTGTCCAGGATTTGAAGACTGTGTCCAGCCAGCCACCATTTTTGACCTCTGGATGCTCGGTGCCAGAAGGAATTTTTTGTGTTCCAGTCTGGACTCAAAATTTGGAGGCCTGGCCAGGGTAAGGGTCTCTTAAATTCAAAACTCATGTCCTTTTTGCTTGAGTTCCTAAAATCTCTTTGATTGGGGGCCTGGTTATGTCAATGGATAACTTTGTAACAGGTCCATTCTGACAGGTCCCCCCAAAAAGGGAATGACTGCAGGTTGTTTTTATGGACCATAAGTGGCCACTCTGACAAGTCCCAAAAAGGATGGCTGCCAGGTTTTGTTTTCAAATCACGTATGCAAGCATGATTGCAAGCACTTGGAAAATTAGCAGAATTCAAGTCTGAGCCACAACACTGATGGCCACAGTGGGGTCTCCTTTTCTTTAGTTTACTCTTGATTCTACCAGCCCAAAAGTTAAAGGCCCTGAGTGGGGCTTTTTTGTTCTTTTTTCTCATTTCAATGGCATTTTGAATCAACTAAGCTAGAATGTGAGTCTGAACCCTCCTCCCTTCAAAAAAAAAAAGCAGGGGGGAGGAAAATAGGATTTTTTTAATAGGATTTTTATCCCTCAGACAAAGGTCTAATTTTTTAAGAAAAAAAGAGACCATTTGATCTGGCTCAAATTAATAGGTCTTTGAGGATAGAGGAGAACTTAATTTGTGCATGCTAAATTATCTTAAGAATATTTACCATTATTGTTTAATGTTTTTGTGTCTGTCCTTGTAGAATGCTATTTGTGTTAAAGTATTCTATATGGGGGTGTGTGTCCCTTGCTATTCAAGCTAAGTCCCTTATCTTTCACTTAGTCAGTACTCACAGCAGAATTGTCAGAAAGGTAATTTACAGAAAGTGGCAGTTAGAGAGTGACAAAAATCACATTAAAAAAAACTAATGTCAAATATTTGAAACTGTTTAGAAATATAGTATTACTGTGAATTCACAAAGAAGTGATCTCAAAGTCAGGAACATCTGGGTTCAAGTTTTCCCTCTGGTATACTCCTATCAAGATAATGGAATGTGATAGATGAGATTTGGCAGATACTCAGGAGCCCACCTGAGTGGATTACTGGCTGATTTGACTGGATTAGTAGTTGACTAGATTCTAAGCACATCTGGCTGGTACTTGAGAGTACTTAAGAAAGCATGCTTCTCAGAATCTAAAAAAACTTTGAACTTCCAGCCCAATCAACCAACCAGCTTGAAGAACCTCCCCACTCTGGGAGGGGACAGGAAGGAGGAAAGGGGAGCCTGCCGGAAGAACGCTGTCTTTTTGGTTCCTGACTTGGTGGTGATGGCAGAGAACGATGGAGAGGAGCTGAGGAAAGATAGGATTACGAGGTTGTAGGAATTCTGTTCTCAATCTTTCTCTTTCTATATTTCGATAAACCCTTAAAAACCTAAACTCGTTTTATCAGTGATTTTAGTCAGTTTCCCCCAAAACTGGAGGAACAGATTAGAACCCACATTTAGAATTTTAAATTACTTACTCCCAAGGTAAAATGAATGTATGACAAGAACAAATTTTAAAATTCTGAAAACTGGAAATTTCCCTGATATGCCAGAGAAACTTATTTCATTTAGAAGGGGTGCTGTTTCCTAGCTTTTCTCAATAACTCTGTTAAGCAGTTACTACTGAAATAATTTCACACATTAATAATGGTGTGGTAGTTAAAAATAACTTTCTTTTAACTTTGTTAAACTTTTACTGTTTTCTTCAAGCTTAATAGGTACTTCAAGTTTTCATACCCCTAGCAATTCAAATATTATGATGGTTTTGTGTGTTTAATAACTTTTAGAGCTCATATCTGAATTAGAGCTTGGGTCTTAGGTTTTCCTGTTAACCCCTTTTTTGCCTCCTACATCACTGACAAACAGGATGGAATTCTGATCACATACAGGATCATGATTTCATTAAAATTATTAACTTTCTCTTCCCCTCCCCCCCCCCCACCAAGATCTCCAAGAAACTGAGATAAGTACAAATGTACTGAGAACTGACTGATCCCCACCTACTCTCCATTCCCAGGCCAATGAACTCCCTGGGGCTAACCGATCTTTCTCAATTCCAAACTCTTGATTGAGTTATAGACCTTCCCCCCAAACACAAAATGATGCCCCACCTCCTTACTCCCTAGACTTTGTGTTATTATGTAAAAGGGTCCACCTACCTTAAGTAGTTTCTGTTTAGATTTAAGTAGCATCAATACTCAGGGACAGTTCTATAGTGTCTCTTGTCAAAATTTAAGTAGTTGTTAGTGACTCTGGAGCAGTCTTTTGGTTCCCTTTTGTTCTGTTATCCCATAAAACCCTGTCCTTGGCTCCCATCTTTGGGTATTCCTAGCTTCTTGCTTTTCTGATACCTCTACCCTGATGAAAGACCTTATTTTCTCCTATATTGTTTTCTTAACAACACACACACACACACACACACACACTCACACTCACACTCACACCAGAAGATGGTTTAGAAACATCCTGCTCCCAGAACAGAAAGAAGGTAAAAGCTTTTATAGAGGAGAGATGGGGTGACCACCTGAAAATGGAAAGTTCCTTCTTGGGGTTAGATGGGGAGGGTTTGTATGCTTGTCATATTCCTGAGAGTCAGGGGGATTTTTTGGGGGGGGGAGGGGGTGGGAATGATGGTGCTGACCTCTGGGGTTATCGATGTCTCTTAGATAGTAACCACACCTACCTGACTTTCCTGCTATAGAATTGTATCTCCCCTTACTTCTTAGGTGTGTCTGCCCTGACAGGTAGTTGGCCAATCTAAACTTTAATACTCCCTTGATTCCTCCATGTCTGTCCTGTTATCTGTGTGAGATTTAAAATTGGATATTAGATCATAAATCTCCCCTACTTAACTTTTCCCTTAATTTATCTCCCAGACTTTGGAGAGAGACGGTCTGTGCCGCGCTGTCAGGAGACCAGCCGCAGGAAAAAGCCCCACTTCCGTTCTCTCCACCCCGGAAGTCGAGTGCGCCGCAGGCAGTCTGACGTGCGCAGCAGGCGGACTGTTCGTCTCCTCCCCAAAAGGGTGGTCCTTGAAAAACTGGCGTCTTTCAGTTATCCTAACCGACTGTTAAAAACTTTCATATTTTTTACCACATCCGGTCATCTTTGATGGTTTTCTCACAGGAGAAACTTCTGATTTATCCTAAGCCCATGTCACATCGAATCCTCTGCAAGATTTTAAAAGTGGTAGTATATAAGAGATTTGAATTATCACTCTTAGCAATACTTTGCTTATCAAATCTTCCCTAATTTTATAGAGAAAATGTTATGGGGGAAAATGGGGTACGGGTTTGGGTTAGGGGTAGGGGTTCTTAGGAATTCCTCTTTGAAGAATTACACCCTCTTGCACACAAAAGTAGTTAGAATAAGATGGTAGTGGGGGCAGCTGGGTGGTGCAGTGGATAAAGCACCGGCCCTGGATTCAGGAGGACCTGAGTTCAAATCTGACCTCAGACATATGACACTTACTGGCTGTGTGACCCTGGGCAAGTCACTTAACCCCCATTACCCCCCATAAAAAATAAATTAAAAATTAAAAAATAAAGAAATCAAAGGTGGTTTTCTCTCATCAGTCCTTGCAGGCTACAGCTCTGGGCCCCTTGGTCTGTCAACTTAAGAAAAACTTATTTCTAGGAGGTGCTCAGAGAAAAAAAAAAAAACTTTCTGTGATTCCAACTTTAAAACACAATCAAGGGGGCAGCTAGGTGGCAGAATGGATAAAGCACTGGCCCTAGATTCAGGAGGATTTCAGTTCAAATCTGGCCTCAGACACTTGACACTTACTAGCTTTGTGACCCTGGGCGAGTCACTTAACCCTCATTGCCCCACCAAAAAAAATAAAGAAATAAAGAATCCAAGGTATAAGGCTTTGATCCCTTTGTTCTCATCATAAATGTAATCTTTAAAAAGTTCAAGAGACATAATTTCTGGGTAATTTAATCATTTTTAGTGATGCCAGCATGTTTATTAATTTTTTAAAATATTATTTAGCCATCTCTCTTAGACCAAAGACCATTCACAGTATTGGGCTCACAGTTTATATACTCTTGGAAGAATAGTTGTTCCTGAGGGTGACAATCAACTCTGATTGGTTAACAATTAATGAGAGAATTAATATTCTAAGGAGGGGCTGGGTCAATGAGGGTCTTGGGGATATGTGACTTGCATCACCCAAGTCTTGGTCAAAAAGACATGAATTTTCATATCATCTACCTGACAAAAGGGAGGAGCTACATTTTCCCTGACCCCTCCAAGTAAACACTATGAGCAGGAATTTACCCATTAGCCTAAATTTAGAATTTCTTTTACTGTTTTTGATTAGCTCTCAGCCATCCTGAGACACTTGACACATACTATTTTTTTATGGGGGGTAATGGGGGTTAAGTGACTTGCCCAGGGTCACACAGCTAGTATGTGTCAAGTGTCTGAGGCCAAAGTCTTTGAGAAAGATTTGCCACACTGATTTCTGGATGAGGAAGTAGAAAACCAGAAACGCCTTGGTCCTACTTCAATAATTAGTTATTAATGCAAGATAGAAATAATAATTTCTCTCACATCTAAGTTGAGAGAAGAAAAATGAACTTTTTAATTCAGGAGCTTCACTCAGAGAAAGAGAAAAGGGCTTAGGTGTATAATCAAATTGTTTTTATGCCTATCTCCTACAGAAAACATAACAGAGAACATTATTTTCATTATGTTTCCTATGGGAAAAACCAGATCAGAGACATACAGGAAAAACATAGTGGCATTTTATTTGTCCCAAAAACAAACAGCAAGTACATAGGAGACTCATTCCAAAAATGAGCTCAAAGATTCCCTCTTTCTGAAGATATATAAAGTTGCTCTGTTCACTGGTTACAGATCTTATCAGTACAGGGTGCTAGCAGTTTCATTAGTATGATACAAATCAACTTAAAAGTAAACCTTATAACAAGAATGTGTGAAATACAAATCAGTTTAACAATTCAACTTAGAAGCAGACACTATAACAAGAATGTATGAAAGGCGATTCAGTTTTGTTAGGGGTGAAAAACACAGGTGGGGGGTCCTTAAGTATTCCTCTGTAAAGAATTACAACTCCCACACACAATCCAATTAGAATAAAAATGGTCTTTTATTTGGGTGCTTAGAGAAAGTGACTAAGAAGGAAGACTTCCAGCTTGGGGAGGAAATGGCATGGAGACATCTTTTCTCCTCCCCCCAATGGAGGGGAAGCCAAAGCTTTCATAGAGGGTGGATGGGGTGACCAACCCCCTGACAATGGAAAGTTCCCTTTGGGGTTGGGGAAAGCTTGAATAAGGGGTGGGATGGGAAAGATTTAAATGAGGGGTGGTGGTTCTGACTTCTAGAGTTATCTTTGTCCCCTGACAGCCACTCAAGCACTAGCCATGCTTAATAGGCTTATCCCCCTTGCTTCTTAGGTGTGTCTGTCCTTTAGTTTAGCTTCTCAAGGAGAGTTACCTCAGACCCATATTAAGTAAATGCTAAGTTAATATTATGTGATTCAAAAGGGGTAATCAAGGACAAAAATGCTCAGATGTGTTTACAAGGATGGCTCCAACAGACAGAGGTATTCCTTAGAGAGCAATAAATTCTACTTATTATTCTGAGGAAAGAAATCAGTACATAGGGACTTATTTGCTAGATACAAACTTCCCAGACATTTGGAGACACAAATGATATGTAGTACCCAAATGATTTTGAGGTTTGCCTGACATGCTCAGTTGGAGGGCATTTTGACCTTATTAATCCAAATTTTCACAAAATTCTTTTGGATAATAAGGCAGCTCTATCAAATCCAGGTCGTTTATATATTCATCATGACAGTTGTTATATAAAATACAGAATGAATTTGCAGAATAGAATCAAATATAAAACACAAAATCAGTATTTGATTTCCTCACCATAATTCCTGCACACTAGGGTTCTTCCACAAATAAATCATTTTCTTGGTATTTTGAAGACTAGCTTATCTAGGTCAACTGTTTCTGACTCAGTTATCTAGTCTGTTTCACTAATCTTTCTTTTTTTAACTCAGTGACAAAAAGTTTTGAGGAGGACTATTTTATAACATAATCTGGGTTAAGGCAATGTTGCTTCTATTAAATTGCTATCTTTAAAATTATAGTAAATGTGTATCTAATTAAAATACAATAGAATCAGGTATTACTGAGAATTATTGTTTATTCAGGTCATTCAGCACATCTTGCTTGGTCACTCTGTACCATGCATCAGGAATCTGACCTCTGCCCTTGAACTTGAGATTATGTTTTTGTTCTAATTGTGACTTGAAAAACCAAACAAACCATTTCCAGTATGGCTGGGCTGATGTGTCTGGAGTGATGTTCCATGTGGCATATTCGCCACCTGCCTGACGATAAGTCTTATATGGGAATCTCCTGCCATCTGGAAGAATAAAGAGAATTTCACTTGCTACATTACTAGTACAGAAATCAAGGGAAAACTCATCTGTGTTTTCCCATCTGTAGGAATTGACAGCCTGAGAACGATGGAAAGGGACACTGTGCTCCCCATCATGATCTGGGATTGTGTTTGTACAGATTGCCTTGCAAAAGGGACATTGCTTCCAACAGCCACTGAGCTGATCAGAGAGCATGGCCTGAATCTCAGGTACAACTTTCTCCATGAATTCCACTTCACAGGCCTGTCCTACCTTTTGCATCCTGGTATCCAGGTGTTCATTCATGGCTTCCTTGAGGAATTCAATGTCAGTTATCTCCTGGTGTTCAATGCTTCTTAAGTCTCCTCTTGGAAGGGTCAAATGACGCCCAAGCTGATTACACAATTTGTCTAGCCACACAGATGCAGAATTGTTTTGGTCCTTAGCCATCAGAGTTGACTCATGAATAGCAGAGAGGATGACTTTCTTAAAAAATTCCAAACTATTACTTAAAAAATTCTTCAATTTCTCATTTTCTCTACTTAAACAGTATGCTTGGATCTTTTTCTCAATGTAATTCTTTAAAAAAGCTTTTGGCTTGTAAATGTAGTCACAATAATTCTCAAAATTTTCTTCCTCAGCCAGAGAGATGAGAATGTGTTTCTCCAGGTTGGATCTGTTTCCACTGAAGGGGGGACAGTTAGCCCTGATCTCCCCAGCTAGGTCTAGGGCTATCTTTTTCCAGATGGCTGTAGGTAGGGAAGCACTGAGCTTGCTCCATAGGAAATCAGCAAATGCTGTGATGGAGGTTGCCCCTTGACAGGAAATCTTAAAACATATAAAGAAATCCTCTCTCTTGTTTTCCAGATATGTGACAGGATCCTGTGCTTTCTTGAATGCTGTGTGCATATCCCTAAAGTTAACTGCTGCTCTATAGCACAAACATAAGGACAAATCTATTTTATATTCATGTGTAAATGTGTACCTTGCCTCTTCAGATGCAGAATCAGTGTTCTTGTCTATCAATCTCAGTATTTCATGGAAGTAGCTTATATGATAATCCCTTCCCATTCTTGAATAGGTTTCAATGGTTTCAGTGACCAATGACATAATGTCTTCAGTAGTTTGCTTTATGGTCATCTTATCGCTGTCATCTATGGAGGGCCTGTAAACTTTATATTTCTTCTTCATTAAAATATGTTTATCATAATCAATGAAAAATTTTTTCCTTTGGGAATACTCTCGTAGTTTGCTTACCACATTGTGCTTCTGTTTAAAATGGTCCAGAAAGACATTTTCCAAATCTATATCAATATTGGGGTCTTTCAAACGAGGGGAATTTGAGGACACTTCATAGACCCACTCACTCCAAAGTAGACTGAATCTCTCTCTCAGCTGCTCCTCACTTAATTCTTTACCCATTAAAGACAGGGCCATACCTCTGCTTCTTAACAACAGTTCTTTTTCATATTCTGATTTCTTTTGATCTAGTTTGTCTTGACTTTTCCTTGAACTAAGGAAATCATTGGACTTTCTAATACTTTCTGAAACAAGTGCCTCCTTAAGGTTTCTCAGTTTGTTCTCAAAGTTTCCCTTCCACTGGATCAGGATTTCATTTTCTTCATCTTCATCAAAGTACCTTTCAAGTTCTTGCATGATGGCTTCATATTTTTCTGCAATGTTATCCTCAATAGAACTTCTCGAGAGATCCTGAATTTCTCCATTCTGAATCTGATTGGTCAGTTGGTTCTGCAAACCCAACACATGACTTCTTAAATTCCAGGTCCAGTTGTTATACATTGCCTCAAGCTTCATCATGGCCACGATCTCCCTGGTATTCCTAAAGCTGAAGATGAAATTTTCATTCACTAAGGCTTTCCACAAATCGTGGATGAGGATTTTCACCTCAGACATCTTCAGGATCCTGCCCTTGGATTCTTTTTTGGCAGCCAAGAGAATTCCTCTTTTTAGTTCCTGGATGTTGTGGCTATAACTGGGATTGGGTGGGGCCATTGGAGGATCCCCTTCCCATAGATGAGCAAAGTAATGGACATGGGTGTTTACATCAAAACGAATGACATCACTGAAGCAGGTGATATCTGAGCATTGTTCCTGTTCTGCAGCCATGGCTGCCATTTCATCCAGTCTCTGCTGCAGTCGCCTTCTTCCTTCCACATTTTGATCTTTGGCAGTGATTTCCCCTACATTCTGATGCACAAAGAGACAGCTTGGGGAAATGTTCACTTGTTTCATTCTCAGAAAGGCCTGGACAGCAATTTGCAAGATGTCTTGCATTTCTGAAGGATTCTCTCCAAATATGTTGATCAAGGTCAGGTTTGCAAGTCCAATAACAAAGGTTGCCAGCTCATTGTCCCTATTCTGTGATTTACTGCTGAGTTCTGGGGCCCGGAGCCCTTCTGTGTCAACCACAAGGACAAAGCCAAAACCCAGCTCTTCCCTCAGGGTCTCCTCCACCTTCAGCAACTGCATGTAAGCTCCTCTTGTGCATCTCCCTGCACTCACATTAAACTGGAGGCCAAACATAGCATTCAGCAGAGTGGACTTCCCTGTGCTTTGGAGGCCAAGGACAGAGAGAACAAAGAGCTTCTTGTCTCCAATTTTCTCAATTAATCTGTCAAAAACAGCTGCTACCCACTTCAGAGGTACATAGGAAGCATCCCCATCCATCAGCTCAAGAGGGTACCCAGAAAGCATCAGGTCAGCAGCAATTTGAGGAAGGGAGAAGAACACAGGGTCCCCTTGGGAGGAAGATTCTTCCAGTGCTTCATAGATTTGGCCAACCTCTCTCAGGAGGTGTTCAATACCCAAGGAGGAATCTTTGATCTCCTTGGAGACAGCTTCTAGTTCCATTTGGTGGGATTGCAAAGAGTCACTCTTTGATCCCTTTTGGTTTTCTGCCAGCACCAGGGACCACAATTGGCTGTACTTCTTCTGGAGTTTCTCCAGGTGACCTCTGGTCAGGTTGTCCATAAACTTACTCAACCACTGCAGGAAGTACAGATCACTGCTCTTGTCTTTCTCTGAGTGAGACAGGAGGATTTGAAGCACAGATCTCATCAAGTCATTGAGGGGAAATGCCATCTTAAGTTGTTTTTGTCTTATTATTTGTTTTTCTGTCTCAATCTCACTTTTGTGCTGTTCAAGGCTTCGGTTGCCCTTTTCTCTCAAGTGACAAAGCTCCTTATCCTTCTTACACCACTGGTGCCAAAGCTCTCCTTGAAGGGGCAGTAATTTCTCCTTCATTTCAGACAATTTCATTTCTTTCATGAGGGCCACCAAAGCCTGTGCTTTTCCCTTGGCCTCCTGACACTCCTTCCTGTCTACATCTACAAGAAAGCCATGCTGGCGAGCAACTTCAGCACAGTCCTCTAGACTACGAAAGGGACCTGAAGACTTCAGCAAGCTATTGATGACACTTGCAAGTTCATCCATTAATTCAGCCTCATTTCTATTCCTGATCCCAATCATCACTTTCTGGCCAGAATCATTGCCCACAGTCTTTTCTTTGTCATCAAATAAACAGACCAAAGGTTTTGGTGATTTCCACAGGTCCCGAACTATTTTGGTGGTCCTCTCACTTTTATCAGAAGTAGACACTAGGACCACTGTGACTGCAGCAATTTCCAGCAGAAATCTGAGCTGTGGCTCATAATCTTTGGCATCTCCATGGAGATTAGTGAAGGCAACACAGCTTTCAAATCTGTCTTCATCTCTCCCCCCTGGACAGAACCAGGAGATTTCTACTACACCTCCCATTAGGAGGCAGGATTTGCTGCTGCCTCTGCAGTGACGGTGGAAAAAAGCATCATGTTTGTGCTTACTCAGCAGAGAGTTTAAGATCTGAGATTTGGAAGAAGCAGCAGAATTCACAACTCTTATAAAGGACACAATGGGGATGGATGCCTGGGAGATGAGCTGGTTATTGAAATTAAGGACTGTGTCTTCTCCCTCTGATTTCTTCACCTGTCTCCAGCTTCTCTTGACATGGCTGAGAGACCAGAGGGGGAATTCTATTACAGAAGTACAGGGATTGGGCACCACAAGGGGGAGAGCAAATTGACAAATGGAAAGTTTGTTGGAAATGTACTGTCTCATGAAATCATCTGCACAGTGAAAAATCATCATCTGGGTGTCCATTGGGTGGATGTGGGCCTTTCCTGTGGACAAGAAGAGAGAGGGTATATCATCACATTCAAACAAAGAATAAGGATCTGAAATCTCATCCTCAAGATTTGTCAGATTTGTCCCAGTGGCCACTGAGTCTCCATCATCTTTACAAACCAAGTATCTCAGTCTGTAATCCAGCATCAGCAGCTTCTGTAGGAAATAAAAGGGCAATTGCTTGTCTGTGTCTGGCTGAGTGTCATGCACAGAGGCCTTGTAAATCATATGGAAATCTGCTCGGCCCATCTTCCTGGGATAGTAACATTCCAGACCAAGCCTCTTGGCTAAGTCTAGAAAGTTGGAATTTTCTATCACTTCATGCTGTTTGGTGGGACTTGGTTCTGGTTGATGTGTCTTTTTCTTTCTCTGAGAGACACTTTCCAGCTCTTTTTTCACCTGTTCCAGCTGTATACAGGTCACTGTAGCTTCATATTCTCCCCTGATGAGGAAATTGAGGTCTTTCTCCAGAGTTTCCCAATCATGCTGCACCCTGGGTTTCCCAAGGACATGAAGCACTTCTTTGCACCACAAGTGCCCCATGTGAGATTGCATAAGCTCCAAACGTTGCTTCTTTTCTTCTGCAGACACAGCACTAGGTCCAGGACTTACTGTCAGCCCTGTGAACAGTAGGAACCCTTGAGCCCTATAGCCACAGTCCTTATTAAGTTTCTGGTATGTTTCATGAGCTTCTTTCATTTCACATAACAAGAAATTTAATTCTTCACATCCTAGGAGACAGTGGAAGGTTTGGGTTTCCTCCTTGTACCCTGCAGCAGCTGCAAAGGAAAGTAGCAGTAAGTGTGTGCCTGACTCCTCTGCCTGTTTCAAGGCCTTCAGAAAGGAGCTGAGAGAGGAACTGATCTTATAAGTCACATTTCTTTGAGTTTCTTCCACCTCTCCTGAGAACTCTGAGTTGTGATTTACTTCAAGAAGGTCATTCTTTGCCTTTTCTAAGAGCTGAATGAAATCAGTAAACTCTGTGACAGGGATATCTTCTTGCTGCTTTGCTGAGTGGAAAACCCACTGCATAATTGAGTGACTCTGTGGGAAGTCTCTCACTTGATACACATGAGGATACAGAAGGCTATGTAACTGAGATTTAATGAATTTACTTTCATGAACTGGGAAGTCCTTGCAAAGGTTGACAATTCCCACCAAGAACTGCTGCAGAGCCAGGTCTTTGAGACAGATATTAATCCAGGTATTATTATTCCTAGTTTTCTCACTCAGTTTTTGCATGAAATCCATCATTTTCATCAGCTTCTCCTGAGGATCAGTGATTTCCCAGGATTTCACTTCTTCTACAAAAGCCTTGGCATTCTCCACTGCACTCACTAACTCCTCTCCATCCTGGATCCTTGCACATCGGCCAGTCAGGGTTGTGTAAGTGTCTTTGAGGTAGCGACTCACTCGAAGAGGATCCTGAAAATCTTGTCTATGGTTAGACAGAATTATGTCCCAAACAGGCACTAGGTGATGGCCTCTGTCAATGACACACCAGGTCTGGTTACTGGCCACAAGACCAGCTTTCCACTGTGGGAGAGAATCCACCTCTGGGGGGCCTCCTGTTTGGTATACAGACATTTGGAATCTTCCTTGCAAATTAGTGGACCTTGTATTGTGAGAAGCCATTTGGGACTGAGAGTTTGATGCATTTACTGAGGCTGCAGCTGTCACTCCAAAACCACTGTAGCTGCCTCCAATGTACACATCTAGTGCCTCTGAAGCTTGTCTCTTCACATCATGCAGCTCCTCTGACCTGAAGCCTTCAGCTACAGCTTTCCACCAGAATACCCCTCCCAAGTGCAAAGGGCCCTGGTTCACATGAGAGCCAAACCTTTGGAAAAATGCCTCACATCTCTGCCTCAGTACTTGAAGGGATTCTGAACCACTGGAGAGGCTCAGAAGCTCCTCCAGCTGCTTTAACTCTTGCAGAGCTGACTTGGAAAGGTGGAGCTGATCTCTTGCAAAGTGGCAGGAGGCTAATGGGATATAGCTGAATTTGGTGGTACAGCTGTAAGTGTGCTCAGAGCTTGACTTATGGGCCTCTCTAGACTCAGAAGATCTGGTGGCACTGGTGCTGCCCTCCAGGGTAAATCCCCAACCTCCACCTTTAGCCAAGAAGCTAACACTGAAGCCCAATTTCTCCATGCTTTGGGTAAACATGGACTCTTCATGAGAAGACAAAAACTCCTTTGTTTCCATCCTTGTTCCCTGTTCTGGGCTAAGCAGAGAGAAGTTCTCTGGGAGGCTGATCAGTTCTTCTCTCTTCTCCAAAAGATCCTCAGGGTGGTTGGTTTGGTAAATCCCCTGCAGGGCTAGGCCACCTGACACCTGTTTGAGGAGCTCCCTGTCAGGAAGATTCTCCCTGTGGGAGAGTGTGCATTCCATGAGACTGAGGTGCCTCTTCATGCTTTCTATGACCTCCATTAGGGGTTTCTCAGGAAGGGGCCAGTACTTGGGTGGGATCTCCATGGCCTGCCTCAGCTCCTCTTCTTTCTTCCTCACAAGCTCTTCCTGGCGGCTTTTGCCTGCTTCCTGCATCTCCTTAAGGTCCTTTAAGGCTGACTGTGCCCACTCTTGTCTCTCCTTCACTGTCACCCAGTGTTTCTCTTGCATCTCCTCTGAGCCCTGGTTGCTTGACAGCTGAACAAGTTTCTCCAATGCCTGTTTCTCCCATGGATGTTTGGCCTGGGATTTCAGTGTCAGGATTTCCCTCTGTTGTAAGTGTTGTAAAGCCTGGGCAGAGGTCACACCCAGGCATTCCTGCAGCTTAGGCACCCAGTACTGAGGATCCAGTCCCAATTCTCTCAACTTCTTCTCCAGGTCTCTTCTTCCATGGTGTGGTTCATCATCATTATCCTCTGGTGTAGACATGACTGTAGGAGAGTACAGATCATCAATTAGTCAGGACCTGCTTTCACTTTTGGAGGAATGGGGCAGAGCAGATATATCTTGAGGGTGTCAAATATAGAAGGACCTCCACAGGAAATATATTCACTCTACTCTCCTGCCCCAGAAGCATTGCTGAATATACATGCTATATGTGGAAGCACAATTTGCATTTGTGGCATTTGGAGTCTAGCAAGACCAAAGCTATGCAGAGGATAGAGGTGAGGACAAGAATGCGAAATGGTTTAAAATAATACTGGGGGGGGGGGGGCCAGCTAGGTGACAGTGAATAAAGCACCGGCCCTGAATTCAGGAGGACCAGAGTTCAAATCCGGCCTCAGATACTTGACTAGCTGTGTGACCCTGGGCAATTCACTTAACCCTCATTGCCCCACCAAAAAAAAAAAAAAATAGAAGAATAAAATGATACTGTGGCTCCATCTTTTCTCCCCATCAAGAACAACAACTATCCCTCATTTAATCGAAGAGAAAATCTCTTCTGCTTCTGGTAGACTTTTGTGTCTTCTCCTTTCAATAGCTTCATCTTCAGCATATTTAGAAAATTTCTACTCAGACCTAAGTATAAAAATATAAATTCCTTATCGTTGACTTATGATCTGCACCTAGCCTAGCTTTCCAACATTATTTGCATTACTACCCTTCCATCATCCTACTTTCCATCCAAATTTGTCTACAGGCTACTCCTTGATCTCATGTAATTCAATGATCATAAATGGAATGATCTCCTTCCTTATCTCTGATTTTTGAAATCCTTTCTTCAGAGCTTAGCTTAGTTGCTATTTCCTCCATGAAGCCTTCCTAATGATCCCATTTGAAAGTGGTTTTTACCTGTACTATTTCTTACAACACTTTGACTAGATTTCTGCTTTCCTTCAACATACTATGGCTCATATTATTTGTTTAAGAGACTATGTCATTTTTTAATATTTTTTTTTATTTTGCAGGGCAATGAGGGTTAAGTGACTTGCCCAGGGTCACAAAGCTAGTGAGTGTCAAGTGTTTGAGGCCACATTTGAACTCAGGTACTCCTGAATCCAAGGCCTGTGCTTTATCCACTGCGCCACCTCGCTGCCCCGACTATGTCATTTTTAATCATTTTCTCTCCAATGCTGAGCACAGAGACTTACACACAGCAGCTGATTTAAAAATATTTATCAAGTTGAATTTAACTTACTCTAAGGTCTATCTGATTGCTACCCACCCTTGGCCTACCTAGAGGAAAGTATGTCTTCTCATCCAATGCACCAAGCTCTTCTGATGTATGATTTCTTTTCAGTCAGCAATTTCCTTGTACCACTACCAAAATACCACTCTTATTTACTTCTTCTTATGTTGCTTCCTTAAAGTTAGTCACACTAGGATGGCCCTACTACCTCACCATAAACCCTGATTCCTATTCAGATAAGATTACCCCTTACCAGACACATGCCAATTCAGTGTGAATCTCTCCAACACCATTCTACTTTACCCACTGAAATCCTAACATCATTACTGATTGTATCAAGAAGTCAGACTAAATGAGGCAGCCAGGTGGTGCAGTAGATAGGGCACTGACCCTGGAGTCAGGAGGATCTGATTTCAAATCCAGCCTCAGACACTTAACACTTACTAGTTGTGTGACCCTGGGCAAGTCACTTAACCCCCATTGCCTCACCAAAAACAAAACAAACAAACAAAAAAAAGTCAGACTAAAGCAGACATGTAGCTCACATGAGAGTCAACGTTATAAAAAAAGGGAAGAAAAAAGAAAGTGGAGATGACAAGTGATGTCCGTGCCTTCCCTTCAATATACCCAGTAACCGTCAAGAAACAGAAAACACACTCCCACTTTAGGCAGCTCATACCATTTTTAAACAGCCACAATGCTCAAGAAGCTATTTCTTGTAAATTGCCTCCCTCTAAAATTAGCACAGGGTAACTAGTTGGTGCAATGGATAGAATGCTCAGCCTAGATTCAGGAAAACTCTTCCTCAACTGAAATCTGACCTCAGATACTTCCTAGTTGTATGACTCTGTGAAAGTCACTTGACCTTGTTTGCCTCAGTTTCCTCACTTGTAAAATAAAATGGAGAAGAAAATGGCAAACCACTCCAGTGTCTTTGCCAGGAAAACACCAAATAGAGTCATGAAGAGTCAGACATGACTGAAAAATAACTGAGCAAAGTATTAGCACTCTGATCTTTCTTCTTCACTCAGAGAAGAATGGTTAAGCAAAAACAAAATAACAACAAAACAAACAAACAAAAAACCTAGAGAACCAATACTGCATAACACAAGAGGGAAGAGAATATGAAGATCATCAATAATTCACAGGCTGAAGCATGCTATTTTTCACTTTCATTTTTTTCTTTTATTCAAGTTGTCTCATATAAAATGACTTATATGGTAATGTTTTACATAATTGCATGTGTATAACCTATATCTGATTGCTTAACACCTCAGTGAGGGCGGAAGGAAAGAAGGGAAGAATGGATAGAATTTGGAATTCAAAACCTTAAACAAAAATGTTTATTATGAAAAAAGATGATCAATGATGTTATGTATGACAGAGAAATTAGGGTGTGTGGGGATTAAGAAGAGGCCTTTTAATTTACCAGTTATGTGATCACTGGTGCTTTATATGGTGAGACTCATTTCCACAGGGTGGTATATAAAAATGCCAGTTCTTCCACTTTCAGAAACCAGTAGAATAAGTAAAGTGATAAAGAAGCGAAGGCAGCAAGTAAGGAGGGATTGCTACTTACAGAGGTTGGACAGAGAAAGGTAGAAGAATAACAGGCTGGCACTTTCAGAAGGAATAAGAATCACTGAAAGTTTCCTGCAGGGAGGTGGAGCCAAGATGGGGGAATAGAGGGAGCTCCAGCTGAACTGTCCCAACATTCCCCTCCAAATAACTTTAAAATAGGACATCAAATCAAATTCTGACATATCAAATTCTGAGATACTTTTTGAGCTAAAGACAACTTGAGAGGTTAAAGTGAGAGGTCTGTCCCACTGAGGTAGAGACTGAACTGATCACAGTAAGGACTATTGGACAACCAGTCAGAAAGAGATTACAGAAGACTCATGGAGACACTGGGAACAGGACTGACTGTGCTTGGGTGTGCTTGGCAACTCCATGGACCATTATCCAGTTCCAGATCACAGTTCCAGGATAGAGCAGAGTGCTTGCAGTCATGAGTTCTAGGGCACAAAGAGAGCAGGGACACTAATTCCTGGTAACAGTTCTAACTCTGAGAAAAGAGTACTAGTGATTTTAGTGGCAAGGGGGGGTGGGGGGGGGGCGGTAACTTCCCTGTGTAAGGATCAGAACACAGACCAGGTGAGCAGTGACTGTACTTCTCCCTATATCACCCATTTTGGAAGTACAAAAAACTTAAAGACACACAGAATTATCTATGAAAACTGCCCAACAAAAAAGCCTGATGCTTGGGATGGTGACCACAACCTGCCACCAGAGGTGAGCAGAATCTAACTCTAACATAAACTTAAAAGTTAAGAAATAGGATGGGGAAAAAAAATGAGCAAACAACAACAAAAACCTAATTATAAAAAACTACTGTGGTGACAGGAACACTTAAGACACAGTCAGAAGAAAACATGACATGAAAACATCTATAAGCAAAGCCTCCAAGTAAAAACACATATTTGACACAATCCCAACAAAAATTCCTAGAAGAGATAAAGAGATTAAAAGAGCAAAATATTATTTTTAAAATCATGCAAGTATAATAGAAGAAAAATTGGGAAAAGAAATGAGAGCAATACAAGAAAATTTTGAAAAGTAAATTAAGACATCAGCAAAAGAGGCCAAAAAACCCCTGAAGAATATGTATTCCTTTTTTTTTTTTTTTTTTTAGTGAGGCAATTGGGGTTGAGTGACTTGCCCAGGGTCACACAGCTAGTAAGTGTTAAGTGTCTGAGGCCGGATTTGAACTCAGGTACTCCTGACTCCAGGGCTGGTGCTCTATCCACTGCGCCACCTAGCTGCCCCAAGAATATGCATTCTTACAAGCTAGAATTAGCCAGATGGAAAAAGAAGAATAAAAGCTCACTGAAGAAAATACTTCCTTAAAAACTAGAATTGGTCAGGTGGAAGGTAATGATGCTATGAGATATCAAGAAGCAATAATCCAAAGTCCAAATATTTTTTTTCAAATAGAAGAAAATGTGAATTATGTCATCAGCTAACCAGCCAACCTAGAACAAAAAATTGAGGTAAGATCATTTAAATGTCATTGTGTTGGGGCAGCTAGGTGGCACAGTGGATAGAGCACCAGCCCTGGAGTCAGGAGTACCTGAGTTCAAATCCGGCCTCAGACACTTAACATTTACTAGCTGTGTGACCCTAGGCAAGTCACTTAACCCCAATTGCCTCACTAAAAAAAAAAAAAAGTCATTGTGTTACACAAAAACCATTATCAAAGAAAGAGTATTGACCACATATTTCAAGAAATTATAAAGAAAAACTGCCACAATACCCTAGTTACCAGAGGATAAAATAGAAATTGAAAAGAATTCACTGATGACCACCTGAAAAAGATTCCAAAATGAAAACATCCAGGGATATTATAGCCAAATTCCAGAGCTCTCAATCCAAGCAAAAAAAATACTTCAGGCACTTTATTTCATTTTTTTTCTTTTAATCAAGTTTGCTTGTACAAAATGACAAATATGGTAAAATTTTACATAATTATACATGTATAACCCATATCTGATTGCTGCCTCTGGGAGGGGTGAGGAGAGGGAGGGAAGGAGAGATAAAAATTGGAACCCAAAACTATAAATAAAAATGTTTATTATTTTTAAAAAGTACTTCAGGAATCCAGAAAGAAACCATTTAAATACTGTGGAGCAACAGTCAGGTTCAGAAGTGATTTAGCAGTTACCACAACAGAGGAACAGAAGGTGTGGAGTATGGGAACAATCAAAAGGGATGGAGCCAAGATGGCCAAGGAAAGACATTAAACACACAAAGCTTCTGACACAATTACCCCCAAAAGAGCAATAAAACAACCCCTGGAGCAGCAAAACCCACAAAAAGACAGGCTGAGATTATTTTTCCGGCCAAAGACAGATTAAAGGGGGCCGTGCTGGGCTGCGAGAAAAGTCCAACTTTGTGATCGCACCAATAAAGACCCCAGGCACACTGCACTAGAGGAACTTACCACAAGCCTCTGAATCAGCTGCAGTACTAGCATCTTCTTGAACTAAACTTATGGTCAGGTGAGAGGGCTGAACAGCTGGCCAGGGGTTGGGGGGGGGGGAGAAATACAGGGGTGTCTGTGGGACCTAAGGAGGAATTTGGCTATCTCACCCCAGTGGGAAACCAGGAAGAAATCATGAGTGGCAGGAGGCCCATGTGGAGGAGGGGCACAGGCTCATTGAAAGTTAAGAACTACCACAGCACTCTGTTGGCTGGTTAATTAGCAAGTTGTCTTGTGGTTATCTTTGGACCAGAGAATAGGCCAGGTGAGAGAAAAACCTGCCTTCCCTCAAACTGAAATACCTGGGACCCTCTGAAGCTTGGGACAGTGTACCTTGGAAGTAGGGCCTCACTGTAAGAAGAAGTTAAAAGTCAAGTAAAAGATGGCAAGGTGAGCAAGCAAAGAAAGTTAAGAACTATAGAAAGTTTCCTCAGCAACAAGGAAGCTCAAGGTGCACCCTCAGAAGAGGATAAAAACCTCAGGGCCCCTACATCCAAAGCTTTCAAGAAAAATATGAACTGGTCTCAGGCCATGGAAGCTCTCAAAAGAGACTTTGAAGAGAAAGTAGGAGAGATAGAAGGAAGATATGGAGAGAGAGGGGGAAAGAATGGAAAGAGAAATGAGAGCAATGTAGGAGAGTCATGAGAAAAAAGTCAACAGCTTGAAAAGCCAAATGGAAAAGGAGATTCAAAAGCTCTCTGAAAAAAATTATTGCCTAAGAATTAGGATTGAACAAATGGAAGCTAATGACTTTATGAGAAACCAAGACACAGTAAAGCAAATGAAAATGAATTTTTAAAATAGAGGGCAGGGGCAGCTAGGTGGCGCAGTGGATAGAGCACCGGCCCTGGAGTCAGGAGTACCTGAGTTCAAATCCGGCCTCAGACACTTAACACTTACTAGCTGTGTGACCCTAGGCAAGTCACTTAACCCCAACTACCTCACTAAAAAAAAAAAAAATAGAGGGCAATATAAAATAACTCCTTGGAAAAACAACTGACCTGGAAAATAGATCCAGGAGAGATAATTTGAAAATCATTAGACTACCTGAAAACCATGACCAAAATAAGAGTTTAGACAGCATCTTCCAAGAGATTGTCAGGGAAAATTGCCCTGATGTTCTAGAAGCAGAAGGTAAAATAGAAATTGAAAGAATCCACTGATCACCTACTGAAAGAGATTCCAAAAGGAAAACCTCCAGGAATGTTACAGCCAAATTCCAGAGCTCCCAGGTCAAGAAGAAAATATTGCAAGCAGGTAGAAAAAAGGAATTCAAATACTGTGTAACTATAATAAGGATAAAACAAGATCTAGCAGCATCTACATTAAAGAACTGGAGGGCATGGAATATGATATTCCAGAGGACAAAGGAACTGGGACTACAGTCAAGAATCACATACCCAGCAAAACTGAGTATAATCGGGGGCAGCTAGGTGGCACAGTGGATAAAGCACCAGCCCTGGATTCAGGAGGACCTGAGTTCAAATTTGGCCTCAGACCCTTGACACTTACTAGCTCTGTGACCCTGGGCAAGTCACTTAAGCCTCATTGCCCCCCCCCCCACACACACACACACACACAAACTGAGTATAATCTTTCAGAGGAATAAGAAAGGATGATATCTGTAAGTCATTTATTTTTTGTTTATCTTTGTTCTTTGTGGGGCAAGCAGGGTGGGGTGTCTTATGTCTGGGGCTAGATTTGGGCTCAGGACCTCCTGGGTCCAGGGCTGGTGTTTTGTCCACTGTGCCACCTACCTAACCCATGATGACATCTTTAAAATAGGGTTGAGTGGTAGGAGGAATGCTTTGGGGGAAGGGAAAGGGGAGGGGGTGGACTGGGTAGAGGTAGCTCACATGAAATGAGAAAAAAAAAGCTTATGGAAGGGAGGGGAAGAGGAGGATGGAATGGGGGAGTGAAATTTATATTACAAATAGAAGACTGACTCAATATTAGGAAAACTAAACATAATTGACCATAACAGTAACTAAAACAACAACAATTATATGGTTACATCAATAGATGGAGGAAAAGACTTTTGACAAAGACAACATGCATTTCTATAAAAACCCTAGAATATATATGAATAATTTAAAATAAAGAACAAGCATCATTGCTAATGGGGATGAACTAGACACCTTCCCAATAAGATCATGGTGAAGAAAGAATATCCATTATCACCATTAGTATTCAATATTGTACTAGGAGTGCTAGCTATAACAATAAAATGTAAAAAATTGAAGGAGTAAGAATTGACAATGAGAAAACAAGGGGCAGCTAGGTGGTGCAGTGGATAAAGGACCAGCCCTGGATTCAGGAGGACCTGAGTTCAAATCTGGCCTCAGACACTTGACACTTACTAGTTCTGTGACCCTGGGCAAGTCACTTAACCCTTATTGGCCTGCAAAAACAAAAACAAACAAACAAAAAAAGACAATGGGAAAACAAAACTGTTACTCTTTACATATATGATAGTGTATTTAGAGAACCCTAGAGAATCAACTTAAAAAACTAGTTGAAGCAATGAACAACTTTAAGAAAGTTATAAAATAAACCTACATAAATAGTAAGATTTCCATATATTACCCAAAAAAATAAGCAGAAAGAGATAGAAAAATAAATTCCATTTAAATTAATAGCAAACAATATAAAATACTTGGGAAATCTACCTGCCAAGACACATTCAGGAACTATATGAATTCAATTACAAAACACTTTTACATAAATAAAAATAGTTCTAAAATATTGGAGAAATATCATTTGCTTATGGGTGGGCTAAGCCAATATCATAAAAATGTTCCAGAGGAGAAAAGAGGGGGTGGGATCAAAGGAACAGATGAAGAAATTAATCTTGGAGTGGTTCTAAGTACAGAGGAAAATAGAAGAGGATGAGTTATTCAACCAGTTCTGAATCTGCTTAACTATTTTAGTGTACATAAAACATCTCTCTACCTTGATTGAAAAGATATTTAGAAAGGTTTTGTAAAACATTTCAATGAAATGTAGATATTATCATAGATGTAGTAAAATGAAACGTGATAAGTATCAATTACTTATATTTGGGCTCAAGAAACTCATTGAATAAAATTACAGGAGGGGTTGGTCCACGCTATTTTTTTTATACATTTTTTTTTTTTTGGTGAGGCAGTTGGGGTTAAGTGACTTGCCCAGAGTCACACAGCCAGTAAGTATTAAGTGTCTGAGGCCAGATTTGAACTCAGGTCCTCCTGACTCCAGGGCTGGTGCTCTATCCACTGCACCACCTAGCTGCCCTGATCCATGCTATCTATGAAAAAGATCTGGATGTTTTAGTGTACTTTAAGCTGAGTACTAGTAAATAGTGAGATATGGCAATAAGAAAAGCTCATGTGCCAATTAGGAGGGTGCCTTAACAGGAGTAAAGCCAAGAAAAGAGGAGTTATTTTTTGGCACTCCATTTTCTGCCCTAGAAATACTGTATCTGGGGTATTATGTTCAGTTTGGGACAGCACATTTATAGTATAAAGAGATATTGACAAGCTGTAGGATATCCAGGAGAAAGTGACTACAATGGTTAATGATAAAAGAAATAGGATGTTTATCTTCAAAAAATTTAAGGACTGTTCTGTGGAAGAGGGCTTAGACTTTTTTCTTCTAGTCCCAAGAAATAATACAAGGAAAGAAATTATAGGAACAAAGATTCTGACTCAACATAGGGAAAATAGTCCTAACCCTTAGACCTACCAAAAACTAGAATGAATTGCTTCTGAGGTTGCAATTAAGAATTGGAGAAATTCGAGTACAAGTTGGATGACTACATAGTGAGGATGTTGTAGTTTTGATTCATAAACTGGGTAGGGGTTGGAATGGTTGGAAGGATCCCTTACAACCCTGGCACTGTACACCTTTATGATTATGTTACTTATTTATGTAACTTATAGCCCAGAATGGAGGGCTTGAGTTTATATGAACTGGGATTTCTCCCTTTTGACTCCAGCTAACATTTCCTTTGAGAACATTTGTATTTGGATAATATCTATATCTCCATCACTGAAGGGAAAAGGCCTTCAGGTTTCATATGTATTCATGATAAGAATAGGTCAAATATAGCACAGACTTTATTTTATCCAACCAAATATGTAAAATACAATGGTGAACATAAATAGTTAAGAACAGCATCCCTTATTCTAAGATGGATCCAGAATTATAGCACTACCCTGGATTGATGCCCTCCCAAAGGAGAAAGAACTAAGAGATGATGGTTGACCCCCTTTCCTCCAATAGGCTGCCATCCCAGAGATTTAAGAGTCATCCAGACTTAACAGAATTACTCTGATTTCCCAGAAATCATGTGAAAGTTTAATCCCTTTCTGATATATGTCATACATATATCTATTTCACAGAAGTAGTTGAAAGCAAGGTCTTGGCACTACAGAATCACAAAATTTGAGAAACAGAACAGAGCCAGGGGCCAACTATTCTAATACATACATGAAAGGAAACTCCATTATAATATATCCAACAATTGATCATTCAGCCTCTATTTGAAGATTACCAAAAAGGGGCGTGCACACCTTTTCCAAGAAACTCATGCCACCTTTGAATAGCTCTAATTGTCAGAAAGTTTCCCATGACATCAAGATTAAATTAGAGGGGGAGGTGAAACCAAGATGGTAGAGTACAAGCAGGAACTCAGCTGAACTCTTCCAAGATTACCCTGCAACTCTTTGACCCAAATCTGAAGTGACAGAGCTAACAAGTGAAATTGAGGTATTTTTCCAATCCAAGACAACTGGGGAGATCAAGATTTAGCAGCTTCTACATTAAAAGGCTGAAGGGCATGGAACACGATATTCCAAAGAGCAAAGAAGCTGGGTTTACATCCAAGAATAAATTATCCAGCAAAGCTGAGTGTAATCTTGCTAGGGAAAATAGCTATTTAATGAATTATAGGACTTTCAGGGTATTTTGGCGGGGGGAAACTGGAACTAAACAAAAAGTTTGACCTACAAGAATCAGGAGAAACATAAAAAAGTAAACATGAAAGACCAATTATGAGATTTAGTAAGGTCATACTGTTTACTTCTTATATGGAAAAAAGTCACCTGTAACTTTTTTTGTTGGGGGGAGGGGGGAGGTTGAGGGGCATTGAGGGTTAAGTGACTTGCCCAGGGTCACACAGTTAGTAAGTGTCAAGTGTCTGAGTCCAGGTTTGAACTCAGGTCCTCCTGAATCTAGGGCCGGTGCTTTATCCACTGAGCCACCTAGATGTTCCACACCTGTAACTTTTAAGAATATTATCATTTCTATCATATCATTACTAGGGTAGCTTAAAGGAGCATACATACATATAAGGTTTAGAGTTGAGTTGTTTATGAGGGGATGATCCTAAAAATTAAACTTGGCTGGAAAGAGGTAAAATGGAGCTATTATCTCAGACAACTGGAACGAATGGAAGAACTGTTACAGTGGGAGGGTAAGAGTGAGTGGAAGGCTGGCAGTGCTAGAACCTTATTCTCATCAGAACTGAGTTGAAGAAGGAATAACAAATACATCTAGAAGGATATAAGTCTTCTTAACTTACAAAAAAATGGGAAAGCAAGGGAATAGAATAAGGGAGGGACTCTTAGAAGGGTGTGGACATTATTGATTGTGGAGAAATGCAAATTAAAACAATTCTGAGGTATCACCTCACACCTATCAGATTGGATAACATGACAAAAAAAGGAAAATAATAAATGTTGGAGAAGCTGTGGAAAAATTGGAACAATAATGCATTGGTGGTGGAGTTCTGAACTGATCTAGCCATTCTGGAGAGCAATTTGAAACTATGCCCAAAGGCTATCGGACTGTGCATACCCTTTGACCCAGTAATACCACTACTAGGTTTGTATCCCAAAGAGATCATAGAAAAGGGAAAAGGACCCACATGTACAAAAATATTTATAGCAGCTCTCTTTGTGGTGGCAAAGAAGTGGAAATCAGGGAAATGCCCATCAATTGGAAAATGGCTGAACAAGTTGTGGTATATGAATTTAATGGAATACTATTGTGCTGGAAGATTTCAGATAAACCTGGAAAGACTTAAGTGGACTGATGCTGAGTGAAGTGAGCCGAACCAAGAGAACATGGTACACAGTAACAGCAACATTGTATGATGATCAACTGTGACAGATTTGGCTCTTCTCAACAGTGCAACAATGATCCAAAACAGTTCCAAAGAAGTCATAATGGAAAATGTTCTCCACATCCAGAAAAAGAACTGTGGATTCTCAATGCAAATTGAACCATACTGTTTGTGTCATTTGAAATATTGGGGGCTATACCCACTTCTGGCCTAAATTACTAGAGAACTAGCCTGGGGTTTCTAAAATATTGCTACTTATAAATTAATGGCTATTGCACCCGTTTAGGTAGTAAGCATTTATTAAATCATATTAAATGTTAGGAGAGCATTGACCACATTTAACACAAGCCAAAAATCCCCCAACACCATATTGTCTCTGTCACCCAGAATGGTGTTTACCTCCTGACCACAGTCTCTTTTCTTCTTCTGATAGAGGTGGCTCTTACACACTGATCAAAGCTAATTGGTTAGCATCATTCATTTCCATTGGTTGATGGGACCTGAGGGTGGTCCATATTAAAATGAGTTTTACCTATGACCTAATGATGTAATGACTTAATGGGGAAGTGTGCAAAAAGACCATCTCTGAAGGGCAAGGCAGATGATGACCAGGTATGGATAATCTCATCTGGTCAATGCCCATTTCTTTCGATCACCCATGGGTTCCTGGGCTGATCCTAAAAGGGATTAGCTAAAGTTTCTAAAAACTATGCTTTCTGAAGTGGGGTCCCTGGACCCCCCCCAAAAAAAACATTATTATCAATAATTATTTTCTCACATTTTCTACTTTTTGGTTGTGTTTTTTTCCTTTTTTGAGGTTTTCCCTTTGTGTTCTGATTCTTCTTTCATAACATGATTAATGCAGAAATATTTTTAATGTGATGGTATCCTATATCAGATTGCTTTCTGTCTTGGGGAGGAGGAAGAGAAAGGAAGGAGGGAGAAAAAAATTTGGTACTAAAAATCTTATAAAAACAAATGGTGAAAACTATCTCTACATGTAACTGGAAAATAATAAAATACTTTTATGATTAAAAAAAAGAAGGGTATGTACATTAAGAAATAGGACGGGGCAGCTAGGTGGCACAGTGGATAGAGCACCAGCCATGGATTCAGGAGGACCTGAGTTCAAATCCAGCCTCAGACACTTAACACTTACTAGCTGTGTGACCCTAGGCAAGTCACTTAACCCCAATTGCCTCACAAAAAAAAAAAAAAGAAAGAAAGAAAAAAGAAATTGGGGGGGGGGCATCTAGGTGGCACAGTGGATAAAACACGGGCCCTGGATCAGGAGGACCTGAGTTCAAGTCCGGCCTCAGACATCTGACACTAGCTGTGTGACCCTGGGCAAGTCACTTAACCCCCATTGCCCCAGAAAAAAAAAATATAAAAACAAAAAAAGATTAAAAAAAGAAATAGGAGGGCAAGGGGAAAGGATAAGAAAGGATCTCTTAGAAGGAATCCGGATAAGGAGGCTGTTATCAGAAGTAAATTAGATGGGGGCAGCTAGGTGGCACAGTGGAAAAAGCACCAGCCCTGGATTCAGGAAGACCTGAGTTCAAATCCAGCCTCAGATATTTGACACTAGCTGTGTGACTCTGAGCAAGTCACTTAACCCTCATTGCCCTGCAAAAAATATAAAAAATTAAAATAAAAAGAAGTAAATTAGATGTCCAAGGTATGCATAATATAGTTTACGTGTGTGTGTGTGTGTGTGTGTGTGTGTGTGTGTGTGTGAAATGATGCCTTCAATAGTGCAGAGTGGAGAGGGAGAGAAAGAAATGGTTTAGAACTTAAAATGTCATAAAAAATTAATTTGATTTAAAAAAAAGAATGTGTACTTCTTGAGAGGAGGGATTAACATTCACTTTGTACCCCAAGCTCTATGAGCTTTGCCCATACTAAGTGACTATTATATGCCTTATTCATTCATTCATTTGATGCTGTCTATATCTTGCATATATGTGTAGATACAAGTGCACATGTTCACACACAACGTGCCCAGGAAAAAGTCTTAGTGCAGTTTTCAGATTTAACAGCACTTTGAGATTGGCAAAGCATCTTCCATGTTAACTCATTTGATCTTTACAACAACCCTGTGAGGTAGTCTCTTTTACTATCCATATTTTATACATGGGGGAGACAAAGAGAAGTTAAATATGACTTGACCAGGGTCACTGAGATACAGAAAATCTGAACCAGGATTTGAATTCATGGCTTCCTGACTCCAAGCCCTTCACTCTCTCCACTTGGCAGCCTTTGTGACTCCCTTTCTATATCTCTTACTAGCTCTATATCTCAATGCCTTTATTGCTTTCTGTCTTTATTCCTCTCTCATGTTCACTGACTGTGTCCTTCTGTTTCCCTGTGTATGTCACTGGGGCTCTGTCTTGCTCTTTGTCTCTTGCCATCTCTCTCAATAATCCTGCAGAAACAAATGAGCAGAAACAAGTCATTTTCCCTCTCAGGGACCCTGTACTATCAGGAGGCAGATGAATTTTCTACAACATCTGTGCTTAACATGTCATGGGGTTATTGCTGTAGCTCTTTCTCTAAGCATATGTACCATAGCTGACAGAAGTTACAGCCCTAGGTCACTGTCGGGTTTGTTATTCTTATTGCTCTCTTCAGAAATAACTCAGTATAATAGATGTGCATACATGTCTTCCGAAGCCCAAATAATGTTAGGAAATTAATACTATTTGTTAAATTTATGCTGATGTTGTTGTCATCATTAAGATACAAATTCATTTAGCAGCATCACTGAATTCAGTGTGGCCTTTGGCCATCATGCTTTTTTTTTTTTTGCAGGGCAATGAGGGTTAAGTGACTTGCCCAGGGTCACACAGCTAGTAAGTGACAAGTTACTGAGGTCAGATTTGAACTCGGGACCTCCTGAATCCAGGGCCTGTACTTTATCCACTGTACCACCTAGCTGCCCCCATGCATTTTCTTAATCAGTAGATACTGAAAGCACAAGTACTATTGTGAAACTTGCTGGGTTTTTTTAAGCCATATGGGAGTCCTCATTCCTGAAAAGATTGGGAAACCACCAAAATAGAAGGTCAGGGGAACAACTGTGATGATCTGCCCCCTTCCCTCCTGGAACCTGCTCTATTCCATGAACAACAAATATAAGTCCTGGATTGGAGATAGGAATTGCATGTCTATAACCAAGACCAACTCCAAACACTCAGAAATTTTATTCCTTCTTTCAGACGCCTTCTCTTTCCAAGAAGCGGCAGAAGAGGACAAGGCACCACAGGAAATATATGAGCACAAGCACTCACAAAAGGATCAAAGATAACTTTTCTGAACGAAAGGGAGCACAGAGAAGCCCTGAAAAGCCACCTGTCAATGAATCTCCCATAGAAAGACGTAAAAGGTGTGGGTCCAGGGGAGGGAGAGAGAGGAAAGTGGAAAAGAAAATGCACTGATACTCTAGTTGGGCTCAGCTAGGTGCCCCAGTCACCCCCTGAAGCATATGCCCGCCTGAAAATCTTGAAGCCTCAAACCCAAGATCCCTCAACCACCTGATCTCCCCAAACTTTTTGATTACCCTCACTCTCTAACTAATCTGACTCCAACAAGACTCCTCTCTCTGACTCTCTTTTTTCAGTCATTCTCTCTGCCTTTTCTCCCTGCTCATCTTCCTGTCTTCTTTCTTTGCTACATATCTTTTTCTCTCTGCTAATGTGCTTTGTTCCTCCATATCTCTCTGTCTTTCTGTGTGTCTCTGTCTCTGTCTCTTCTTCCCTCTTTCCCTCAAGCACCCCCCCCTCTCCTAACCCTTCCTTTTTTATCTGTCTTACCTTTCTATTTATATATCTGTTATGCCAGGCTCATGACCTATGTATCTCTCCCATTAGTTCTGTCTTCTCATCTCTTTCTCTCACTCTCTGCTTAAGCATGGACTCTTTCATTATTGTCAGTCTCCCTAGCACCCAGCACAGTGCCTGGCAGGTACTTAATAAAGGCTTAATAACTGATTAATTGTACCTCCTTTTGTCTCTTTCTGTTTCTTTGTCTCTTTTATTCTGAATCCCAGCTCCATTATTCATGCAACATAAGTCCCTTCTATTCTCTGAGACATTTTCCCCATTTTCACAATGAACAGATTGGCCTAGATTGTTCTTAAGGTCCCTCCTATGAGTCTCTTTCACTCTTCCTGTGGCTCATTTAGTCTCAACTTCATCCTCCTTCTGTTTCTTCCCTCCCTCAAGATGCCTGCAGCCCTTTACTCTCCACCAACCTGACTCTCCAGGCCTCACGGTGTCTCTCAGATTCAGGGGCTTATTCAAGCTCCTCTCCAGGGAATAATGGTTGCAGTCAGCCTTCCACAGACAGGACTGAAGCTTTGTCTGAATGGAGTCTGAAACCATGCAACTAAGGGGAGAGCATTTATAAGATGGTGCAAGGCAGCCTGAAGAACAGAAAGTGAAAGCATTTTCAAACAAACAAGTGAATATTAATAGAAATTTATCAGAAATAAAGTGGAACTTGCCCCACCACCACTCCAATTATAGCCTAAAGTGGTAATTAGCCAGACTTTGGGACACTTAATAAAACTTTTTAGAAGATCAAAGATAGGTGGTCCAAATTTAGAAACAAGAGCATATAGCAGTAATAGTAATAATATTTTTATTTTTCCCAAACCTGTGAGTCAATTATTGTCAAGAGTTTCCTCCACCCATACAAACCTACCTGTAACCTGCAACTTATACTCATGCCCTGGGAAACTGAGAGGTTAAGGGACTTGTCTAAGGTAATACAGCCAGTCTGTATCTGAGGCAGGACTGGAACTCTGATCTTCTGGGCTCTTCAGCTGGCTCTCTTTCTACTACACATCAATAGTTCCCACGTGTTGCTGACAACTACCACCCCACATTATGAACTGCCTAATGCTCATTTAGAATTTAATGTTCTAGGGCAGCTAGGTGGCACAGTAGACAAAGTACTGGCCTTGGATTCAGGAGGACCTGAGTTCAAATCCAGCCTCAGATACTTGACCCTTATCCTGGGCAAGTCACTTAATCCTCACTGCCCGGCAAAAAAAAAAGAATTTAATGTTCCACACACATCTCAAACTCAGTATTTTGTAAACTGCCCTCATTATCCTGCCCCCAAAACCCATCACTCCTCTTAACTTCCCTTTTTCATTTTTTTAAAATAATAAAAGTATTTTATTATTTTCCAGTTACATGTAAGGATAGTTTTCAACATTTGTTTTCATAGGATTTCTAGTTCCAAATTTTTCTCCCACCTTCCTTTCCCTCCCTCCTCCCCAAGACAGAAATCAATCTGATATGTTATATATGTACAATCACATTAAACATATTTTTGCTTTAGTTATATTGTGAAAGAAGAATCAGAACACAAGGGAAAAACCTCAAAAAAGAAGGGGGAAAAGTAGAAATAGTATGGTTCAATCTGCATTCATAATCCACAGTTCTTTTTTCTGGATATTGAGAACATTTTCTATCCTGAGTTCTTTGAAATTGTTTTGGATCATTGCACTGCTGAGAAGAGCCAAATCTATCACAGTTGATCATCACACAATGTTGCTGTTACTGTGTACAATGTTCTCCTGGTTCTGCTGCTCTCAGTCTGCTCCTCCTGCTCATCGTTTCTTACAGCAAAATAGAACACGTTCATATACAACAACTTGTTTAGCCATTCTCTAATTGATGGGCATTCCCTCAATTTCCAATTCTTTGCCACCACAAAGAGAGCTGCTATAAATATTTTTGTACATGTGGGTTCTTTTCCCTCTTCTACAATCTTTTTGGGATAAAGACCTAGCAGTGGTACAACTCGGTCAAAGGGTATAAATGGCCCTTTGGGCAAAGTCCCAAATTACTCTCCACAATGGTTGGATCATGAACTTCCCTTTTTCTATAGAGCGTACCCCATTCTGCCAATTACCCAAGTTCACAACCTCAATGTCATCCTTGACTCCTCACTGCCATTCATCCCATGTACCCAATCAATTGGCAGATCTAATGACTTCTTCCTCTCCAATATTTTTGAGCCCCCTTCTCCTCTCTTGCACATCTACCATCTTAGTTCATCAACCATTGTCTGAACTATTAGAGTAGCACCCTAACTGGTCTTACAGACTCATCTCTCCCCCCTCCCATCCAGTATCTATATAGCCACCAAAGTGATTATTCTAAAGTCCAAGGCTGACCATTCCACTTCCATACTTAATAAACAATTACATCCTTATTGCCTAGAGATTCAAATATAAACTCTGTTGTCTTTTTACTTAAAGACTCCAGATTTTAGTATAAGCTCTTTAACTGAGTAACTGGTAAATGGGGCCCCAATGGCCTGTTGAAAGGACAATAAAAAATACCACTTACCTCATAAAGCTATACAGTTGCCAGATCTAATGGATTTTTTCTTTTTATGCTGCCTTGTATATTTTATTTTGTGTGTTTGGTCCCAACACACAAAATGACACTTTAAACCACAACAAAACATATAGTCAAACCGTGGAGACATTTAAAAAAACCAAGCTTGGTGAGGCAATGGGGGTTAAGTGACTTGCCCAGGGTCACACAGCTAGTAAGTGTCAAGTGTCTGAGGCCAGATTTGAACTCAGGTATTCCTGACTCCAGGGCCGGAGTTTAAAAAAAACAAACAAACATAAATTGGTAAATCTTTGCACCCAGAAATAATTTCATTGTCCTTATTGTTGTAAATCATTTAGGCACATCATTTAATTTAGCCTTTGGAATATATACACATATATAAAACACAACCCAATTGACCATTTTTATTGTGCACTTTGCAGGGTTACAGGTTTTGGCAGTGTGCTCTTCCCTGGTCTTCCATAAGGCTCAAAACCAGTGTTCCTGCTATAGTCACAGCAGGAAATAAGACCAGGGCAGTGCCCAGGTGGCCCAAGTGTGTTGGAGGATAGAAGGAAAGGAGTCTCCAGGAACACTGGGACCAGCACAATCTCCAACATGTCACTTGGACCTTTCAGGGCCACAACAAGTGAAAGAGTCATCTCCCAGCTTGGAACTGCAGAAGGAAAAGAGAAGTGAGACTGAACCTAGGTCAGTACATGGTTTGGGATTCTAGGAGATGGAGAAAGAAGCCAGTGATTACAGCACAAGGTGGAACTTGTTCTCAACAATCCCATCCATAATTGTATAACAAAGCCAGCAGCATCCAGACTAGAGAAAGAAAACGGTTGGCCATCCCATGCAGGAGTACAAAAGAAGAGAGATTGTAGTCCTTGCACAAAATCACAATCCAGGAACTGAGGTTGTAGATATGAATAAACAGAAGACAGCTCTGCATATAATGAAGAAATACCATGAGTTAAGGGACCCCTAAGAGTTGAACCCTGAAGAAGAGAAATAACACCACAAAAATTATAAGGCACCCAGCTGGTGAAGGAGATAGAGCACTGGGCCTAGAATCAAGAAATCCTGAGTTCAAATATGGTGTAGGATACTAGCTCTGTGACCTTGGGCAAGTCATTTACCATCTATGTGTCTTTTTGTTGTTGTTCTGTCTTTTCAGTCATTTCCAACTCTTTGTGACCACATTTGGAGTTTTCTTTGCAAAGATATTGGAATGGTTCACCATTTCCTTCTGCAGCTCATTTTACAGATGAGGAAACTGAGGCAAATGGGGTGAAGTGATTAGTCCTGGTCACAAAGCTATTAAGTTTCTGAAGTCAGATGTGAACTCAGAAAGATGAGTCTTCCTAACTCCAGGCCCAACACTCTATCCACTGTGCCACCTCTAGCTGCCCCATCTGCCTTAGTTTCTTCCAATGTAAAAAAGGTAAGATAATAGCACCTACCTCCCAACATGGTTGTAAGGATCAAAGGAGATAAGATCTGTAAAATGCTTAGCATAGTGTCGGGCACCCTACTGATCCTCAATAAACCCATCCTTTCCCTCCTTCCTTCTTATAAGCAAAGCCTCTGAGAAAAGAATGGTTAGGCCATAAGGACTACAAGAATGATCCATTTACTATTTCTGCCTTTCTACATTTGACTGTGTGAGGTTTCTGTGCCCTAATACATGGTCAGTTTTTGTGTATGTGCCATGTACTTCTGAGAAAAACATATATTCCTTTCAATCCCCATTCAGTTTTCTCCAGAGGGCTATCATATCTAACTTTTCTAAAATTCGATTCACCTCTTTAACTTCTTTCTTATTTATTTTGTGGTTACATTTATCTAGTTATGAGAGAGTAAGGTTAAGATCCCCCACTAGTATAGTTTTGCTATCTGTTTCCTCTTGTAACTCATTTAACTTCTCCTCTAAGAATTTGGATGCTGTACCATTTGGTAAATATATGTTTAGTATTGATATTACTTCATTATCTATGGTGCCTTTTAGCAAGATATAGTTTTCTTCTTTATCTCTCTTAATTAGATCTATTTTTGCTTTTGCTTTGTCCAAGATAAGGATTGCTATCCTTGCTTTTTTTTACTTCAACTGAAGCATAATATATTCTGCTCCAACCTTTTACCTTTACTGTGTGTATCTCTGCTTCAAATGTGTTTTTTGTAAACAACATATTGTAGGATTCTGGTTTTTAATCACTTTGCTATTCACTTCTGTTTTACTGGAGAGTTCATCCCATTCACATTCACAGTTATAATTATTAACTGTGTATTTCCCTCCATCCTATTTCCCATTTATTTGTAGGTTTTTTCTTCTTTCACCCTATTCCTCCACACCAAAGTTTTGCTTCTGAACACTGCCTCCCACAATCTGCCCTCCCTTTTATCTCCCTCCCTTTTCTTTCTCCTTTCCTCCCCTGCTTCTGCCCTCCCTTCTATCAGTGCTATCCCTTTCCACTTACCCTTTTACTTGCCTAAAGAATAAGCTAAATTTCTTTATCCAAATCTGAACCAAATCTGATGAAAGTAACATTGAAACAATGCTCACCCCTCCCTTCTTTCCCTCTATTGGAATAGTTTTTTTGCGCTTCTTCATATGATGTAATTAACTCCATTTGACCTCCCCTTTCCTCTTCTCCCCTTATACTCCTTTTTTTACCCCTTAATTTTCTTTATATCATCACATGAAAGAAAAATTATACCTATACCCTCTATATATACACCTTCTATCTGACCAAATAAAGATATAGTTCTCAAGAGTTATAAATATTATCTTCCAGTGTAGGGATGTAAACAGTTTAACCTTATTGAATTTTTTTTCCTGTTTACCTTTTTTATACTTCTCTTGAGTTTTATATTTGAAGATCAAATTTTGTGTTCGGTTCTGGTCTTTTCACCAGGAAATCTTGGAAGTCCCATATTTCATTGAATGTCCATCTTTTCCCCTGAAACATAATGTTCAATTTTGCTGGGTAGTCGATTCTTGGTTGCCATCCAAGCTCCTTTGCCTTCCAGAATATCATATTCCAAGCCTTCTGATACTTTATTGTTGAAGCTGCCAAGTCCTATGTAATCCTGACTGTGGCTCCATGACATTTAAATTGTTTCTTTCTGGCGGCTTACAGTATTTTCTCCTTTACCTGATAATTCTGGAATTTGGCTAAAATATTCCTCGGTATTTTCCTTTTGGGGTCTCTTTCAGGAGGTTATCAGTGGATTCTTTCAATGACTATTTTATCCTCTGATTCCGTAATATCAGGGCAATTCTCCTTGATAATTTCCTAGAATATGGTGTCTAGACTCTTTTTCTGATCATGGCTTTCAGGTAGTCCAATAATTCTCAAATTATCTCTCCTGGATCTGTTTTCCAGGTCAGTTGTCTTTCCAATGAGGTATTTCACATTTTCTTCTATTTTTTTTCATTCTTTTGATTCTGTTCGACTGATTCTTCATGTTTCACAGAGTCATTAGCTTCCATCTACTCAATTCTAATTTTTAAGGCATTATTTTCTTCAGTAAACTTTTGTACCTCCTTTTTCTTTCGAACAATTTTTTTCCCATTTGGCCAATTATATTTTTTAAGGAATTGTTTCCTTCAGTCAATTTTTGTGTTTCCTTCACCAACCTGTTGACTCTTTTTTAATAGTTTTCTTGCATAACTCTCATTTCTTTCATTTCTTTTCCCATTTGAGGGAAACTCAGGAGAGCTCAGGAAACTTCCCGGCTTCTCTCCACCATCTACAATAATGATCCAAAGAAAGAAAGCCAGAGCAAATGAAGCAAAATGAAATTAGAGCTGCTGGGGCAGGAGGGGAATAAACTGAAAAGAGAACAGATTAGAACAGAAGATGGACACCATTACTCAAGCAGTGCACTTACTGAATGGGGTAGCTAGGTGGTGCAGTAGATAGAGCACTGGCCCTGAAGTTGGGAAGACCAGAGTTCAAATGTGACCTCACACATTAACTAGCTGTGTGACCCTGGGTAAGTCACTTAACCCCCAGTTGCCTTAAACATCTGGGGCCATCTCCAGTCATCCTGATATATATCTTACCACTGGACCCAGTTGGCTCTGGAAGAGAACATGAGATAAGTGACTTTTCACAGCCCTCCCTCACTTAAAAAAAAATCCAATTCACTGGAAGTCATGATATCACCCCAATTTCATGGTCTTCTTTGAGAATGAAGGACAAACAACAACTCCCTGAAGATTGCCAAATACAGGGTCTAGGTAAAGTTTTGTTTTGTTTTGTCTTTTTTTAAGAGACAAAAGAAAATGGAATGAAAAATGGATTAAGAAGGGTTTAGGAACTTACTATTTCTCACAGTTGGAGTGCTTGAGAAAACAAGGATATCCAGATGAAAAATCAAGACACAGGGGCAGCTAGGTGGAACAGTGGATAAAGCACCAGCCCTGGATTCAGGAGGACCTGGGTTCAAATCCAGCCTCAGACACTTGACACTTACTAGCTATATGACTTTGGGCAAGTCACTTAACCCTCATTGCCTGCAAAAGGAAAAAAAAAAATCAAGACACAGACACCTCGTGTATCTCCTCCTTCTGTGAATAGGGAAAGAAAGGATCAAAGACATGTACATAAAGAGTTTGTAGGGGCAGCTAGATGGCGCAGTGGATAAAGCACCTGCCCTGGATTCAGAAGTACCTGAGTTCAAATCCGGCCTCAGACACTTGACACTTACTAGCTGTGTGACCCTGGGCAAGTCACTTAACCCCAACTGCCTCACCAAAAAAAAAAAAAAAAAAAGAGTTTGTTGTAGAAATACATAAAAATTCACTAGGAAAGTAGTCAAGGAGAGGAAGAAAGAAGGGAAGGTTTGTCCCAAGGATAGGGGAAATGGGTAATGGGTTCCAGGTATATGGGACTTAGAGGACCGGGTACTCAAAGAGAAAAATACAGTCCTACATACAAGCACAGTGTACTTTCATACATTCCCCACTCTGAACCCAGCAAACAGGTCAAGTCGATTTTATTTTCACTTCCCAAAATACTTCTGTTTCTCAGAATTATCCCATTCAGCAATAACTCTTCAGGTCAGATGTTCAGTGGCCTCAACTTTCAGAATCCAATAAGCAAGATTTTAGTTTCATTTTGCTTTCATTTCCTAGATTTCTTCTCTTTCCCAGAATTACCCCCATTCAGCCAACCACACTTCAGGTCAGATGCTCATGGGGCCTTGTCTTCAGCATCATGTGAAAGTGGTATCAGAGGAAATAAAAGAGTCTACTGGTCTTGATCCATTGGGTTAAAGAAAGTCCCTGCTCCATTGTCTTTCTGATTATATTCTTCAGAGCTATGAGTGTGTGCATGCATGTAGAGATATCTCTGAAATGGTTTCATATCTAACAGACAGTGCATTCTAAGACCCTCCCATTTTGATTGGGGAAGATTAAAAAAATAAAAACCCACAACCTTCCTGGGAGTGGCTGAATGACAGTCTAGCCTTATGAATGATGCTGATACTCAAATTTGAATTTCATACTCATTTAGATCTGCCCTAAAAAGATGAGGTGATTGGAGCCCCCTTGGAGCTGAGGGTCTGGAGGCTCAATCCAATCCTATTGCCCAAAGGGGAGAAAGAATGCTGGGTGCAATAGAGGAGAAAGTCCCCAAGAGGCAGAGTTGGAGGGCCCTTGGTTCTGCCTCTTTCTCACTGAGGCAGGAAGTAAGGAAACTATGGATTTCTCATTCTGCAACACCTAATTTTACATATGTTGTTTTAAATTCTATGTTGGGGGCAGCTAAGTACACAGTGGATAGAGCGCCAGCCCAGGATTCAGGAGGACCTGAGTTCAAATCCAGCCTCAGACACTTGACACTAGCTGTGTGACCCTGGGCAAGTCACTTAACCCCAATTGCCTCACCAAAAAAACAAACAAAAACAAAAAACAAAAAACCCCAATAAATTCTATGTTGGCAGCTAAATACTACTTAGAGTAATGGAATAAATGATGGACAGAATTCAAAGCCAGGTCCTCTGACTTCCCATCTAGCCCTCTTCCACTGTTTTAGGCTGCTTCAAAGGATAAGTCTGCTCAGGGTATTCATGGAGTTTACAATACTGAGAAAATTCAGAGGTTCCAGAAACCTCCGGAGACACTGTGATTAGATGTTTTAGAGGACTGGAAAACTCAGGCGTTGGGGATTTATCAAACAGTTTAAAAGGCTCAGCGGGAGCCTTCAGATTCAACAGGTTCAGGACACAGAACCCTCAGCTTATTTAAAGGGAAGGTTTGTCTGGGAGATTCTTGTTCATTGGTTCCTTAAAAACTTAAGAATTTAAGGGGATTTAAGGGGCTCAAAAGGCCAGACATCTAAGGATGCTCGAAGCACTAAGAGATCCACTGGGACTCACAGGCATATAGGGTCATTTCTCTCTAGGCTATACTCAAGACCTTCTTTGCCATGCCTCAGCTCCTCATTCTGAAATTTTACTCCAGCCCTTCAAGTCACACATTTTGTGTGAAGTACCCTGAAATCTCAATCTCTCTCTCTCCCCCCCTCTCTCTCTCCCTTTCTCTCTCTCTCTCTCTCTCTCTCTCTCCCCCTCTGTCTCTGTGAGTGTGTGTGTGTGTGTCTGTCTGTCTGTCTGTCTGTCTCTGTCTCTCTCACACTCACAACCTACATTTAAAAAGGGTACCCAGGACAGCCAAGTCTCATTCCTTTTCAGGTTGGGATCTGGCTTTCTTCTACCATGCCCCTCCTGCTCAATACCTTTGGCTATCCCACACTCTATTCAGCTTCCTTTTAGGTGCTCCCTTAGCACATTAGATTGTAAACTTCATGAAGGCAGGAACTGTCTTCTTTTGTATCTGTAATTACCTGGCACTTACTAAATGCTTGTTAACTTACTGATGGCCTGATTTGGAGGGAATTTTGGTTTTTAATTTGATTATTTGACAGTTTGTATTTCTTCCCTTGAGTTCATATCCCTTAACTATTGTAACAGCCTTCAAAATTGGTCCCCATGCCTTCCTATTCCTATCTATCCTCTCACAACAGCCAAAATGATTTTCTGAACGTCTAGGTCAAGCCATGTCACACCCTACTCAACAAATAACTCAATAAATAGTGCCATTTCTCACATTTAAAGCTCTTTACAACCTAACTTTTTCCTACCTAGTTTTAGAAGAAATATTAAAAAATACTATTTTTCTCTGAAACCTTTTCCATACTCCTAGGAAAAGTGGATGATAGATGAAGGACAAAAATGGTCTTTCTTTAGACAAACTGATTAAAGGACAATCTCCTTGCTTTATCCCCTGAAGTGATCAGACCAGAGTCGACCTCAATGGGGTCCTCTTGCACTCCACAGTAGCACTCTCACTGCATCCTTTTGAATTGAGTTTCTAGACATAGATCTTTTTAAATCATTCTGTCTCATTTCAGAGAAACATGTGAAGACTTGCATCAACTGATTCAGAGAAGTAAACAGAATCAAGAGAACAACTTATGGTATAAGAACAGTGTTGTAAACAAGTATAACTTTGGGTCATGTGAGAATTTATTTTATTTGATGATAAATATTTATTACAAGGCTTTCTTTCTTTTTTTGAGTGGGAGGAAGAAATTAGGAGGAAATAAAAGGAAATGCTTGCTAACTGGGAATAATTTTTAAAGAAGCTATTGCAGTGTTCTTGGTGAGAGGTCAAAAAGGTCTTTATAAAAGTGGTTTCTGTATGGGTGGGGAGAAGAGGACATAGTTAGGTATAAGATTTGCAAGATTGTTTGGGGAGGGGTGGGGCTTGCAACCTGGTTCAAGGAGCTAGCTCACTCAAAGAATTGAATGCTCATTACGAATCTTGTAAAATAAAAAGAAATTTATTAGGTGAGGAAGATCACTTTGGTGACTGTCCTGCTGGAGTAAGGAGAAGACCTTGTCTTTTTTATCTTTACAAAACAAAGGGAGGGAAGGGAATTACAAGGCATCCATATCCTCTTGCAGATCTTAGTATTGCTCATCAGTATTGTGGTAAAAAGTTTTAACAGTCAGTTAGCGATAATGGAGAGACGCCAGTTTTTTAAGGACCACCCTTTCAGGGAGGAGACCAACGGCATGAGCTACGCATACCAGTCTGCCTGCTAAGCACTCCACTTCTGGGGTGCGAGCTTAAAAGGCGAGGAGAGAACGGAAGTGGGATCTCTTGCCTGCTCTCCTGGTCCGATGACTGGCATGACACACAGACAGACGCGGACTGGAGTTGGACACGGCCCGGCTCACCGTTAGCAGCACATGCTTGACTCAGTCTCTCTCTCTCCCCAAAGGTGGCCTTGGGCTTTTGGTGAGTTTTATACGGAATATAGACTAAGCTTAGACTTAAGACTATTTGTTTATATTTCTACTTCCCTATCCCTCTAATCAACATCACCTGGTAACTACCACACAATAAAAGCTCTAACTATAGACCAGAGGTTTCTTCCATTTACTAGTCTGGGAGATAAATTAAGGGAAAGGTTAAAGAGGGGAGATTTATGATCTAATATCCAATTTTAAATCTCACAGTATATTGGGTCCATGTCCTGCCATATCTCATACCTGAGGTGGGAGAGAGAACTGCTTTTACCTTGGTCTTGGGGGTTGGGATCTTTAGGTTTCTTGGGGTCCCATTGTATTCCTAAAACAAGATGACTTTGCTCTAAGACAATTTTAGGTGAATAGGAATCTGATAATGGTAATCAAGTTGTATAGCAGTATAGTTCTGGATTTTTTTTTTTTGGTGGGGCAGTGGGGGTTAAGTGACTTGCCCAGGGTCACACAGCTAGTAAGTGTCAAGTGTCTAAGGCCAGATTTGAACTCAGGTCCTCCTGAATTCAGGGCTGGTGCTTTATCCACTGTGCCACCTAGCTGCCCCAGTTCTGGATTCTTAATAGAAGAGCAACCATATCTCTGTGCCATTCCTCTAGGACCATTCTCCTCAAGGAATCAAAGGAGTGATTATATAATGATCTAGGGCAGTGGGTAACTTATCTTAAAGTCACTAGATCCTCCACAGGAATGGAGTGCTTGACCCAAACTGTTAAGTGCACGCTCCTGCCTAAATGATGGGTATCAAAAGAAGTGCATCCTCAGGAGTGGGAAACAAGGTCAGATATATATCTAAATGACCAGGTTCTCAATAGGGAAGGACCTATAATAACAGGTAGTGTAACTAGAATTTGGCTCCTGTTTGTTCATGAGATTTGAAAACAAATTATTGAGGTCACTTGTAAGCATTTAACTTGGGAAAAGTCAGGGAACATCAAATTAAGGAACAGAGAATATAAAAATGTCTATCTCTTTGAAAAGCTGGCATTAAATTCTTACCCAATGAATACATGGAATATTTAAACACTTAAATAAAATTATTTGGCTGAACTTCTTTTTTTTTTTTTTTTTAGTGAGGCAATTGGGGTTAAGTGACTTGCCCAGGGTCACACAGCTATTAAGTGTTAAGTGTCTGAGGCCGGATTTGAACTCAGGTATTCCTGACTCCAGGGCCGGTGCTCCATCCACTGTGCCACCTAGCTGCCCCTGAACTTCTTTTAAAGTATCCTGGAGAGATTTAAATAAGAGTGTACGGTATGAATTTTCCTGAATTAATATTGCCAGGAATGTCGATATTTGTTCTTATCTTTTCTATGAGTTTCTATTGATATCTACTCAGAAAACATCACTCAGTCTCCAAAGTTTCAGTTTAAATGGAAACTAGTTTAAAAGGGTTTTTTTCCTCCTTAACTCTGAAGAAGGAGAAAACAAGTGGTCTCAAAACTAAGCCTTGGGGGGCAGCTAGGTGGCGCAGTGGATAGAGCACCGGCCCTGGAGTCAGGAGTACCTGAGTTTAAATCTGGCCTCAGACACTTGACACTTACTAGCTGTGTGACCCTGGGCAAGTCACTTAACCCCAATTGCCTCACCAAAAACAAACAAAAAAACTAAGCCTTACCTTGAATTCTTTTAAATTTTCTTTTACTTGAATTATCTTGAGCAAAATTGTCCTGAGACTTTTCCTCAGAAAAGGTGAGTAACGTAATTTTTAGGGGAGGCAAAACTTCATCTTTAGGAATTTGGTTTAGCTGATAAGTGTAAGCTTCTGATTGATTTAGCAGGATTTAATTGCCTAAGCAAGTAAAAAGCAAAATCCTCTAGAAGGAATTAGGGTAGACCACGAATTGTCAAGTTCTTAAGAAAATAATGAACTGGAAATGGTTTATAAGGAAAAATGAGAAATTTCAGCTCTGATTACCTAAAAGTAAAAGTTGCAATAAATTCTAGATCACACCTTCTAAAAGCAGGTACACCCAAGCACTTTGTCTTGGACCCTCTTCTCTTCTCCCTCAACACTGTTTTATCTTGGTGATCCCATCAGCTCCCATCAATTCAATTATCATCTCTTTGATAATGATCATTAGATCTATTTATCCAGCCCTAACCTCTCAACTAACCTCCAGACTAATCTCCAACTGCTTATTACACATCTTGAACTGGACATCCTGTAGACATCATAAACTCAACATATCCAAAACTAAACTCATTCTCTTTCCCACAAACCCTCTCCTCTTCTCAACTTTGCTATTTCTTTTTATTTCTTTTTTTTGTGGGGCAATGAGGGTTAGCTTTGCTATTTCTGTTGAGGGTACCTCTATCCTTCTAATCACCAGCCTTCCAATCTAGGCATCACCCTCAACTACTCACACTGTCTCATTCCTCCCTTCACCCCCTTTCAATCTGTTGCCAAACCTTGTTGACTTCACCTTCACAACAACTCTCATCTCTGTCCCTTCTCTCCTTTGGCATGGCCACCACCCTAGTCCAGGTCTTCATCACATCCTCCTTGGACTATTTTCATGCTGGTTGGATTCCCTTCCTCAAATCTATTTCCAACCCAAGCCATTCTCCACTCAGCTTTCAAATTAATTTTCTTAAAGTGCAGATCTTACCATATCACCTCAACCTCTACTTTCATTTAATCAACCCCAGTGGTTCCCTATAGCCTGTAGGATCAAATGTAAAACTCACTGTTGTTCAAAATCCTTCACAACCTGACCCAGAATCCTTCATAACCAGCTTTCTTTCACCTTATTGCTCACCAAGTATTCTGCATTCCGGTGACACTGACCTACTTATTTGCCTCCTTGCTGTTACTTGAACAAAAGGTGATGGCCTCAGACTCCAGGAATTTTCATTGGCTATCACTCATGCCTAGAACTCTCTCCCTCCTCATTTTAGTCTCCTGGCTATTCTTTCTGACTTCTAAGTTGCAGCTAAAACCCCACCTTCAAGGAGAAGCCTTTCCTGATCCCCTTTAATGCTATTCTCTCATTTTCTCTATCTCTATCTGTCCATCTCTCCCTCCTTCCCTTCATCCTTTTCCCCTATCCCTCCCACCTGTGAACTCTTTCCTGCTCCATGCTGAGGGGAGAGGTCACAGTTCATTCTCAGCATGGGTAATATGGGAAAGTATGAGGGATAAAACTGAGGCCCAAGCTGGGGCCCCCAAAACGAAAGTAGGGCACGCTGTTTTTCCCCTGAAGTCTGTGGCTTGGTACCTACTTCGTGACATATATGCCTCTGTTTACTGAAATATGCCTTCCTGTATGCAAGTAGCTCACCACAATGTACCTATGAAACCCTGCATGTATTTCACACCTAAGGGGTATGTAACTGCAGCTTGGACATTTGTGCGGGGCCCAAAGAACCAGAGGCTACTCTGCTTTGGGCCAGCGTGTCAATAAACTGCTGAGTGCCATTGGGGTTTCTCCATCGAAGTTTCCCACAAAATGGGTGCCCCAGAGGGTACCATGAACTGAACCAGTGAAGGAAAATGGCATCCTTCCCTTGCTTTCCCTCTCTTTTACTTCTGGTGATTGGGGGTGTTTGTTTCTGTTTGTTCTCAACTGTCAGCAGTTGTAGGTGCCTGTGGTGATCCCTAACCACCCTGAAGTTAGTTTTGGGAATTGGAGCCATGGAAATAAGATTGCAGGTAAGATAATGTTGCCAATTAACTTGGCAAGAAGGGCCAGAGAAACCAAGAGTACTTAAAATTGGAGCCCAAGGAGGGGTTTTGGACTTAGAACTGAGAACTGCTTTCTATATGAAGTGAGGTAAGCAATGAGCCTAATCCCCATCCATCCCCATAGAACAAGGTGGTATACAGGAAAGATTCTGCTTTCCCTGTGCTGGGAATCTGGTTTTATGTTTGGTATGATACATAAAGTAAATAAATATTCCTTTGAAAAGATAATCTGTTAGTGGGTGCATGAAATGATGCCTACAATCAAATGGAACTGCATCAATTGGGATCAGAGCTAACAAGATAAAATTTAGATCCCCTGTTTTCCAGAGCTAAGTCCCAACAAGCAAGCTGTGCCCTGAGCTTGGAAGGACAACAATCCTTTGCAATCATCCTTTGGATGACTTCACCATCTAGGTTAGTCACATAATTCACCAGGTGTTCTCTGATCAAAGACAAGCACTGGACAAAGTCAGAAAGTCCTGCAATGAATTGAATTTGTCATATGCTTGCTGCTTCCTCATTGTCAGGGCTACAGCTCACTGGGCAGCCACTAGTATAAGTACTGAGATTTCCCCACACTGCTTCAGGGCCCCTCCACTAGAGGTGGGGCCCTGACACATGTATCTATAGCTTCTCTTTGCTTGCAAGCCTTTTTCCTCACTCTGAAAATAAAGAGTCATTTAATTCCTGACTCTCCTGTCTCTGGTCTACTCTGTTCAGCTCTGGACATTCACAGATGAGAGGACAGTTTTTTTTTTTTTCCCCTTCCCCCCACCCCTCACCAGCAATGAGGGTTAAGTGACTTGCCCAGGGTCACACAGCTAGTAAGTGTCAAGTGTCTGAGGTCGCATTTGAACTCAGGTCCTTCTGAATCCAAGGCCGGTGCTTTATCCACTGTGCCACCTAGCTGCCCCTGAGAGGACAGTTCTGATCAGGTTGAGTCCAGGCATCCCCAACATCCTTAAGGGTACTAGAGAACTCAGGGAAGTGGTTAAGTATATCTCCCAGCCCTTCAAGGCAGTTAAGGTCAGGGTAGTCAATGTTACATGATTATCTATAATTTATCTTGTCTGTATCTTATTGGTATATAGTTGTTTTCAATGGTAGAGAACATTAGGCTGGAACTCCTTAAAAAGAGGGACTATTACTACCTGTGTGACCCTGGACAAGTCACTTAACCCTCATTGCCCCACCCCACCCCCCAAAAAAGAGGTACTACTTTCTGGCTTTCTTGTATCCACAATGTTTAGCACAGTGGCACATGGTAGGTCCTTGATAAATGCTTGGAGACTGACTAATTGACAATGAATTTGAGATATATAAGAATACAGAGGTAATTTGCAAAATGGATTCCACTGAATAAAAGGAAATTAGATCTGGGATTCTGGATCTGAAAGATGCTTTGTAAGCAAAAAAAAAAAAAAAAAAAGCATGTGGCTAAGAAATTTACCACATTTGAAAGAAAGTGAAATATTGAATCAATATATAAAAAGAAATGAAATTCTACGATTGGCAAATATTGGTTGGGGTAAGCAGGATTAGTAACTGAAAAGAATTTGAAAGCTGACAAAATGTAGACATGAAGCTCAGTCAACAGTTAACAAATGTATAAAAGTGTTCCTAAAAGTAAAAAGGAAATTCTTAAAAGGTTACTCTGCAAAAAGTAGAATTAACTCATTTGGAAACCAGATAAATGGTTTCCATTTACAATAACAATTCCCCAATAGGAATGACAAAAACTATGTTTGTCCCTCATTTTTTACCAGTGATCAAAATCTCCAGCCAGGGCCAACTTTTAAAACTGGCATAGGAAGAGAAAAACTGAGGATTTCAGAAAAGAGCAATGCATGATGAAGGCAGCCCTACACCTTGTTGTGATAACAGGAGAATAGTGAGACAGATGTGCCTAGAAATCTGGGAAAGTCACTGAGAAACATTCCTATTTCTTCCTCAGAGAGTGAGAGTTTTTACCAATAGTTTCCAAACTGAATTTCACAGATTTTCATAATCTTGTGGATGCAGAAAAGTGACCCAACCTGAGTCTTAGACTGTCCTGTCTCCATGTCCTCTCAGATCCTACTCCATGGACTTATTTGCTGTTCCTTACATATAATGATCCATCTCGTCTCTTCCTAGTCCCTGGTTGCCTATCCACTGTGCCTAGAACACTCTTTCTCCTTGTCTTCATCCTTCAGTTTCCCTGGCTTTCTTGAAGACAACCCAAATCTCACCTTCCACAGCAGGCCTTTCCTGTCTCCCTCTCTCTGCTAGTGCCTTCCCATCTGAGATTACCTTCCACCTTCCCTGGGTATCACTTGGATATACCCAGATCTTTAACATTCTGCCTCTCCCATTAGAATGGGAATTCCTTGAGGGCAGGAAACACTGGCCTTTTATGTGTGTGTATCCTCAGAGCCTAGCAGGGTGCCTAGCAGAGTCAACAACATTTAAGGAATGCTTATTAATGGGCTGGTTGGCTACAATTCAATTTTTATCAGTATTTGTTGATTGAGCTAGAGAAGCAATTCCAGGAAAGAAGAGACTAAGAAAGGAAACAGAAAGTGGTCTTCTTTTGTGTGTGATAGAGGAACTCCAGGGCATCTCAGAGAGTGGGGGTGTTTGACTAATTCGGTTTCTTTCTCCCTCAGGAAATGTGCTTGCTTTCTGGATCACCTTTCTGTGATCCAGAAACCAGACCCTATCTCCGTGTCTGTCAGATACCAGCCTCCAGATCAGCTTGCTTACTGTGAGAGGAGTGGATGGGAAAGGCAGAAGAGAAGGAATTCTTACAGTTATCAACCCTCCCACTCAAATCCAGCCATCCTCCTCTTTTTCCTTCAACTTCCCCAAAAGCATCAGAGGGGCAAAGCCTAAAATGAAATTGCTTTCAATTCCATTCCTTAAGCCCTCCTCGAGCTCTGCTTGACCTGGGTGGAATGAGATTCTGGAGAAGGTATTTCACCCCATAGGAAGCACATCTGGGGCCAGCAATCCTGGAGCCTAAGTGGACAGGGGCAGAAAACCCAGAGGCCAGGGCAAAGAATAAGTTGGAGAGGAAAAGAGGAGAGAAAGAGAAAAGAAGGGAAGCAGAAGAAAGAGTGGAAAAGGAGAGATATAGAGAGAATAAAGAAGAAGACAGTGGAGGGGCTTTACTGGTAATGCCAAGGGACTAGAACAACATTATGGCTCAAGTCTCCAGTGGGATGTTCCCTATTAACAATTCATCAGGGGGCAGCTAGGTGGCACAGTGGATAAAGCACAGACTCTGGATTCAGGAGGACCTGAGTTCAAATCCATCCTCAGACACTTAACACTAGCTGTGTGACCCTGGGCAAGTCACTTAATCTCAATTGCCTCAGACCAAAAAATAAAATACATAAACAATTAATCAGAGTAGCTTTTCAAAAGGTAGTTACTAAGTAATTATAATAAGAAAAGTTGGTATTACTAAGTAATTATAATAAGAAAAGTTGGTATTGTGAGAAAATAATGGGATTTGGCAGATACTCAAAGGCTTACCTGGAGATTAATCTAAACTGATTGAATTAAGTGAGAGTGATTGACTTTGCTAATTAGCCTACTTCAAGTTAATTAGGGGGCAGCTAGGTGGCACAGTGGATAAAGCACTGGCTCTGGATTCTGGAGGACCTGAGTTCAAATATGGCCTTAGACACTTGACATTTACTAGCTGTGTAACCCTGGGCAAGTCACTTAACCCTCATTGCCCCACCAAAAAAAAAAAAAAATCAAGTTAATTCAGTTGTAACCATACCTGGCTGGCCCTTAAGACGGTATTGTTCTCAGAAGCTAAGGACTTTGAACTCAACTCGAGACCACCTTCAAGTCCAGTGAACCAATGGATTTGGATGACGCCTGCCAATCAGCTTGAAGCAGTTTGTAAGGACCGCCTCTGCTCCAGACCTATAAAAAACTTCCACACTCAGTTTGAGGGGAGTTCTTGGTGGAGGAGGACCTGAGGAAAAACCCGACCAGGCTGGAACTCTAGGCTAGATAGGCCTTTTCTTAACTTTCTGAACTCTACATGTTTTCCTTTTTTCTAATACCTAGTATGCTTTAATAAATGCTTAATGCCCAAAGACTGGTGTTAAAGGTTTTAATTTAAGGCAACCACACATTAGATTTTTTAGACATCACATTGAGATTTTAAACAACACAGTATAAACAGGGTAAAACAGCAAGAGTATCTAGGCACTATAGTGGATGGAGCTCTACACTTGAAGTCAGGAAGACCTCACCTCTAATCCAATCTCAGATACTTCTTGGATATGTGACCTTAGGCAATTCACTTAAATTCTGTTTGCCTCAGGTTTTATCTGTAAAATGGGGATAATAATTGCACCTCCCTCCCAGAGGTTACCACACAGAGAAAAATTTTGGAACAGGGTATAGTATAACTACAAGGAGAATCTAGGGATAAAGTTCCTGAACCAGGACAGGGCTAAACTAAGTCACCAAGAATGATGGGCCCCTAAGGAATATGTGCCCTGAATTCTGAGATAGGAAGACACTTTTTCCCCTGGTCTGTCACAATGGTTTCTAACAGAGAAAAAGAGAAAGTCTAAGAAATTCAGAGACTATCAGAGACAAAGATAATGCTCCTGTCTTCCTCCATCTCCTTCTTTTCCTTCAACCTCATCTTGAATCCCTTCCATCTCTCTCATCCATGAACAGCTATAACTTTTTTAAATTATCCAACAAGTACTTTACAAAAGTGTACAACAAAGTGACTTGTGAGGTCAAGCTTTATGTAGAACATTGTAATTAAGATGATACTTGTGGGGGTGGCTAGGTGGCGCAGTGGATAAAGCACTGGCCCTGGATTCAGGAGGACCTGAGTTCAAATCCAGCTTCAGACACTCGACACTCACTAGCTGTGTGACCCTGGGCAAGTCACTTAACCCCTATTGCCCCGCCAAAAAAAAAAATGATACTTGTGGGAAAATATTTGACCCCCTCAAAAGCTGATTGTTGAGACCTAAGGCTGGTCTCATGGGGGAGGAGTTTAGAGGGCTGTTCCTTCCTTGCCTCTGAGGAAGAATGGAGGAGTTTAGAGGGCTGCCCTTTTGACTATACTGCGTTCCAATTGGCTAGTGTTTGGCACCAGTGTCTTGGCACAGAGATTGTACTGAGGAAGAAGGGAGGAAGCCGTCCAGTTGAGATAAAAGGGCTCCTGAGTCCCAAGCTTGCCACCATTTCCATTAGGGAGCTGGCCCATTCACACGTGAATGTATAAATAAAGACCTTTAATACTTCTTCAACACTGAGTCCCAGAAATTTTTAAATGGGGTTTCTTATAATACTCTACTGGAATGTACCAGGGATCTGGCTTTAGCCTGTGCTCTGCAACATTGCTGTCAGTGACTTGGTAGACACAACTTTTTCAGAAATGAAGATGACCTAAAATTGGGAATGACATAACACAACAGATAGCAAGCAAATCAAAAACAGAAGTCAGCAGACTGTGATGACCACCAGATATAGCTGCTTGGCACTAGCCTGCTGTTACTGAATGATAAAAATCCATGTCTGGCAGGCCCTTGTTTACCCTGCAAATTCTAGTGCTTCATTCTACCAGGAGGAATGATGTGTCCTCCTCAGAAGGCAGGATACATTATTCAAGTCCTGGGGGTTTCTTCCCCACCCCGCCCCTCCCCCACCCCATCTCCACCATTCCTTCCTTTTTTCTTGCTGAGTTAACATTTAACCAGTAGAGCATGTTCCTCTCAGATGAGAACAAACTACATAATTCAAGCCCCAAAGGCTTATTCCCATTCCCCAAAATTTCCCTTCCTTTTTCCCTGCAGAGACAACAGAGGTTTTCTAAAGTTAGAGAACAAAGAATCGTAAAAATCTTAGGGTCTGGTTGTCCCACGGGGTGGGAGCAGTCTACATGTTTAGAAGTGTGGTGAAGAATGTGAACCCAGATGGGGGAGGGACCTTGCGTTAGATCCAGGATAAAAAGGGGAACTTCACTGTGGAAAGGTGCACCTTTCCTTTGTTGGAGTGCCTGCCCTATCTTGCAAGATTGAATAAATGGTCTTCCTTCTTTGCACCAGACAGGGAGTCGTGCCTCAGTTTACCCGTTTCAAACACTGCCAAACAGAAATGTTGGACAAGTGCCATGTTTTCGAAAGATTCTCAGAGAACGAAGCAACTTCTATCCCCTAGATCCATTGCCTTGTGTGTGGCCACACAGACTTGATACCTTAGTGGGAAGAGGGGAGAGATGTTTAGCATGGATTGACCCAATCAAAATCAGCTCCAAGTCCCATGGTACCTGAAAACCTACTGGACCCTTTCAATGAGGCCTACTCAAATGACCCTGGCCTAATATAATTAAGCACATGCAGAAATGAATGGGAATACTGGCATATATTATGCCTTACTCAGTATGAAATCAATGAAAGCAATATATTAAAAAAATCTATAATGAAACATCTACAGTATATAATGACCTCTCTTAGACCCAGACAATATGTAGGCTATTTAAAACCAGGAAATTCAGAAAAAGAATAATTTGGTTTGCTTAGCCTCCTACAGCTACTTCTCCAAATTGTCAAAGGAGTACAGACAATACAGTACAATCCATAAATTATATTGAACTCATGATTCCTGTGGACTTGGTTTTTAGATAAAGGCTCAGGAACTCAGGTCCAGGTCTTCTCATGGCATGGGGCAAGAACACAGGATCTCATATTTGAACTCTTCAATGTCTTCATGCTGGCATAGACCTTCAAATATTTCTTTTTGTGCATAGCTCATCCCTTTTGGAAGGGCAGGTGAATTCAAAAGCAGAACCCAGAAAAGTGAGCTGTGTCACAAACCACAATCCTACACCAGCATTTCTCTGTTCAGGAGACACTGGGAGATTAGAAGGTATGCAGATGAGGCTAAACAGGACCAGAAAGATATTGAAAACACTAAAATAGGAGCACTGATTGAAGAACCAGAGAAGAAAATAGGGATTTAAGCCTAGAAAAGAAAAGGCTTGGTGGATAAGGATATGATAGCTGTCTTTAAGTGTTTAAAGGGCCAAGATATAGGAGAAGGATCACATTTGTATCCTTGGTCCCTTGGACAGAACTAAAAGCAAAGGGCAGAAGTAGCAGAGAAATAGATTTGATGTAAAGAGAAGGAACAGATGTAGTGCAGAGAACTGCTCTCTAAATATCAATGTCCTCTGGAAGTGGACCAGAATTACTTTCCTACACATCAGCATGTTATAGATGGCCATCTAGACCTCCTACCTAAGGCCAGATAGGAAACTCCACCCAAGTGGAAGGAAGATTGGTGAGTTTATAATCTAATTTCATAGAGAGAGCAGGAGTAGATGTTGGTGAGAATTTTTCCCTTTCTCCTTGCAACTTGGACAGTGGGGAAGTGAGTGCTTCCCTAGCAAATCATATCACTTTCATTCTTAAATCTCTAGTCAGGGATTTTCACTACCCGTTGAGGAAGCCTATTCCACTTTTGAACCATCTGAATTGTCAACAAGTCTCTATTTATAACAAGCCTAAATTTAGGCTCTTAGAAACTTTCATGAACTACCTACCCCTAGTTCTTGCCACTTAGACAAAACAGGACAAATCTTTAAAAAAAAAAAATTTATAATCTCACTGGATATTTTTATTTTTTTAAAGTATTTTATTATCCTCCAGTTACATATAAGGATAGTTTTCAACATTTGTTTTCACAGGATTTTTAGTTCTAAATTTTTCTCCCACCCTTCCTTCCCTCCCTCCTCCCCAAGATAGAAAGCAGTCTGATATGGGTTGTATATGTACAATCACATTAAACATATTTCTACATTAGTCATCTTATGAAAGATGAATCAGGGGGCAGCTAGGTGGTACAGTAAATAGAGCACTGGCCCTGGATTCAGGAAGACCCAAGTTCAAATCCAGCCTCAGACCCTTGACACTTACTAGCTGTGTGACCCTGGGCAAGTCACTTAACCCTCATTGAGGAGGAGGAGGAGGAGAAGAAGAAGAAGAAGAAGAAGAAGAAGAAGAAGAAGAAGAAAAAGAAGAAGAAGGAAGAAGAAGAAGAAGAAGAAGAAAAAGAAGAAGAAGAAAGAGAAGAAGAAGGAAGAAGAAGAAGAAGAAGAAGAAAAAGAAGAAGAAGAAAGAAGAAGAAGAAGAAGAAGAAGAAGAAGAAGAAGAAGAAGAAGAAGAGCACAAGGGAAAAACCTCAAAAAAGAAGGGGAAAAAAGAACAGTCCAAAAGTAGAAACAGTATGGTTCAATATGCATTCATAATTCAGTTCTTTTTTCTGGATGTTGATAACATTTTCTATCGTGGATTCTTTGAAACTGTTTTGGATTGTTGCACTGCTGAGAAGAGCCAAGTCTATCACCATTGTTTATCACATAATGTTGCTGTTACTGTGTACAGTGTTCTCCTGGTTCTGGTCCTCTCAATCAGCATCAGTTCACGTAAGTCCTTCCAGTTTTCTCTGAATATCTCCTGCTCATCAAAACAGGACAAATCTTATCCTTCTTCCACAGGATAGACATTCTAACACTTGAAAATACTGAGAAGTCCCCATCTCTGCCCCAGGATTATAAATACCCTCATTTCCTCCAACCAGCCTTCCTATGTCACGATCTCAAGGTATATCAACAGCTTGATCCCCTTCTTCTGTGTGCTCTCCAATCTGTCAATGTCCATTTCCCACTTTTCCCATCTGGCTACACTCCTTTGGACTTCATGCCCATAAACTTCCTCCTCCTGCAAGGTCACATCAGCCCTGGAACTTATACCTCCTCTTAAATCCCTGACCCTGGGGCCCCTCCCTGCCTCTGACTAGAGAGGGGGAGGATGTAGAATGAAAAGCTCTACTCAGAACCTCCATTTAAGGAGGGTGCTCAGGTCACCCATCAATTCATTTCTCACATTCCCTGCCTGGCTGCATTCTTCTAGATTTCATGAATCCTCCAGCACAGGATACCCAATCCCCATTTTTTTTTTCTGCTTTTTGCTGTCTTCCTCCATTTGTTCCTTAATTCCTTGGCAATAGTGGTATTAAACATCTCCCAATTTAAACCATTACTGGTAAGGTTTACTAGGGAAACATACTTGGGATATGGTCCAAGTCATTGTTATAGATTATTAATATATATGATTAGAGAGAAGCCCTGGAACAGAGGAAGAAATTATATTATAACCTCTATGACCTCTAGTTATATTGGGGAAAGAAAGTAAGATTATGGCTACCGTCAATTGCCTCGCCATAGTCAAAGGTATTATAGGGGCCTTGATACTGAGGAATACAAAAGGGAGAGGTGGTAGAGATGTACTAACAGCTATCAAGACAGTTTGAGTCTTGGCATACTGTTCTCTCCAGTCAAAAATGCAGTCACTCCTTAGGAAAGTGAAAGTTACTGGTGTAGGGCTGGTCCAGTTTAGCAACCTTCTATTTGGAGCTTCCAAAATACTCTGAGCTAAACTATAATCGCAAAGTTCCCTGTCAAGGAGGAGGCAAACCCAGACCCTGGTTGTGGGGTGGTACCATTCTCTATGACAGGGACAATTGCCCATGGGTCAGGGTCCTATTGTTGTATGTGATGACATACCCAATGTCCATGAAGTCCAATAGCCTTAAGGTGGTATAAAGCCAGCCATACCTCGCCATGTCATTTACTGATAACATTAAGCCTTTTCCAATTCCCTGTGAGGAGTGGCCTGACAAGGACAGGGAACAAGCAGGATAATGGAAAGCAAACAAAGCAAAAACATCAAGAAACAAGATGATGAGGCAGGTTTTCCCTGTGGTCAGAACAATGTATCCTTTTTCCCCAATCTTGATTGCAATCAGGGAAGTTGAGTACTGGAATGGGCCTTCCCACATGGGCTACATTCTGTTATTCCATTGGAAATTCTTGAAATAGACCTTATTATCTCTTGAATGAAAATCATGTATCAAAGTCCAAAGGCCCAGTCTGTACTGCAACTCCCATGTCGTGAAAGTTCCCTTAATCTATTTTGTAGTTCTTATACATAAGAAGCAACAGAAGTATCTCCTCCCAGTACCAAAGAGTACCAGTCCCTATGCCAGGGAGTAAGTTCTCACTTTTGTTGGAGGGTAGCCAAAAATCATTTCAAATGGAAAGAGGTGTAATTCCCACCATGATCTGTAACAAAGACAGAACAAAGCATGAGGAAGTACATCAGGCCACTTAAGGTGTTTTTCAGAACACGATATACTAATCAGGGTCTTAAATTCTCTGTTCCTAAGTTCAACCAGACCTGAACTCTGGGAATGATAAGGATTATAAAACTGAGGAGTCCCCCTGAGACAAAAATAAATTTGGGGGAGGACTGTATCAATGAAATGAGACCTTTTGTCTGAGTCAATACAAGCAGGAGGGCCAAAGCAGGACACAGTTTCTTTAAGAATGATTTGAGCAACAAAACCGGATATATCTTAGAACCGGGGAAATACCTCAACCCAATTAGTCAAAGATAATGAAGCAGACAGTATAATGTCCATACTTAGGCCAATCTGCAACTGCTCAAAAGGAATATAAGTTTGAAGATTCCTGCTGAAAGTGATGGCATGGAATGCATGTTGATTAAATGCCTGACAAGGCAGGAAGCACAAATACATACAGCAACATGGGTGATACTGAGGGCAACCCACAACCTTCTAACCATAACAATCCCTTGTGTACCGAAATGCCTCCCTCCCTGCACCCCCATGAGCAGACAGAAATACCCGATGATAAAATCTAGGAAGGGGGAGTGGTTTGCCTTCTGCATCCACCAAGACTCCTGATACCTGCTTATTGCACAAATGTTGATTTCATTTTGCAGTCTCAGAGTCACTGTAAGATAAAGGTCAGCATTATCAGAGAGACAAAGTTAAAGCACGTGTGGGGCCTTCAAGGGCAACAAGTTGGGGTTTGGGGAGGGCGGGGGTTGTGGGGGTTTTTTTTTGGTGGGGCAGTTAGGGTTAAGTGACTTGCCCAGGGTCACACAGCTAATAAGTGTCAAGTGTCTGAGGCTGTATTTGAACTCAGATCCTCCTGAATCCAGGGCCGGTGCTTTATCCACTGCACCACCTAGCTACCCCCAAGGGCAACAAGTTTTGCAACAGAAGTAGCACAGTTGTTTCCTCTCAAAACAGTCAGTTCCATGAGTGTAGGCAGGCCAGTGGACAATGGCAAAAACAGTAGAAAGCCTTAGGAAGGATAGAAGTTCACCAATTTATGTGTGTTGGCAATGACTTAACGAGAAGAAGTCAGAAAATTCCTCTGCAGCCATAACCTCCAATAGCATGACAGAGTCCACAGGTATAATAGGAATAGTTATACATGACTGGGTTTGCCATGTCTGTCAACATGACAGCAAGCTTGGGCAAGCTCAATGAATTCAGCAGCTTGGGTGCTGAGGTTAGATGGCAAAGAGGCTGCCCAAACAGTGTCATGGTCAGAAAACATAGCACTGCCTATGTACCAGAGGCCATCTTTCATAAAATAGGAACCATCGGTATATAAAATGTGGCCAGGACTTTGTAAGGGGGTATCAGAAAGGTCACTGTGGGGCTTTTTGGTTCTCCTGAGGTAGGCATTGTGAGAAATAAAAATATGGGACTTTCCCTTTTGGTGAATATATGAAGGCTTTATTACATTCTTGCAAGAATAGACACATACCAGGGCAGCTAGGTGGCGCAGATAAAGCACCGACCCTGGATTCAGGAGGACCTGAGTTCAAATCCAGCCTCAGACACTTGACACTTACTAGCTGTGTGACCCTGGGCAAGTCACTTAACCCTCATTGCCCTGCCCAAAAAAAAAAAAAAAAAAGGTGGCACATGCTATAAAGAAAAGTGGCTGGCTTTGCCACAGCAAACTATTCTTTTTATCCCTAAGCCTAACACAAAGGTTCCCTCCCCTTTTCACCTTATTGGTTGAAGCCTCGAGGTGTACAGTCTTCCCAAAATATCTCTATATATTTTTCTTTAATATGTCTCCCCTCCTGTTACACACATCAAATGTTTGGAAATAGTGGCAATCTCCACCTTTGGAGTGTTGGCAGTTAATATACATAAGCTAATTAAGCAAGTGAAGTACAAACTAGCTTTAACCTTTCTGCACACTTAAGATAACCAGATGACTAGCCTTGAGGTCCCCTTCTATAATCTACTTCTAGCCACCTGTGGGACTCTTTCTCAGCCCTGAGGCCTCTTTTCTGTAATCTACTCCAGCCATCTGCAAAACTCCCTTTCAGCTTTGAGGCTTCCCTTTCTGTAAGGCTCCTTCCCTGGGTCTGTTTCTTATTGAGAGAACAGCATTGTCCATATCTTTCTTTTCCTTCAACCTCATCCTGAATCCCTGCCATCCCTCTCATCCATGAGCAGCTATGGATGATATTCATTGAAGATACTCAATGGACAGCTGGAGATGCAAGAATAGAGGTCAGAAAAAAGGGTTAGAGCATGGAATGAAGTATGTGAAGAAGAGTTCCTCTATACAGTTAAGATAAATTGTATTATTTCCTGGCCCTTAGCCAATGATGCTGCATAGACTCATGATTGAAGGTAGACCTTCTCAACAAAGATGCTGTACAGACTCTATAGTTAAAGAAGTTGTTCAGACTTTTCCTAACAGCCATACATACTCACCTAAGAAAGATGATGAGTTGACTTGCCAAAGAAGCTAAGAAGACACTGCATAGCAACTAGGTTGGCATGCTTGAATATTTGGACTTTCCAGAGATGGAAATTATATATTACTAAAGGAAACAATCTGCCTGCTGGGAAATGCTCATTTCCACTTCCTCAGCTGCAATCATCATCTCAATTGATCATCTTTAGCCTCTCAGTCACTTGGGCTATTGCAAGCCCTAGCCATCCCAATCTGATTCCTCTCCTGTACATACCCCTCAAAATCCATCCTACTGCTATTATTGCTGCTGTGATTCTTGAGCTTGGTATATTGTTTAGCATATATTAGGTGTTTAATAAAACTTGTTGAGTGATTGACTTACGGGTCCTTAGGCAGGAAGCCTCTCATGGAATAAGAAACTGCCAAGACATATCCAAGGCCAACATTAGGCTTATGAATATGGAGCTTGTTTCTTTTCCTCTTACCATTTGTCATTTCCTATTTTAGGTGGAAATTGGAGATGGCTATGACACTGTGAGGTCAAGAATGTGAAATACCACAATCTGGAAGCTGGAATCCATATCAGGATTTTTTAGAAGCCATATAGTAAAGCATGAGATTCCAAGAACTGGGTTGACCTTAGCCAATGAATAGCAGAGAAATTACCAATTCATACATCTGTCATATTTGGAAGTCAACTTAAGAGAGTGAATGAGATGTAGAAATTGGTTTAAATCTAAGAACTTTCTCTCCAGGGAACAAGATGGAATAGAGTATATACCCCAGGCCCTACAGGGAAATATTTGTACTTCTGTCCTTGGCATATTTGTGATATGAATATCCTTTTATAAAAGCTAACAGGGGCAGCTAGGTGGCACAGTGGATAGAGCACCGGCCCTGGATTCAGGAGTACCTGAGTTCAAATTTGGCCTCAGACACTTACTAGCTGTGTGACCCTGGGCAAGTCACTTAACCCCAATTGCCCAGCAAAAAACAAAAAACAAAAACAAAAAAAAGCTAACTGAAGCTAGGAGTTGGTGGGAGGGAGACTCCTGAATGAGAACTTGAGACAAAAGCATTAAGGAAAGACACTCCAAACCCTCAAGGGAAGATGTAGCTGATATGGAAGATTAAGTCCAGCTATTTACAGACCAATCATATCTCACTGCATTTGTGTACAAATTTAACCATTGAACTATAATGGTGGGGTTTTTTCCCAATTCCTTTCTACTACAGAGAGTGCTGCTATAAATGAAGTGATATACATGGAATATAAATATATCTTTTTATATTTTACTTTCCATTGGTATTCTAAACCTAAGCAAATGCTCTCTTAATGGAATTTAGATCTCTTTTCCCACAGGGGAAGACCAGAGAATGCAAAAGCCAGTTCTCAAGATTTAAATTCCCTTCTTACTAAAAAGTAAAGAAACCAGAGAAAAACAATGCCTATAAAAATTAAAAGAAAAGTTTTATTAAGCAGGGACGAAAATTTAACATAATAATGGGTACTATCCTTCCATACAAGAGATTGTGAGAGTTATATACTGTATAAACAAAGGCAGGTAAGGAATTTGGAGGAAAAGGTGGGCTTAGAAAGGCCCACTCCCAAAGGGGAGGGGGAGGGGGAGTGAAGAATTCCTAGGGTAGAAGTCCTTTGATACACAAAACGGAAGGCTTTATTGGTGATAATCAGTTCAGTTAAGGGCTTGATTAGGAGATGTTCTTGACTAGGAAACCTCTTCAAAAAGAAAAAGGATTACTCCAAAGTAAGAGAATCCCTGAAGATAGGGTTCATATCCATAGTCACATATCCAGCAGTCAGATAAGTCTTTGATGGACTTCAGTTACTGATTCCCTGCATGTCCAGCTACTCTGTCACCCAAAGGATTGTTGGTGTGTTAGCCAATGAAGCCAATCCTCATACAGTTGTTTTGGTTACCTGGATAATTGGGGGCTAGAGCAAATCAAGGCATACATTTTCACAGTATATACCTAGCAGTGAGATCTCTGGGTCAAAGGCTATTGAACATGTTAGTCACTTTCTTAGCATAATTAAAAATTGTTTTCCAGAATGTTTAGGCAAATTCACAGCTCCACTCTCATTGTATTTGTTTTCCTCTATCTATAACATATACAGCATTTTCTTATCCTTTGTCATATCTGTCAATCTGCTCAGTATAAGGTGAAATGTTGATGTAGGATTGAATTAGGGTCAAATTGATCGTGAGTCGTCCCAAAAGAATTACAAGACTCAGTGACTCAATTTCCCGAGTTTTATCGCAATATTGTGAGTGACCGCAAGGAGAGAACCAGAAAAGTCAAAAGGTATCTCTCAAACAAGGAAAGGAAAGATAGTTATATTTATAGTATGGATAAATTGATTATCAGTCTCATTATAATAATCTCCACCTTAGGGAGGTATTCTAGATCTTCTGTTTTTCCAAAGGATTTTTTTTTAGTCAAATTCTATAAAGTATCCCCATGGTCATTTGATTAATATAGAATTAACAAGTAAAAATTAACTTAGCTAGTATTGTCGATTTTATTATATTGATATGGGCCAGCCATGAGCACTGACTATGACTCCAGCTATTTAAGTTGTTCTTTATTTATGTAATAAATCCTTTGTAATTTAATCCATATCTTTTGAGTTCTTTAGTAGATTGACATCTAGATATTTTATGAATTTTGTGATTATTCAGAATGAGTTTTTTCACTCTATTATTATTTTGGGGTTTTGTTGTTAGGCTTATGAATTTTTCAGCTGTTGTGCTTTTGTTAGTGAGAGAACTCTGATAAATGTCCAAAGGGTTGAAGTTTCCCATTACTACAGTATCATGCCTTATTTGGGGGATTGAGATCTAGCTACTGAACTACCTAGCTCCTCCTTTTTTCCAAGTTGCATGTAGTGTATCTCCACAAAAAAAAATGTTACTTCTACATCTCCCTCTTTTGATTCTCTCCGAAATATTTTCTGTAATTCCCTCTAATTCCCAGATGTCTTCACTTCAGTATTTTTTTTGTTTTGGTTTGGTTTGGTTGGGTTGGGTTGGGTAATGAGGGTTAAGTGACTTTCCCAAGGTCACACAGCTAGTAAGTGTTAAGTGTCTGAGGCTGGATTTGAACTCAGGTCCTCCTGACTCCAGGTCTGGTGCTCTATCTACTGTGCCACATAGCTGCCCTGTAGTATTTTTTTTTTTTAAATGTAATCATTAAGCTGAAGTCATGAGGACAATCTGAACATAACTACATCCTGGACCAGATCTGAGAAGTAAAAGAATGAAACGCTTTTCTCCTCCCTTTTCCCATCTCTCAGGGGAAAAGCCAATTGTACTGTGAAAGCAAACTTTCTGCTTCCTTCTGAGATTCAGACTGCTTCAGTCTTTGTCATAAATACTCACTTTCCTTTTTAAGTTATTAAATATGATAAAAAAAAACCAACTCTGTTATAAGTGAAATGAACAGAATCAGGAGAACATTGTGTCATGGGGTTCATTCTGGTCTCCCTTACCCTGGGGAGATAAATTTGGGTATGGCTGCGGCCTTTGTGTCCTGAAGAGAGATCTGTAGCCACCCCTCACCTAAGTCCTCTAGTCACTACCAGTGGGGGATGGTCCTCCACTCCTCACCCAATTCCCCCAGCTACCACCAGTGGGGGATGGTCCTCCCTCCCTCACTAAAGGAACTTTTCACGGGCAGATGGTTCACCCCCATCAGGCCTCTATAAAATTACCTTCCAGTCCCCTGTTCGAGGAGATTTGGTACCTCTGAGCCATGTGCTTTATGCCAATATCCCCATGAGAAGTCCAAAGATTTCTCATGGTTTCCCTCCCCCCCACCCTTCCCTTCCCTGGCTCCTAAATAAACTACCACCTTATTCTAACTGCTTTTGTGTGCAAGAGGGTGTAATTCTTTAAAGAGGAATTCCCAAGAACCCCAACCCCTACTCCAACCTGTACTCCATTTCCACCATTACAACTGTACACAGTAAGAGCAATATTGTATTATGATCAGCTATGAATAACACACAGCTTTTCTCAACAATACAATGATCTAAGGTAATTCCAAAGGACTCATGGTGAAAAAATGCTATCCACTGAATGCAGATCAAAATATACTAAATTTCACTTTATTTTTTTCTTGTTTGTTTTTCCCTTGGTCTGTGTTTTCTTTCACAACATGGAAGTATATTTTGCATGATAGCACACGTATAGACTATATCAAATTGCTTGCCATCAGGGAGGGTGGGAAGAGAGTTTTAAACTCAGAATTTTGAAAAATGCATGCTAAAAATTGTTTTTGTATGTAATTGGGAAAAATAAATTAAAAAAAAATTAATAGGATGAGATACGTTGGAAAATATATATATATATATATATATATATATATATATATATATATATATATATATATTTTAAAATATGTGAATAAAACTATAAGAACTCTAAAAAACCCTGTTATGTATATGGATATGAGAAAGGACTTCCCTTATTTTAGAGACAACACATGTGGTTCAAGTGTGGTGGGACTGAAACTCGGGGTTGGAGCCAATAACGAAAAGTGGGGGGATTGGTCTTGTGGAAATTTATTTTGATTTGGGGACCCTACCTTTAGGCTGAGATTAGAAAGCCTTAGGCCCTCAGGGTCTCTTCCCCTCCTCCTCAGCTTCAGCTGAGCCAAAAAGCCCTGTGGGCTGTACAAGATGCCAGGACAGACAGCTGGGGGGAAAAAAAGCCCCCAGCTCCCTCCCACCTGAGCAGAGGGATCCGAGAGATACGGGGCTTGTCCAGGCTGGGCTCTGGTGAGGCACATGATGCTGGAGCATCCCCCCAGCCCCAGCTACAGCCCTGACTGGCAGATTAGCTTGGTCTGTGGGGGCGCAGAAAGCCCCGAGATTTGAGTGGAGATAAAAACGGTATATGTAGACCTGGGAGTTAGACAGCAAGAGTTCGGGCGGACAAGGAGGGACTAGATAGAGAGGCTGACAGGAGGACTGGAGGCCTGCGGACAAGACTCAGAGGTTCAGACGGACGAGACGAGGTGGAGAAGAGGTCAAGCACCAGACTAGAGACGGGGCTACAAGGACTCAGGAGAAGACGAGAAGCACTAGGAACAGAGAAAAGAGAGGCCGAAGGGCAGACTGACGGAGAACACAGACAGAAGGTCAGTGAGAGAGAAACACGGGTTCAACAGTGGCAGTAAGGAGAGGAAAGTTAGAAGCAGGGGGATTTACAAAGTGAAAGGGTACAGGTGGAGTTAGTGAAAGTAGCTGAGCAAGTGAGCGCCCTGAGGCAAGAGAAGGCTAAGGCCCTTATTTCATTAAAAAAGTTTGAGGCACAGCAGGTGGGAAAGAGACACAGTGGAAAGAGACGCACTGCAATGCAGTCAGGTTGTACATTTTATTTCCCTGTATTCTTAATTTTAAATAGTATCTCATAAATAAACTCTGCTTTCATTATTTAGTTAAGAGACTTCTTAATCCTTTGCTTATCAATTTTGGGAGTGGAGCAGTGTGGTGGAACTTGATAAACAGCCCACATTAAATTAACAGCAGTCAGATAGCCAAACAGTCACAAGTCCCCAGATTAATCATCCATGGTTTAGCCCCCCAAATTAGCCCTAGTCAATTCAAAATATTCTCACAGTCATAACCCTGGCAAAAAGTACCCAAGTTATCCAAAGCTGAGATATTGATAGAAATCTTCCATTTCTTTGATCAAAAGAAATGATGAACCAAAAGTAGGCTTCAGGATAGATGTGAGCAGCAGTAGCAACTTTGAGTCTGAGCAGTTCCATTCCTTTCACCAGCTTGCCTAAACTCTTAAAAAAGAAAAATACTCCTCATAGAGGGAAATGGGTTGCTAGCTAAACTCTACCCATACAAAAGGATGAGGTGCCACAAAAGGGGGACTGCACCTCCTGGTGGTTAGTTTAGTGTAGAATTCTACTCAACCATCACTTTTATGGATTTTGTTCTTTTTGAAAGAATGAATAAAAAAAAGCATTTATTAAGCACTAACAATTTGGAAGCCAATGTACTAAGTACCAAGATACAAATGAAAAAGCATGATGGTCTCTGCCCTCCAGGATCTCAAATTCTAATAGAGAAGTAGTAGCTAAGAAATGGTACTTTTTGTCTGGAAAGTTACAAGAATGGTAAGAAGAATAGAAGGCAGTTAACTGCCATACCCTTTCCATAAGCAATAGGAGTATTGATCGCCTTTTAGTTCCCAAAGTAAGAGAAACATGAGTGTAGAACAGGGAAAATGTGTCAGCAAGATCTAGGGCAAGAAGATGGCCAGAGTGAAGCACAGTTGAATATGGATCTGGCAAGATATAATAGGCTCTCACCAATCAGGACATGATGGCAACATCTAGGAAAAAAGCTGAGTGGCCTAGTTCCTCCAAAGCATGGTCTCTAGAGGTCTAGTTTAGATGAGTATATGTGTGTATACACACATATATATACATACATGTATAGAAGTGTGTGTGTGTGTGTGTGTGTGTGTGTGTGTGTATATTTGTAGGAGATGCAAAATGGTAGAGTACCAGGAAAACCTACAGTGAGTTCCTTTTGCTCCACCCCCCTCCCAAAAAAAGAAAAACTTCAAACAGAACTAGAAAAATGTACCAGACTGAATTCTAATTGGAAAATACACCCCCCCAAATAAATCACAGTGAGTGATTTTTTTCAGTCTGTGTAGGCATAGGGAGACAAATTACAAGCAACCAGAAAAAAAAAGTATTCAGGTACCAAGGAGTCACAGTCAAGATTACACATGATTTAGTAGCCACCTCATAAAGGAATGGAGAGCTTATAATGATATTCCATTAGGCAATGAAATAGGCTTACAGCCAAGAATAACTTACTGAGTTGAGATGTTAGAAACGCTGCTAACAGCTCAAATAGTGTTGCACAGCTCAAGTGTTAGCAGCTCAAGTGTTGCTAGCAGCTAGCAGCTCAAAGAATTCAAGCAGGCAGCAGAGGGTGGGTGAAGGCTTCTTTATTCATCTTCAGAATTGGGCACTCCTATGAATGTGCCAGAGAGTACACTGAAGTGAGGTTCCACACCTTGATTTATACCCACCAAGGGTCCCCCTTAACCAATCACATAACAGTATTACAATCCATACAGCATTACAGAAACAACCAATCACAGCATATTTTACCAACCTCCCATATATGGTAACTTTAACGACCAATCAGATTGCCCCATTAATCGACCAATCAGATTGTAGCAGTCAACCAAACAGATTGCAACACTAGGCCTTAACCTTATTCTGGGCAAGAATGTCCATTCCTCACTAGAACAGTGCTGTGTGAACAGACATAAGCATACATAACTTGTCAAGAAACAAAACTTAAGTTGGGATTTGAACACCGGGGTCATGTGGGAATCACCTCAGGTGCTTCAAGGTGAACTCCCAGCTTAGCTTGGCTCCCACAAAGCGCAGGCCCCACTCCAGGCCTGGCTCAGGCCTAAGTCCCAGGGACCTTGGCTCCTCAGAGCCTTGTGTACAGGGAGGCTCCCTGCTGGGAAGCTCAGACAATAAGGTTGTAGGGCTTAAAACCATACTCACTCTCTGTCTTTAGGGCTCTGAGAAGAGTCCAAATAGGGTCTTTTCTCTCAAGTATAAAGCTACAACAGAAAGAAGTAGACCTATAATAAAATAGAAGACTTCTCAGCATTTCTGATGAAAAGGCCAGAGACATGTAGAAATTCTGAGGTTCAAAAACAGGAGTTAAGAGAAATGTAACAAGGTAAATAGAAATGAATAATCATATTGGACTCTACAAGGATATATTGCTTATATTCAAAAATGGGGAAATTGATCCATATATCCCCTCTGACTCTTATCATAATCAGAGTTAAGAAAGGAGGTCTATTAGACAGAAGGCCTAAAAGTTACTCTATTATACCTTTTTGGTTTTAAAAGAATGAAAAGGGGGGCAGCTAGGTGGCGCAGTGGATAGAGCACCAGCCCTGAATTCAGGAGGACCTGAGTTCAATTCCTGCCTCAGACACTTAACACTTACTAGCTGTGTCACCCTGGGCAAGTCACTTAACCCCAATTGCCTCACGGGGCGGGAGGGGGGAATGAAAAGGGAGAGGAAAGGAATATACTGGGGGTGGAGGTGGGGGTAGGGATGGGGAGGAAAGTTAAGAGAAAATTGCCTCACATAATTGTGATGCCCAAATAGAAGGCTACACCAACAGGAAAGGAGGGATGGGAAGAGCATCTGACACCTGAACCTCTCATCTGACCTGTTCAAAGGAGGAAAGAAAACATGCATACACATACACACACACACACACACACACACACACACACACTGTTTGCTACAAAAATATATCTTGTTCAATAGGGTAATAGGAGGGAAAGAAGAGATAGATAGACAGAAGGGGGAATTAGAAAGAAGGTAGATTAAAGAAGGAATAAGTCCTAAAGTAAACAAACTCTAAGGACATACAAAAATATCTGTAGCTTTTTTTTGAGGTAGCAGAAAATTGGAAAGTAAGGGAGTGTTCATCAAATTGGGAATAACTGAACAAGTTATGATATATTAATGTAATGGGATATTATTGTGCTCTCATAAATGATTTCAGTGAAACCTGGGAAGATTTGTAATTGACACAGAATGAAGTGAACAGAACCAAGAGAATAATTTATACAATGATAATATTGTAAAAAATAAACTTTGAAAGACTTAGAAACTCTTAGTGTAATGACCAAGTACATTTTCAGAGGACACAAGATGAAATGTTACCTACCACCTAATAAAAGGGTGAAAGACTCAGAATGCAGAATAAGAAATATTTTGGGGGGGATATGGCCAATGTAGACATTCAATTTGTTTGACTATACACATTTATAACATGGATTTTGTTTTTCTTTTGTCCTCTATTAAGAGAGGTGGGGGTGGAAAGTAAGAAGTGGAGTCAAGGTTTCTGCTGATTTAAAAAATATTTTTTTTTATAAAAGTGTATATACTTTTATCAAAAGAAGAAATAGTATAGATCTTTCCAGAACCATACTTCCTTACACAGAGCCAGAATTTTCAACTCTGTGACAATTGTCCCTAGTTCTATCCAATGAAGAAATTTAGTTTCTCCATATAGTGGCCCTTCAAATCCTTGGAGTCAGCTATCATCTCAAAACCAACTCTACTGTCTCCAGGCAAAACAGCCACTTTTTTCAAGAGATATTCCTATGGTCTGATCTTAAGGTATTTCAGAAAACTAGTAACCCTTCAGTTTCCTCCCCACCCTGCAAAACAAAGAAACCCCAAGGAAGCTCAAATACCCCGAATCACTGTCAAAATAAGACCACAGCAGTAACGGCCCCTTTTGGCCATTTGGCCCCTGGGGAGTTTGACAATCAACTAGCCCCCAGTTGTACCCCAGCATGAGTCACACCAGTGATGAACCTTGACCTATACAGTGGATCAAAGCTCCCCATATCTGTCCCATGCCTGATACTGCTTGATCCAGAAAAGAACCATATAAAAACCCACCCTGCTTTACCCATTTGTGGTGGCTGTTTCCATCTAGGACCACAGCATACTACCCTGTGTCCATCTTCCCTGACTAACCCTTTCCTATTTTATCTCTTCAATAAACCTTGCTTGTTTCACTTTTCTTCTCCCCATCCCATCTTGTGCTATGTTTTGTTTGGTGGTATTTTGCCTCCCAGCCAGGCCAGTTTTCCCTTTAGAAGCATCAGCTATTGCCAAGGCTAGTACTGATGGTCTCAGTCTTATTCCTAACAACTGCACCTACCTCCCAAGCCTCGGGGAGTTCAGAAGGCCCAAAGAGTTTACAGGGGAGGCTTTAAGAGGATATAATAATTATCTTCAATTATTTGAAGGAATGTCATGTGGAAGAGTGGATAAACTTGTTTTAAAATAATGGATTAGAATAAATGTGCTCTTCACTGGTAAGCAAGAAAAAATTTCAGCTCAACTAAAAAAATCTCACCAGAGAAGTCTCCTCTTCATAGTGTCTCAAGGCACAGAAGCTGGGACATGTTGGGGGTCTGACTTTCCCCATATGTCTGAAGCTCTGGGTACTCCCAGAGCCACATGAATGGGGGATTCCCAAAGGCTTATTCCTTGAACTACTCTCCTCTAGAGTCTTTCCACAGTTTCAGAGGTCTCTCAGCTAATCAAGAGGCATGCAAGATCACAGGACTCTTCTTCACAGAACCATCAAACCATCCTGGTGCAGAGATGTTAAATACCTAATGATTTCCTAATTGCAGCCCTCTTAAAGTAGAAGGAAATGCTTAGAAAGGTGGTGGGTTCCCCTCAACTACAGATCTTCAAGCAAACACAGGAATATTAAAGAGGAGACTCTTCCTTAGGTCAGGGTGTATCCAAATGACATCTAAGAAGATACTTGGGACCTGCTCTTAAGATACAGAACTGACAAAAATGCATGGTTCGGTTTTTTTCCCCATTGGCTTGAAAAGCCAATTTTAAATTATCTGACTAAGCAGAGTGATTCTTTTTTCCCCCTGCATTTGGTATAGAGGTGGAGGACTCATTCATTCATAGTAAGTTATAACATGCAGTAAGGAGAGAGGGTTGAGGGGTGCTAAGGGCTACACAAAAAAGCCTATCAGCTTCAGTCATTTCTTCCCCTCTTTTTGTGACTCCTTCATTCTCTCCATCTGTTGATGCTGTAAGGAGAGAGGCTATGGGGCCTTCTCCCCTCTGGGGCCATTTGTCCCTAAGAAACAGGCCTCAGTCCTAGACTGCCCAGATAGTTCTCTTCTATTCTTAGAGAAAGGAGTGGAGCCTCCAATAACTAGTGAATTCAGAAGGTCTTGAAGTTGGCTAGGCATCGTAGCATCCCAGAGCCTGGGTTTCAGAGTCAATGTAGCACATATGCCATGAGGAGCAAGGAATGACCTTTGGAACTACAGCCCAGCAGCAGCTAAGACAAGGACTCAACCAGAAGTCATGCTGACAGGAACTTGGTGGGACTAATGCTATATAAGAATTGAACTAAGCTATGAGACCACTCCTCTCTCCTTCCCACTCCCTGAAAGACTCAGGTAATAAGGGCAGAATATGACACTGAAATACTAGAGAGGCTTATATCTTGCTCTTGCAGTATCTTTAAAGTAATTATACTTCTGAGAAATTGGTTAATTGGTTAAATAGACAGAGGGGGCTTGAGTCAACAGTGGTAGAGAGAGATCTCATAAAACCCCAGGATAACCTAGACGTATGAGGAGATGTAGCTATCCTGGCTCAGAGATATTGAGCCAGGCAACACACATTATAAATGTACCTGTTCCCCTCCCCTCCTTACCTCCTCCTGCTCTAGGAAGCCTAAGCAAATGAACTATTGTTTCCTGGGAAAGAGCCCCATGATTCCACTCATTATTCTTGTCATTTCCACACGAAATCATCCCTTTCTGGAGACCACTCCCCTATATACGATGTTTTCACCTGTATGTAAGTTCCTTGAGAACAGAGACTTTCTTGCTTTTGATATTTGTACACCAAGTACTTTTCACCATGCCTGTCACATATTCATTTATTCCCATGAGTATAGCCTATCAAAGACAGTAGCAAGAAAATAGTTCCCATCAAAAAAAGACTTGTAGATTTCTTTGGGCTGTAAATTGGAAATAAATAGTATGCCCTGGCAAATAAGCAAACTCATTCCATCTTTAACTGAACTGATAAAAGGAGGTTGTAGTCCTCCTGTCCTCTGTCTTGATAAGATCACAATGGGAGCACAAAATTAAGTTCTAGGCTTGACCGTTTAGGAAGATTTCAGGGTAGTAGGTGGGTTGAAAAATAGGGTTGAGTGCCCAGGGATGTCAGGTCATGGAAAATTTCAGACAGTTGTATTTCCCCTTCTCTTTCCTTCTATTCCTCTCAACAAACCCAATCTTTGGGGAGGGCAGAGAAGCTCATTTTCAGGGCTTAAGTCTTCAGTGCTTCACTGGATTACCCCTTATATAGGAAGTAGATGATATATGGTACATGCAAGTGATTATAGCAAAGAAATCTCTATTAGGAAAGGATACACCCAGTACTGCTATTTCACTAGATGTCTGTTGTTGTTTAGTCATGCACAACTCTTTGTGCCTCATTTGGGTTTTTCTTGGCAAAGATACTGACGTGGTTTGTCATTTCTTTTTACAACTCAACTTAGATGAGGAAACTGAGGCAAACAGAGTTAAATGAGTTTTCCAGGGTCACACAGTAAGTGTCTGAGGCTGAATTTGAACTCATGAAGATGAGTGTTCCTGACTCCATGACCTTAGCTCTATCCACTGTGCCACCTAGCCTACCTGTCCCTTCTGCTGATATGCTGTTATATTTTTTATTCAGCAAACTACAGCATTCCTGCAATTATCTATAACCAAGATGAAGTAACTGAGGTTAAACTATATCGAAAATGTATGTTTGTAGACACACATAGACACGAGGACACATATATACACAAATATACAGGCATACTTCTGCAAGAAGCCTTTGCCCATTTCTCTTAAGTCTTAGTGCATTCCGAGATTACTCCCAATTTATCCTATAGCTTGTTTGCACATGGTTTTCTGTATGTCTCCCCCAGTAATATCTCCAAGAGAGCAAGAACTGTCTTTTTCCTTTCTTTGTCTCCCCAGCGCTTATTGGAACAGCTGGGGCACAAAAGATGCTTAATAAATGCTGGCTGATTGATGAATATATATACACATATATCGACAAGTCCCTAGAGGTCATGGCAAGACTCTTGCACATGCACAATATTCGTCTTAACCAAGAACCCGAAGGGGCCGAGAAGTGCCCAGGTAGTTCGGGGACGTTCAATTATTATTGGACGAACCCTATACTGGGGTATGTCAGACAATCGACACGATGGAGGCGTTTTCTAATCTCCCCTTTAGGACGCCAGGTGGCGCTATGCCCTCTACCCATTACAGCTGAAGGAGGACTCTAAAGAGTACTCAGTCCTCGTCCCCGCCCCTCGGCGCACGCATCACGTAGGTTCGGCTCCACCAAACTACTCAGTAAATAGGTGCGGTCCGACCCTCCACTGACCACTGCCACCAAAGCGGACGCATAAACGCATGCGCAAACACGTACTCCACACAATAACCCCGCCGCTATCACGCATGCGCGGTTACAGTCAATTTGGACTCAGGCCAACGTTTGCGTGCACGTTCTGATTCCTGGTGCAGTTCCGGTTCCGGGTGGCGAAGCGGTTGGCTGGTTACCATGCGGCTCTCTGTTATCGCCGCTATCTCGCACGGGAGGGTGTATCGCCGCCTGGGCCTTGGCCCCGAATCCCGCATCCATCTACTGCGTAACCTGCTGACAGGGCTAGTGCGCCATGAGCGTATCGAGGCTCCTTGGGCGCGCGTTGACGAGATGCGCGGCTACGCTGAGCGGGTGAGGGCAGAGGGCGGACTGGACTAAGGGGAGGAGGCGGGATTTCCGGAAGAGGGTCGAAAGAGCCCTGGGGGCGGGACCGAGGGCAGGAGGGTACACGTGGCGGGAGGAGGAGCCTGGGAGGTCCTTTCTGTCTCCGTCCTTATTCCTGCCATTTACTCCGCCCCTTTCTCCTCAGCTCATTGACTACGGGAAGCTGGGAGACACCAACGAGAAAGCGATGCGGATGGCTGACTTCTGGCTGACGGTGAGTGCGCGTGTACGCATGCGTGCGCGAGCCACCCGATGAAATGTGGGTTTTCGTCAGCCCCAGACCGTTTACGTTGATTTCTCTGTGGCCCAGAATCTTAGTCTTTTTCACATGCATAGATAGCTAAGCCACGGCTCACCCCACTCCGTACTTGTGCACTTGATAGTTTACCTTAAGTGAAGAACTTTAGAATTATCTGTACTAATTTTAATTTCTTTTTAGATAACTTTCTCAGATTGTTTACATCTTTAGCATCTGTTAGGAAGTCTTGGATCCCCATTCTGTGTCCCAGCAAATCAGCCCTTCTTCCCAACTCTGTATCATACACACATTTTTTAACACGCTTTGTTTTCCTTATTCAAGAGGATAAAAATGTTGAACAGGAGAGACATGACAAAGCTCTCTAGCATATTATTATGACCTCTCTGTGACATGAAATCCATTATTCAAGATTTTTTATCTATACTATTTAGTCGGTTATGAAGACCCTTCCTGAACTATTATTCATTGTATATCTTTGTATAACGAACATGACATCAAAATTGACTACTATCAATAAACTGGGTCACTCAGCATTTGGGAACAATACCTATTAGAAACAGTATTAATTATATTGAGCAGCTGCTTGGGGTATATTTGCTTAATACGGAATATTTCTGTCAACTAAGTGTCCAGGTTTGACCTACAAATTCTGGGGTTTAAATAAACTTTCAAGCAGCTTCTCTAGAATTCCCAGCAATCACCTCAGACCACAAAGTTTGCATTAAAGTTACAAATCAACAAATATTCTCAGACAGAAAAGGAAAATAAGTGAAATATATATTTTGTGGCATAAGTTCAAGATTGTCAACAACATACGGTTTCAATGACTCCAGGATGAGTTAACTGTATTATGAAGAGTCAAATAATAGGTGAATATGAGAGCAAGCAAAATTCTTACTACCTTTTCCTACTATCCATCTGATGCCCATCTGGACATGTAGGCAATTAATCCCCATCAATAAAAAGTGTCCCAAACTAGAGTACTGGTCAATTCAGCTAAGTAATAAGGCCTTTCTTAAATTTTCAGTTATTCTAAAATTCTGCTTCTGTACTCAGCAGTTTTGTGTCTCTAGCACAACAAAAAGTCTTTTCTGAAAGTTAGATGAATAATGTCAACTGGATTTCTTCTATCAGTCTAGTACTCTGCCAAGAACAGAAATGAAGTATTAATACACGATTAGTCAGAATCAGACTGAGTGATGGAAAGGAATAGAGGAAATAGGGTTAAATGGCTGTCTTATAGTAGATTCATATGTTCATTATAAATAAAACAAAAGGCTTTCCACCTGTGAGATTATTCAGTAGCAAATGCCTCCTGTGGTTCTACTCTCTGTTAACTACAGTTAGTAAAGATGTTACCATGATACAAAAATTCCTTCTCTTCATATTTATTTATTTATTTATTTTTAATTTTAGTGAGGCAGTTGGGCTTAAGTGACTTGCCCAGGGTCACACAGCTAGTAAGTGTTAAGTGTCTGAGGCCGGATTTGAATTCAGATACTCCAAGACTGGTGCTTTATCCACTGCGCCACCTAGCTGTTCATTCTCTTCATATTTATTAAGGGTGGTTACCAAAAATAAAATATATCATAAAAAATGTGCCACATTACTGGTTTTGATTTCATGAGGCAGTGGGAAAAAAGTACTGAATTTGGGGCCAGAGGACCTGTGATTAAATTCCATCTGTACTATCATCAACCTCTATAATAACATTGGGCAAATCGCTGCCTCTGGGCTTTGGGGCAGGTAGGTGGCAGAGTGGATAGAGCTCTGGCCCTGAAGTTGGTTTCTCTCTCTTTTTTTTTTTTTTTTGGTGGTGCATTTGGGGTTAAGTGACTTGCCCAGGGTCACACAGCTAGTAAGTGTCAAGTGTCTGAGGCCAGATTTGAACTCAGGTCCTCCTGAATCCAGAGCCAGTGCTTTATCTACTCTGCCACCTAGCTGCCCCATGACCCTAAAGTTGGGAGGACCTGAGTTCAAATCTTACCTCGGACACTTAATGGCTGTGCAACCCTGGGCAAGTCACTTAACCCCATTTTGCCTTAGACATCCAGGGCCATCCCCAGGCATCCTGCTAAATGTCTTGGCACTGGACCCTGATGGCTCTGGAGAAGAGAGTGAAGTTGGTGACCTTACACAGCCCTTAAATCCAATTCACTGCAAGTCATGACATCACCCTCTTTGAGAAGGAAGGACAACCTCTGGGCTTTAGTTATTTTGTAAAATAAAGGGCCTGTATTAGGTGACCTCTAAGGTCCCTTCCAGCTCTAAATGTCTGATCTTTGATTCAGGGCTTCTGTAGCTCTAATAATACTAAAACAGGCTTCAATATCCTGATGTTTTTTAAAGAAATAAACCTAGGAGTAAGAATGAAGCAATAAATCAAATTTTTGGAATAGTAACCATAGAAATGAAAGAGCATAGAAAGGAGAAATTGAAAACATCTTTCCCCACCCCCACCCCTCTTTTGCGGGGCAATGGGGGTTAAGTGACTTGCCCAGAGTCACACAGCTAGTAAGTGTCAAGTGTCTGAAGTCAGATTTGAACTCAGGTCCTCCTGAATCCAGGGCTGGTGCTTTATCCACTGTGCCACCTAGCTGCCCTGAAAACATCTTTTAAAAAATCTCTAATTGATTATGTTATGAAGAACATTCTAATATTAGTCAATATGAAAGGATACAGTGTAAATAAATACAGCTTAAACTGCTATCAAAGTAAGGATATTCACATGAACTTGAATTCTAGTGGGTATTCCAGTTGAAGACTATCAGGGTTAAATTTTATTTTGATCCACATTTGTTGGTGTTCCTGGCAGAAATACCCACCTGTGGGCAGCTAGGTGGCGCAGTGGATAAAGCACCAGCCCTGGATTCAGGAGTACCTGAGTTCAAATGCGACCTCAGACACTTGACACTTACTAGTTGTGTGACCTTGGGCAAGTCACTCTTAACCCTCATTGCCCTGCAGCAAAAAAAAAGAAAAGAAAAGAAATCATTTAAAAATCAGAAATACCCACCTGAGAGATGTAACTGGGTTTGGAGTTCGATATCAGGATTGGGGAGAAAGGACTCAGATCCTTAGCAGAAAGCCTACTCATTAACATCATGGGAATAAATGAGATCACCTAGAGAAGACTTCCAAGGACAGTGTTTTGGGAAGCCCCCACACCTAGTAGTCTGAGTAGAATGAGGAGGCAGCTGCGGAGACAGAAAAAGAAAGACCAGAGATACAAGAATTAGGAAGGACTGGCATCTCTGAAGTTTGGAGAAGGTTGTTGTTTAAGAGGAAGACTTGATTTAAAAAAAAAAACAAAATTGTAAACAGCTGTAATGAAGTAAAATCGAAAGAGGACTCATTAGATTTCCCGATTGGGGGAGAGAAGAGGGAAGGTAAAGGGAATAAGTATTTGTGTAGTGCCTACTGTGTTTCAAGCACTGTACTAGCACCTTTTACAAATAATATTTCATTTGACCTTCACAACAACCCTGGGAAATAGATGCTATTATCCCCATTTAATAGTTGATGAAACTGAGGTTAATGTTAAGTGACTTGCCCAGGGTCACACAGCTAATAAGTGCCTTGCCACTGATTTGAACTCATCTTCCTCAATTCAGGCCCATCACTATTCACTGCTGCCTGTAGGTTATTGTGGACTTCTGAGAGAACAGTTTCAATGTGGTTTTAAAGAGCAAAAGGAGATTGCTGAGTTAGAAGATGTGGTAAAAATTATTTGTGGTAAAAAATTATTGGAGTTTTAGCTGACTCATTTGGGAGGGGCCACACCTGGCCCACCCTGAAGTTACGTATGCTACTGAGGTCAGAAGGAGAACTCTCCATAGGCAGTTTTGAGGGACCTCCCCTTTTGGGGGAGGGAAATTGAATGCTCTCTGAGGGGAGGAGAGCCTCTTCCAGATAGCTCTGAGCTCCCGCTGGCTCCTTGGTCTTCTCAATGCCTTCTCCTCATGGCGGAGCTTTCCTACAGTAGTTCTCCAGCAGGTGGTGTCATTCCAATCGTTACAAAGAGCTGCGGAGGCCTCCAGCATAGACCCCTTACTAACAGATTAGCAGAGAAAAGAAGAAAATAGAAAAAATAGAAAACTATTTTGATAAAATAGCAGGCTAAAGAGAAGAGATTCTTAAGATAGGGAAACTTTGGGTCCATTTGTGAGTTGAGGAGAAGGAACCAGGAAAAAAACCTAGGGCTCTGGAAAAGATTGAAAGTGCGGAAATTAGAGCATAGTCGGAGGACTTGGCTTTCTCAGGGCAAGCAATTTCATCTTCTCTGACCACAGTGTTGGGGGATCAAATGAGAGAAGAAACAAACTTTGAGATGTGGAATCAACAAGTATTTATGAAATACTTTCAGTGTTCCAGGCACTGTGCTAGGTGCTGAGGCTAGAGAGGTAAACACGAAATTGTCCTTGCCTTCAAGGAGGCTACATACTCTGAGGGGAGATAAGTATAAACATATATACAAAATAAACACAAAATCGTTGAGGAGGAAGACATGAGCAGCTGCCAATATAAAGAGAAGGCTTCATGTTGCAGGTGACATTTGTTAACTCTGAAAACAAATGAGCAAAGAGTCACAGAGCATACCAGAGATCTCACACAGGTTATTATCATGACCACAGTTAACTCTGAAAATAAATTAAAACCAAAGAGCTAACAGTGGTCAAAAGAAAAACACTTTCTTTATTCCATTGGAGGAGGGAAACTAGACAGGGCGCTGGGGCCTCCTCTAGTAGGAGACCCGGTTTAGTGTGGGCAAATCTGAATAGATCTAATAGTGGCTATGCACTGACCTGTAGCCCAGATAGTCAGGGGTAACAGCAACAGTGAGACAAGTTTGATTCATAGCAGGACTTCATGACTGGAATGTGGGTACTGAAGGTATTTGTCTGAGCTCAGAGGAGACCACCTGGTGTTGGTGTGAAACAATTCTGGGATTTTGCTGTGGCTGAGTTTGTCCAGAGGGTGAGTGCAAAGGATTATTGTTATGCCAGGGTCAGGGCACAGCTTGCTTGCTGGGTCTTAGCTCTGGAAAACAGGGAGTCTCCTAATAGAAGTAAAAAGAGATGAGTGGTCTTGGCATAAGGATGCTGACACATTCGACCTGAGCTTTGAAGGAAACAAGGAAATTGAAGAGAGCCCATTTGGCTAAGCCATAAACTCTAGGAAGGAATGTAATGTGACTAATAAAGTTGTAGGGTAGTTGGAACCAAGGAGTAAAGGTCCTTTTTTTTTTTTTTTTTTTGCGGGACAATGAGAGTTAAGTGACTTGCCCAGGGTCGCACAGCTAGTAAGTGTCAAGTGTCTGAGGCCATATTTTAACTCAGGTTCTCCTGAATCCAGGGCCAGTGCTTTATCCACTGTGCCACCTAGCTGCCTCCAGAGTAAAGGTCTTTAAATGCCCAACCAAGGAGTTTATATTTGACCCTAGAGACAGTAAATAGCCAGTAGAGTTTATTTTTTATTTTTTTTTTTTTTTAGTGAGGCAATTGGGGTTAAGTGACTTGCCCAGGGTCACACAGCTAGTAAGTGTTAAGTGTCTGAGGCCGGATTTGAACTCAGTTACTCCTGACTCCAGGGCCAGTACTCTATCCACTGCACCACCTAGCTGCCCCCAGTAGAGTTTATTGAATAGGGGAAAACATGTTCAGACATTTTAGGAAGATTACATTCACCAATGAATTGAAGTTAGATTTGAGATGGGTAAAACTTGAGGCAAGGTGACCAATTAGGAAGTTATTGCAATAGTAGAGTTGAGAGGTGATGATGGCCATGTGAATAAGGGGAAGGAAATACACGTGAGAGATGTGGAGCTAGAATCAAAAAGACTTGGCAACTGATTGGATTTATGAGGTAAGGGAAAGTGAGGAGTTAAGGATGACTCTTTTGCAAACCAGGGTAATTACAAAGTGCCTGCAGCAGAAATGAGGGAGCTCAGAAAAGGGGTGGGTTTAAGGGGGAAAGACAAGTTATGTTTTGGATATGTTGAGCTTCAAATGCCTACAGTACCTCCATTTCAAAATGCCCCACAGGCACTTAATAACATGAGAATGGTAGAGCTGAAAGGGACTTTATAGACTCCTTCAGTTAGTACAACCTCCTCATTTTACAAGTGGGGAAACTGAGGCCCAGAGAGATGAAATTTTTTCCACTGGTCATACAAAAATAAATAGCAGATCCAAAGAATGGTCATCTAAGGGAACAAAGTTGGTAGTTTAAGTAAAGAACATCTGGGCAGCCTAAGTTCTAGAGAGATTCTCAGTGGGAGGTAGTGCAGGAGGCTATCAACTTATATCTGAATAAAAATCTTTTCTGTGTCATCCAGGAAAAGTCATACAGCCTGCGTTTGATCTGGAGGAAGCCTAAAGTTGTTTCTCTATAACTTTTCCTCCTTGTCTGTAGTTATTCTCTTTGAGGCCAATCAGAGCACATCTAATAGTCCTTCCATGTGGCAGACTTGAAGAGCATTATCCCATGCTCCCTGAATGAGTCTTTTCTAGAATATAAGCCTCCTCAGTGCCTTCACTTGATCCAGCTGTGTTGGTTGAGGAGTTTCTTATATATCCTCATCAATCTCTTTAAACAGCTCCCCTTTTCCTCCTCATCAGAATGTTCTATAATCCTCCCATTAGTCTTGTTGCTCTCCTCTGTTTGGATTCAAGCTTCTCAATATTCCTCCCAAAATGTAACACCCAGAACCACATATAATTCTCTAGATCCAGTTTGACCAGGACGGAGTACAACAATGCTTCCTTTAGCATACTCTGCCTTTCATAATGTAACCCATAATGGCATTAGGTTTTTTGATTTGTGATGGCACACTTGATTCTTACTGATCTCAGTCCACTAAAACTCCTATTATTTTCCACCCAAAATGTTAATCTAGCCATGCTATTGTATCATCATGTACTTGGAAAGATGATTTTTTTAACTGAAAAGTGGGACTTTAGATTTATCCCTATTAAATTTCATCTGGCCCATCATCGTAGTCTGTTGAGATATTTTTGGACCCTTGCTCTGTTAAATAGCATTTTTAGCTATTCTGGCCCTGTGTCATCTGCAAATTTGACAAGCATGGCATTATCGGAGTCACTGTTAAAAATGTTAAAAAGCACAAAGTCAAAGATAGATTCCTAGGCCATTGTAGTAGAGACCTCCCTCCAAATTCATATTGAATCATTAATAACTAATCCTGGTCTACAATGAGAAACAAACAAATGCTTTTGCTGAAATATAGGTATATTATATCTAAAAATTCTCTTGATCTACCAATCCGTTAACTCTGTCCCTCCCTCAATAAAAATGTTAGTTAGCCAAGATCTCTCAAAGAAACCTTTCAGTGATTACCATTTCACTTTACAAATCATCCCTTTAATAGTATGTCCTATAATTTTGCCAGGAATTAAAGCCAGCTTACTATAGTTTTCAGACTTTTCTCTCTGTTTTGAAAATCAGGGCACATTTTCTCTTCTCTAATGCTATGACACATCTCCTATTCATTTTTTCAAAGATCACTGACAGCAGTTTGGAAATTATAATTGCTTAAGCTCACTGAGTACAGGTATCATATACTCTTATAATCTCTTCACTTATTTTGAGTTCCAGTTGACTCTTAACCATTTTTGTTTTTCTTAAACAGAAGCTCATTCTCCGTGAAAGAAAAACAGAACAAGAGTTTAGTATTTCTGTATTATTTTTGTTTTCTGTTACCATTGTCCCATTTACCCAGAGAAGTGGTCCTACCCCTTTTTGGATCTTACTCTTTCTTTCCCCTGTGTAACTAAAAAAGCTCTTTTGATTATCTTTAATGTTCATTCCAAGCCTTTGCTCCTTCCCAACTTTGTGTTGCTGACACTTTTCTGGTAGGACTTTGCCGTTCTTTTTTTTTTTTTTTTAATCCCCTGATTTGCCCTCCATTTTCTCTATATCTTTTAAATCTATATTAGTTGAAGTATTTCCTGTGCATCCATATCAGTGTCTTTAGACACCTTTTTTCCTCCTCATTGGAATAAATGTTGTTTGCCTCCTTATAATTTTCATTCTTGATACTTTTCCCATACTCTTGAGCAGACTAATCTGTATAAAAATATTAGGCCATGGAATCCTACCTCTCCTTTCCCTGAACCTTTTGAAATCAGGATATGCATTAGGCTTTCCCTGATTTTCCTCTCCTTCCCAAATCAACAATTCTTTGATTAGTCACTCTCCCCCTAAGATTCCATTATTCCGCCTCAATAGCTTATTCCATATTCGTCAGAATCAGGTGATGAATAGTCATTTTCCTTATTCTTCAACCTTTTGAAGGATGAAATTACTGTTAAGACAAATCAAAAATTTATTAGCTGCTTTACTTTTGACAGAGAAAGCTATAGCAGATTTGTAAATAATTGAAATGCATTACCACTATATGATGCCTTCACGCTGGGCTTGCGATCTTTTTTCTAGACTCCATCTATTTCCACTATTTGTCCAGGTATCCTGTAATATACTCGTTTGAGAATATCACCTCATCTAGAGGCAGAGGCTTAGACCTATTACTTAATTCCAGGCATTTAGTCATCCTTCTTTTCACATTATCTTGCCATTCTAATGTGGGATAGGATTCTCCTTTGCCTCTTCTGCTACTTTTTCTTCTTCCACTTATTCTAAGAACATGATCTTCTATCTCATGGCCTGAAGAGTAGAGAGGCCTTCCTCCAGTCCTTTTACTTCCTCTAGGGGGGAATTAGCCTGCACTTTGTTCATACATAGCTGTTACTTGGAAGTGAGAGCTGCCCCTGCAATCCCAGCAAAGTTCCCCTTGTACTCCATATTTGCTGGAAGCAAGATCCTCAGTCCAATGTTGTTCTTGTTCATAGCTCTTGTGGCTGAATCTTATGCCAGCTTGCTGTGGGAAACTGTTCCTGTTCCTGTTTGCTTCATTAGTGACTCCATATTGAGGCTTTATCATAGGCTTCCCACCTTTTCTCAAGATATGATGCTTGTGAAGTCCTGATGTAGTAAATGTCTTCAGCTGCCTTTGTGTGAGGCTCTCCAGCAGAAATTAAATTGTCCAGAAGGCTTTACTTAAATCTAATGACCTACTTCTCTTAGAGAGGCAGATGGTGTTGAGTGATGAGCTTGAAGTCAGAAAGACCTCGGTTCAAATCCCACTTCTGACACTATATGAATATAAGCTAGTCATTTAACAGCTTCTGAGCTTCAGTTCACTCATCTATAAAATGGAGATTAATAACACAAGTGATTCCTACCCCTTAGAGATGTTGTAAGAATCAAATGAGATAATGTATATAAGAGAGCTTTGCAAACTTTAAAGCCCTATGTAAGTACCATCATTATCTCCTCTTTGGTAGACTTGATATCTTCTCCTTGTACTCCCCTGGCTATTTGAAAGACTTGATTAAAACCACTGAGAGGGACTGTGATATAGCAGAAAGAACACTGATCTTAGAATGAGAAGTTGAATTGGAGGCCTAGTTCAGACATTGCATAACTGTGTGGCCCAGGGCAAATTTCTCAGCCTGATTCCAATTTCCTAGTCCATAATGCAAAATGAGTGACACATACTATATACTTCATAATGTTAAGGCAAAGCAAGCAGTTTAGAAGCCTGTTATATTAAATTCAGCAAACATTAAGTTCCTACAGTATAGAAGACACTGGGGTATATAAAAATAAATCTCAGCTCTGCTACTTATTAGCCATATGGACTTGGGCGAGTCATTTTGCTTCTGGGTCTATTTCCTCAGCTATAAAAGAGCTTCTTAGAGTTGACGTCTGCTGTTCCTTCTAAATCTTGCAGTATTTGTGTGTGTGTGTGTGTGTGTGTGTGAGAGAGAGAGAGAGAGAGAGAGAGAGAGAGAGAGAGAGAGAGAGAGAGAGAAACATTGAGAGTTTACCTGTACCCCTTTATTGGGTAAAGGGGCTCTTGTCACTTAGGTGCAGGGATTCCTCATGATGTATTCCTCTGACTCAAACTATTTTCTGCCTCTCCTTCACTCACTTCCATCCCACAGGAGAAGGACCTGATCCCAAAGCTGTTCCAGACACTGGCCCCTCGCTTCAGCAATCAAACTGGAGACTATACAAGGATGTTTCAGATTCCAAACCGTGAAAACCTGGACCGGGCCAAGATGGCTGTGATTGAATACAAGGGAAACCCCCTCCCTCCGCTGGTGGTGCCGCGTCGGGACAACAATCGCACACTCCTCAATCAGTTAATTTTGGGTCTTCGCCAGGACCTGGAACAGAAGCCCCCAGTATCTACTGCATAAAGCCCCCAAGGTGTAGTTGAGAGCAGCACAGCCCAGAAGACAGTGTTCTTGTTGGGATGTTCTGACCTGATAGTATGTGAGGGCAAACAGCCTGTATCACCTTCCTCTCTCTGGCTTCCCTCGAACTTAAGGATTAATGTCCTTCCATGTTACTAGGGAACCTCAGGCTAAGCCACACTGTGGACACAGGAACAGAGCAAGAGATAAATGTGCATATGTGGGGCAGGCCATTGTCCCTGGAGTCATTCTATTTTGCCCTGAGGAAGGAAGGAAAAAAACTGATAGGCTTTACTTTGTACAATAGATGGTTCCTATACAGTTGTCGTGTGTCGTTTGAGTGCTGTTTTTGTCCATTTCTCTCCCTGGCCTCTAAGGTGAGATTCTCTTTGGAAGACCTGGCTCTGGACAGTTCTCCCCTGAGTCTCCGACCTAAACCAGAAGCTTCAAAGGACATTACAACTACCCGTCTGTGTCCAGGCAGCGACACACAGAACTTCTACCCCCAACTATCTGTAGTACCCTTGGGTGGGCTAAGCTTATTCCCTGTACCCTGACTCTCCCCTTCTCCCCCCACTTACACACTTCAGATGTGGGGATTATTGTTAGACACCCCCTTCTTCCCCCAAGACTTTGAAGACTGCGGGATTGGGATGAAGATGATGGGATAAAGCTGGGGAGGATTATCCCAATGCCCCCCAACAAACATATTGGCTAACCCGTGTGAATAGGTGTGTTAAGGGGGAATCCCAAAAACAGCTGCAATAAGGTCAGCCTAGGGTGGGAATCAGGATGTAGATCCTGCTGGGAATTTCCTGGAAATATTTCCCATGTACTGACTTTCAGTCTGCTTTCTGGGGAGGGAGGAAATCCGGCCCTGCAGAGCAGTGAGACTCATTCATATGGGGAGTCTTAGAGCTTAGGTGCCACAAAACTTAGAGGAAATCCGAAGTCAACACCCTTTTCTCCACCCCTAAATCCACACCCCACAAAGTCCACAACTATCACAAGATTAGCACATGTAAAATTTAAATATAGATAAGAAATTACCTTCTGGAAACTAAGTGGAAATCATCAGGGATAGAATCCTCTGACTCTGCTTACTACCTGGGGAGATAGAAAGAAGGGTGATAAAGGGATAACTAAAACAAGATTATCAAGCCTGGTCACTTTGAAATGACGGCAAATGCCAGTCTTGGGAACTTTCAAGAATAATGTTTTAAGGGAATTAATTGCTCATTCTGCAGTAAAATGATGAGATACTAGCATTGGTGATTCAAAATATGGTAACCCTAAAGGAGAATTTGTGGAGAGGTCTTGGCCCAGCTCTCAGGAACAGAAATGGGAGTATTGTTCAGTCCTGAACCAGGTCAACCTTCCTGGCATAGTCATGGAAGAATCCTAGCAATAGGTTTTGTCTGTATGGTAATGTTGAGGCTAGTCACTACCAATTCACTGATGGGGAAACCTAGACATTGCCATTTCTGGGTATAGTTAAAAATTCTAGTTTTGAGGGGCAGCTAGGTGGTGCACTGGCCCTGGATTCAGGAGGACTTGAGTTCAAATCCAGCCTCAGACACTTGACACTAGCTGTGTGACCCTGGGCAAGTCACTTAAACCTCATTGCTCCGCCCCCCCCCAAAATCTAGTTCTGGTTACTTTAATGGGGAACCTTGGTCTTGGTGATGATGTAAGCTGACCCGGGTCATTTTTGCATGTGATGATGAATCCAGGCCTTGGTTATTCTGGGAAAGTTAAAATCCTCATTCTTAATCAGTGTTGATTGATCACTCTTTGTCACTATTGTACAGTGATAGAAAATTCAGGTCATGGTTACTCTCAGGAATAATGGAAAAATAATCTTATTCCTACTCACACAGCAGGACAGTGATTAGGACAGGTCCTAATTACTCTTTAGAACAGTGAATTACCCCTAAGTGGGGTAATCCTGTGGGTCTGTGAGAGGGAATTCTAGCCCTACTCATATATAGAACTGTGATGGAAAAATAATGGCCCTGTTCACTCTGTGGTACAATGATGGGGGAATCCCAACCTTGATCACTAATTCAATAGTGGAGGAGTCCTGGAACTTACTCCTTATGACTAATGGGAAAGTCTTGGCCTAAGACACTGTGGGGCAGTAGTGGGGTTTCAAGTCAAGTCAACAAGCACTTAATGTCTTCTACGTGCCAGACACTGTGATAAGCATTAGAAGTACAAAGAGGCAAAAAGTCAGTCCCTCATCTCAAGGAGCTCAGTCTAATGGAGACAACACGAAAACGACTGTACAAAGAAATATATGCAAGATAAATTGGAGATTATCAACAGAGGGGAGGAACTCAAGGTGAATTTGGAAAAAATCTTTTAGAAACTGGGATTTTTTTACCTGAGATTTAAAGGAAGGCAGAGAAGATGAGGGAGAGCATTCTAGGCATGTGAGACAGCCAGTGAAAATTGTCACAAAGTCCAGTGTCATTGGACCACAGAGTGAATGGAAATGAACAAAGTGTAAGAAGATTGGAAGGAGGGAGGTCATAAATGATTTTCTACTTTACCCTGGAGGTGCTAGCCATTGGAATTTATTGAATAGGGGAGATGATATGGGTCAGCTATGTGCCTTAGAAAGCTCAGTTTGACACCTGAACAGAGGACGGACTGGAGAGAGACAAGGCAGGGAGACCCACCAAAAGGTTTTTGTAGGAGGCCAGGTCTTGCATCAGGGTCATGACAGTGTAAGAGAAGAGATGGGGGTATATAGGAAGAATGTTAGATACAACTGGCCAGACTTGACAGCAAATTAGATGGGTGGGGAGGAGGGGTAAAAGAGTGAAGAGTTGAGAATGACAGATTTTAATTTTTTTTTTTTTTTGTGAGGCAATTGGGGTTAAGTGACTTGCCCAGGGTCACACAGATAGTGTTAAGTGTCTGAGCTTGGATTTGAACTCAGGTCCTCCTGATTCCAGGGCCAGTACTCTATCCACTGTGTCACCTAGCTGCCCCAAGGATGACAGATTTTGAGCCTGAGTGACTAGGAGGGTGGTGGTGCCCCGAACAATAGAACAATAGTTGAGAAGGCTTAGGAGAAAGGTAATGAATTCGGTTTTGGACATGCTGAGTTTAAAATATCTATGGGAAGGGGTAGCTAGGTGGCACAGTGGGTAAAGCACAGGCCTTGGATTCAGAAGGACCTGAGTTCAAATCCGGCCTCAGACACTTGACACTTACTAGCTGTGTGACCCTGGGCAAGTCACTTAACCCCAATTGCCTCACTTAAAAAAAAAAAATATATATATATATATATCTAGGGGACATCCAACTTGAGATGTCCCAAAAGACAGCTGGAGATTTGAGTCTAGAGGTTGAAAGATTAGGACTAGATAGTAGGTCTGACTGTGTGACCCTGGGCAAGTCACTTAACCCCAATTGCCTCACTAAAAAAAAAAAAAAGATAGGTCTGAGAATCATTAGCATAGAGATAATACTAAGATCCATGGATCACCAAGTGTTAGTAAAGGGGGAAATGATGGCCCAGGACAAACCCTTGTGGTACGTCCATAGTTAACTAGCATTACTGAAGAAAGATTTAGCAAAGGACTGAGGACCATCCAGATGAGTAGGGGAGAGCAGTGTTATAGAAACCTAGAAAGAAAAACATGAAGGAGGGAAAGGTAATGAACAACATCAAAGCTGAAGAGATCAAGAATAATGAAGATTGAGAAAAGGCTCTGAGATTTGACGATTAAAAAATCATTGGTGGGGGCAGCTAGGTGGCGCAGTGGATAGAGCACCAGCCCTGGAGTCCGGAGTACCTGAGTTCAAATCCGGCCTCAGACACTTAACACTTACTAGCTGTGTGACCCTGGGCAAGTCACTTAACCCCAATTGTCTCACTTAAAAAAAAAAATCATTGGTAACTTTGGAAAGAATTGTTTCAGTTGAATGATGATTTTGGAAACCAGGTAGCAGAGTTCAAAGTGAGGGGGAAGTGAAGGCACTTCTAGATCACCATTTCAAGGAGACTCTCCAAAGGGAGGAGAGATGTGGGACAATGATGGAACTAGGCATACCAACTAAGAGTGTTCAGTACAACAAACATTAATCACCTATGTTGTGGAATAAAGACCACTCTGATTGGCAGGTCAAATCATTGTTTTTATTAGAAGAATCACCAATTGGGAGACAGATTCTACAAAATTTTTCAGTACAAAACCAACTTCAGTACTCTGTATATTTTCATATGCAACGATTGGAAGCTGCCTGCTGAAGATTTACCAAAGGAAAGCTCCACCATGAGGAGAAGGTGCCTGAGGACAAGACATGTGGCTTTTCTTTGGCGTCAGGAAGTGACATTTGCTTATAGGAGGAAGAGGGGGGCGAGGCTGGTGCTCTCACTCTCTTTTGTGAGTACTCTTGTGGAGAGCGGAGGAAAAAATGCGCTCTCTTCACCAAATTTTTATTCTCCTTAATAAATGCTGAGTCTAACTCTTGCTAAAGCTTATAATTTATTGGTGACCACTCATTAGATATTTTAGACTAGCCAGAATTTTAGCCCCTTACACATATTTCAGTCACATAACAAGTTGGATTCAGGGTAGATGGGACATCCAGACTTTCCCCAAGTACCAACATTGGAATATCTTCTTGTTGCTGAGGCAAAAGGAAAGAACAGCCTGTCGATAAGGCTAAGACAGGGACTTAAGGGTAGTTAACTGTGCTAGGAACTGTGAATACAAAGAAAATAATGAAGAAATAAATTCCATGTCCTCAGAGTTTGTGTATTATATTGGACTGTGGATACATTGTATGCAATGATAGTGTAATCCTGGACTTGGTCCCTTTGAGACAGCTCTAAGTGACTCTTGACCCTGGTCCTCTAGAAGAGTGAAAGAGAATGTTGCCCTGGTTACTCTCAGGGATAAGGGAGATGGGGCAGGAGAGGAATCCTGCCTCTAATGCAACTCTGGAACTTCAGTGTATAATCCTATATCTTAGTTACTCTGGGATAATGATGGAGAACGTTCTTCAGAGAAGAGATGGGAAATCTTGGCTGAGGCTACTGTGTGATTTAATGGTGGACAGTTCTGGCCCTGATCAATCTGTGTGACACTGATGTGCAAATCCTGGCTAGGGTCACCACAAGTAGGAATAATGAGGAAATCCTGCAGTCCCCAGCAATCTGAGGATACAAATACATAAATGAAGTAGCCCTTGTCCTTAAGTAGCTCATATTCTATTGGTTATTCCCTGGGACAGTGAAGAAGTAATCCAGACATTTGTCACTCCCTGAGACGATGAGAGAATCCCAGACGATGGTCATTCTTTTGATAATAATGGTGAAATTCTGGTTCTGAGTCACTTTGGAGCATCATCCATCAAGAGGTGGGGGAAAAAATCTTCTATTCATGCAGTTTAATATGTTGGGTTTTTTGTCATCTATGTCACACTGTTGGCTCATTCTAAGCTCAAAAGTCCAATAAAACGCCCAAATCTTTTTTTCCCCTGAAACTTTTCTAGCACTACACATACCCCACTTCTCTGTGTTTGTGTAGTTGATTTTTTACAACCCAAGTTTAGAATGTTACATTTACCCCTACTAGATTCAATCTTTTGTTTTAACCAATTGTTATCTTTTGGGGTTTTGACTGTAATTAATCATGTTAGCTCTCCCGTGACATCTGTGAATTTTGTAAGTATACATGCTAAAATACAGTCAGGAAAAATGTGTTGTTCCTTGAAAGAATGGATAAAGTCCTTAGAATGAAAACAGGAAGAAGGATCTAGAGATGCTGAGAAACCTAACCTGTGTCAGGAGAAAGAAGGGAAGAAGGCTCACAGAAGATATTTGGGACTGTCATAGTGATAAGGTATGGAAGAATGAGCAAGCTGGAGGGGTAGCTTTGGTTCAAGGAATTACAGTGTTTATCTACAGGTGCTTGTGGTGGGGGAAGGGAGAGGAGGGGGAGGGGGGGAAGGGAAGAGAAGAGAAAAAAGAGAAAAGGAGGAAGAGGAGGAGTGAAAGATTTTTATTGATATCGCAGCAATAATAGAGAGGTCTGCCATTTTTATGGGGGTATCAATTCAGGATGTACTGGGGAACTTCCTTAGGTTTGTCAAACGTGATATCCACTATCCATTCCTGTTGAGATTCACAAAAAGAAATATACAAAGAAGAGAGAGCAATAATATCACTAGCCACCGTAG